>NC_052335.1:23303110-23617554 GCF_016432855.1 Salvelinus namaycush | reverse complement strand
TCCCAGACCAGTATTGAAGAGCAGTGGTTGGTAGGACAGAGGAGTAGGAAGAGACTGAGGAAAGAGGAAGCTCTACAGACAATGTCCTCCTAACAGATAGATACAAATAACCTTTACAGTTCTTCATTACAAAAAAGGCCTATGTTATCAGTCCTTTATGACATTACCTGGCCAGAATACCATCTAGATCAAATATATCTCCAAACAGAATACACTCTCGGTTTTCTGCCAAGAATGTGCTTATTCCTCTTGTTTAGTGAGCAGGTAAACTACTACAGGGACTAACAGAAGCCAGTCTAATAGAGGTGATTAACAACACCAGTGCCACCGGCTGCATCCGACCTAGAGACCCATGGCTGTTCTGCTTGTCTGATCTGTATTTGGGTCCCAGCAGGCATTAGTCTGTTCTACCACCATGCCATGGCCATTAACAACACTCACTCTAGGAACCCTCCTTGAAATAGTCTAAATAAACACAGCATGGAGCTGAATAAACATTGTTTCTGGCCTTTATTCTTATCATAGGAAATAAGCAAACATGAGATGGGGAGAGGAAAGACAAGCAACAGTAAAATAACACACACACACACACAGGGCAATTGTGCAAGAGTCAGCCAGTGCCCTTTGACCAAAAAAATTATAGAAGTATAATTACCAAGTGAATAACAAATGTTTGGAGCAAGACCGACTGGGCCACTGCTAGGGGTAACTCCCAGTCACACTGACTAGCACCACAACTCACAGACAAGAGGGGATAATTTCTGCTACTAGTTTCCCCACAGAAATAAACCAGTCTGGGGAATGTGACAGGGGAAACAAAACTTCACACAAGTGAAAGTGCTGAGCCCTTAAAAGGTCTCGGAGTTCTTTTCCCCCCATTCCATCCAGGGGAAGAGCATGGGTCAGGGTTCACAGTTTATTCTCCTCTTATTTTCCCTTTGAGGAATCCCTTTTCTCCCAAGGCTGCCTGCTAGGCTAATTCTATTATACAAAGATTGTCATCACAAGCGTGATCTATTTGTACAATCCATCACAGTCCAAAATCAGTAGGTGTCTATAATATCAACATGATAAATAAGACAAGGCCCCACAAGTGAATGTATATAGTACACCCAACAAATCCTGTTTGTGCCATCTTGCCAACTCAAGGACCATAGGAGCTGGTGAGACTGCACAAACAGAGCTGGTAACAGGCTAGTGAACAGACTCGATGCTAGAGCCACTCCTAGGGATGGAAACACAAGGCCAGGACATTGACTCAGTGAATGTGACAGAACCAAAGACTCTGTCTAGCCTGGTGACTAGTAGTGGCGTGGCATGATATAATAGGCTAATCATTCAGCTTGTAATAAAGCTATATCTGTGTGCTTAATGAATTTAATCTACACCTCTGCGAAATGAACGATTGAACAGAGTTTGCAGAGTCACAGAAGGTAACCTGAGTAGGCTTAATATTATCTAAAAGCAGGTCGGAACGTTCTCCACTTACAAGCTACATTACATAGTCTGTTCATATTTTCTTATTTAGTAATAGCCTACACTGAGTGTACAAAACATTAGGAACACCTGCTCTTTCCATGACAGACTGACCAGCTGAAAGCTATGATTCCTTATTGATGTCACTTGTTAAATCCACTTCAAATCAGTGTAGATGAAGGGGAAGAGACGGGTTAAAGGAGGATGTTTTAGCCTTGAGACATGGATTGTGTATTTGTGACATTCAGATGGTGAATGGGCAAGACAAAATATTTAAGTGCCTTTGACTGGGTTATGGTAGTAGGTGCCAGGCTCACTGATTTGAGTGTGTCAAGAACTGCAATGCTGCTGGGTTTTTCACGCTATGGGTGCAGTCATAAACAGGTTAAAGCCACATTTAAAGGTCTGTATTCGGGTCCCAACTCAACAAATCCCTCAACATTCTATGGATGTTCTAAGAGTCGGTCTTCTCATATTTGCTGAGACGTCATACCACTTTAGCCTACATTATGTAATACATGGACATGAGCAAAAAGGAAGAAAAATCTCACAAAAGACAACAGGAAATTGCTGTCCTGTTTTCATCTTTGGGCTTTCTCGATTTAAAAGCATTTACGCTTCAGACGAAGGGAAGAATATCAAATTGAAAATGTAATATCAGGACGATCCTCTTTTCCAGGTGACATCCTGCTAGTGCCGGAGGCCCCGACAGTACAGTCACTGACAGACAGCCCGGGCAGAGCTGGTCTAGGTCTCCTCTGTTCACTTCCTAACCTCTCTCTCCGTTGTGCTCCCAGACTGTGGATGGTGAACCCAGTCAACCCAGCAGCCAGACCTACCTCACCCCACGCCATGAAACAATCCCCTCACACGCAATTACCCTGGGCCTGCATCTCCCTCGACTAAGACCTCACTGGGAAGCTATGCAACTAAGGGTCAATGAACACTCTTGCTGTAAAACGTTTATAGCTCTAGCTAGCATTTCATAGTTTCTACAATTTCAATTAATTTTGCAAATAGGGTTCGAGCAGCAAACATTTTTTTAAATAGATTCAGCTGGTATGGCAGTTATTATGCTGTCAGAAGGGAAATCAGTCTGTCTCACTACTTGGTTCCTATTTTTCTGTGATTCAGTGACAGAGCCCAGGATGACCGAGAAAATAGGACAAAATGTTTGTCCTTTTCACATGGTGAGGAAGTCTGTCTGTCCTGTCCCCCCTCTAGGCTCTTCTCTGGCATTAAGCAGTAACATTAAACAGTAGCTAGCTGCACACAGTTTCTGAACAGGACGTCTCAGGGTTCTAGTTAATGGAAGATAGTGGCTACCCACTCCGGACAGAAGTCAATTCAACGTCTATTCCACATTGGTTCAATGTAATTTCATTGAAATGACGTGGAAACAGGGCCTCCCGGGTGGCGCAGTGGTCTAGGGTACTGCATCGCAGCGCTAGCTGTGCCACCAGAGACTGGGTTCGAGCCCAGGCTCTGTCGCAGCCGGCCGCGACTGGGAGGTCCATGGGGTGACGCACAATTGGCCTAGCGTCGTCCGGGTTAGGGAGGGTTTGACCGGTAGGGATATCCTTGTCTCATCGCACACTAGCGACTCCTGTGGCGGGCCGGGCACAGTGCACGCTAACCAGGTCGCCAGGTGCACGGTGTTTCCTCCGACACATTGGTGCGGCTGGCTTACGGGTTGGATGCGCACTGTGTTAAGCAGTGCGGCTTGGTTGGGTTGTGTTTCGGAGAACGCATGGCTTTCGACCTTTGTCTCTCCCGAGCCTGTACGGGAGGTGTAGCGATGAGACAAGATAGTAACTACTAACAATTGGATACTACGAAATTTGGGAGAAAATGGGGTCAAATTAAAAATAATATATATTTTTTTAATGACGTGGAAACAACATTGATTCAACCAGTGTGTGCCCAGTGGGTAGAACCTAAACTCAGTAAACACAGTAAAAACCTCACATTTAGCCCCTTAGCTGGGGGTTAGGCTACTTAATCACCGCAGTCAATGGAAAGTTACTACTAAGGGCAATGCAGAACATCCCATATTACCCCTTTTCAATGTTCGTCAAACAAAAAGCCACTCATAATACATTCTAGGAAAGAGGCTTAATAGAAACAGCCTGGATGGCCCAGCAACATGGAACATTAAAATAGATACACAAATTTTCAGGACACAGGCTTCACCTGATACCACACAGCCCAGGGCCAGAGAAGAGAACCGTCACAACTTTAGGACTCTCCCTTCCTACCCAGCAGAGCCAAGTGTTAATAAAACAACAGCACACACTGTTCTACCCTAACCACACAGAGGAAAACTTAGCTCACTTACAGATTGTTCATGTGTCCTCACTGGGCACACCACGTTGAGACGTTGATCAATGACATTTCAACCTTTGTTGAATTCCCAATGTTTTATCACTAAGCTTTAAACCATCTAAAAGCATAAAATTCCAATGGACAAACAGTTGTCATCTAAATGTGCCATCACTGCACTTCCAAATATTCAAACTTGAAGATAGATGGGGAGTGGCAGTGAACAGCAAATTTAACAGAGCATGAGGATGTCACGAATCCCGCCTAAGATGGTGCCTCTTCCTGTTCGGGCGGCGCTCGGCGGTCGTCGTCACCGGCCTACTAGCTGCCATCGATTCTCTTCTTTTTGTTTCTGTTAGTTTGGGCTGATTGGGTGCACCTGTTTTGAGTTTAGTTTTGTGGGTAGGCTATTTAAGGGCAGTAGGCCCGCTGGCTTTTGTGCGGGCTTGTTATTCTGTTTGTGGTGTTTGTATTTCGTGTGGATTTTGTCCGTGTTTATTGTGGACTGGATTTTGACGCGCCCTTTTGTTGTGTGGCGTAGCCGTCTCGTTTATATTCTATTTTGGAATATTAAGTATATCCACTTGCTCGAAACTACCCTGCTCTCTGCGCCTGACTCCTTCATTCACCATTGGAAACGTAACAGAGGAAGAAAGGGAGAAAATCCCCAAATCCAGATGTGCAAAACGGATACAGACATACCCAAGATGACTCAAAGCTGTAATAACCGCCAAAGGTGCTTCTACAAAGTATTGACTCAGGGGTGTGAATACTTATGTAAATTAGATATTTCTGTGTTTAATTTTCAATAAATTAGCAAAAATGTCTAAAAACATGTTTTCACTTCGTCCTATAATGACCAAGTGAAAACAACATGTTTTTAGACATTTTTGCTAATTTATTGAAAATGAAATACAGAAATATCTAATAGATAGGTAAAACAAAACATCTATTTTGTATTCAGGCTGTAACACGTAATAAATGTGTAATAAGTCAAAGGGTATGAATACTTTCTGAAGGTACTGTAGTTACAATAGGCAAACCTCAAAATGAGTAACACATTCATGGCCATATTTTAAGGTTGAATAAATACTGTAACATTCGTTTACAAGCTAGCCTTAACATTTCTTTATTAAAAAGTAATACCGAATTGTGTTTGGTTGTCAACACAACCACATATCAACATTTGAAGGAGATGTATCTTCTGTGCCACTGACTTAAACTGCAGTTTGTCTACAAATTAATCATTGATATGTTGGATTCACATCTCCATCTAAACCAAGGCTCAGTGTTAAAGAATAGGACTAAATCAAAATTTACATTTAAAGTTTGATTTGATTTAGTCCTAATCTTTAACTTTGATTTTTGGTTGAGATGGAGATGTGAATCCAACATATTAATGATTCACTTAAAGATTACATTTGAAATCAACCAAAGCTTGAAACCCTATGCCTACATGTATTTTTATTTGTTGAATTGAAACAATAGCTGTTGACTTTGCAAATGCTTTATAGGCCTAAGTAGTATAATTTATGATATATGACTTATAATGTATGGTTACATTTAATTTGTTCTGTTAAACCTACCCTTTGGAATGACATGCATGTTTGTGTGCCTGTCTGTTGGAATATTCAACCTGGTCTCAGACTAGACCTAGTAAATGTACATCTGGGACACTCAAAAAAGTATGATATGTTACGTTTGGTATGGTTACGTGAGAGATGGTTACGGTGGTTGGTCGGGGTGAATGGGGGGGGGGGGCGTATAACGCGAATGTCTAGCAACCCAAAGGTTGTGAATTGGTTGTGTAATGTTAGCCACCTAGCTAGAATTCATAACATATCATACGTTTTGCAACTCGTAACATATTGTATGGTTTGCAAATGCGTACAGTGTACTTTAAAAAAAAGTGGTAACATAATATGAATTGTAATTCATAACATATCATACGAAATGGATGAAGGACATCCACAAATTAATACATACCATACGAAACAAACATAATAATACGAAATGCTCTGAGACCAGGTTGGAATATTTCATGACTTTGAGGTTTCCCCACAATATCCTCAGGCTAATTAAAAACATGCTAATTTTCTATAAAGACACACCATCCCCAAGACTAGTCTTCCATGTATGACTTTACACTACCACTCTGCTGATATAAAAATGTAACCTAGCACAGAGTGACCAGTTACTCCCTAATCTAACCACTAACCAGTATGGGCAGGGGTGCAGGTGATCGGTCTTCAGGTGGAGCTCAGCTCAGTGACTCATTAGATCCATTTAAGGACTGGAGGCTGCAGGAAGGCATGCTCAGGCCTGCTCCTCAGTCTCAGTCTGGGCCTCCTCTGCCTGTCTGCCTGATTAATAATACCATGCAGCCTTGCTCGCTGATGAGTCTCTTCACTTCACACAGAATACACAGTGCTGGATGGAACAGCCTGGATGGCCCAGCAACATGGAACATTAAAATAGACACACACATTTTCAGGACACAGGCTTCACCTGATACCACACAGCCCAGGGCCAGAGAAGAGAACTGTCACACCTTTAGGACTCTCCCTTCCTACCCAGCAGAGCCAAGTGTTAATAAATCAACAGCACACACTGTTCTACCCTAACCACACAGAGGAAAGCTTAGCTCACTTACAGATTGTTCATGTGTCCTCACTGGGCACACCACGTTGAGACGTTGATCAATGACATTTCAACCTTTGTTGAATTCCCAATGTGTTATCACTAAGCTTTAAACCATCTAAAAGCATAAAATTCCAATGGACAAACAGTTGTCATCTAAATGTGCCATCACTGCACTTCCAAATATTCAAACTTGAAGATAGATGGGGAGTGGCAGTGAACAGCAAATTTAACAGAGCATGAGGAAGAAAGGGAGAAAATCCCCAAATCCAGATGTGCAAAACAGATACAGACATACCCAAGATGACTCAAAGCTGTAATAACCGCCAAAGGTGCTTCTACAAAGTATTGACTCAGGGGTGTGAATACTTATGTAAATTAGATATTTCTGTATTTAATTTTCAATAAATTAGCAAAAATGTCTAAAAACATGTTTTCACTTCGTCCTATAATGACCAAGTGAAAACAACATGTTTAGACATTTTTGCTAATTTATTGAAAATGAAATACAGAAATATCTAATAGATAGGTAAAACAAAACATCTATTTTGTATTCAGGCTGTAACACGTAATAAATGTGTAATAAGTCAAAGGGTATGAATACTTTCTGAAGGTACTGTAGTTACAATAGGCAAACCTCAAAATGAGTAACACATTCATGGCCATATTTTAAGGTTGAATAAATACTGTAACATTCGTTTACAAGCTAGCCTTAACATTTCTTTATTAAAAAGTAATACCGAATTGTGTTTGGTTGTCAACACAACCACATATCAACATTTGAAGGAGATGTATCTTCTGTGCCACTGACTTAAACTGCAGTTTGTCTACAAATTAATCATTGATATGTTGGATTCACATCTCCATCTAAACCAAGGCTCAGTGTTAAAGAATAGGACTAAATCAAAATTTACATTTAAAGTTTGATTTGATTTAGTCCTAATCTTTAACTTTGATTTTTGGTTGAGATGGAGATGTGAATCCAACATATTAATGATTCACTTAAAGATTACATTTGAAATCAACCAAAGCTTGAAACCCTATGCCTACATGTATTTTTATTTGTTGAATTGAAACAATAGCTGTTGACTTTGCAAATGCTTTATAGGCCTAAGTAGTATAATTTATGATATATGACTTATAATGTATGGTTACATTTAATTTGTTCTGTTAAACCTACCCTTTGGAATGACATGCATGTTTGTGTGCCTGTCTGTTGGAATATTCAACCTGGTCTCAGACTAGACCTAGTAAATGTACATCTGGGACACTCAAAAAAGTATGATATGTTACGTTTGGTATGGTTACGTGAGAGATGGTTACGGTGGTTGGTCGGGGTGAATGGGGGGGGGGGCGTATAACGCGAATGTCTAGCAACCCAAAGGTTGTGAATTGGTTGTGTAATGTTAGCCACCTAGCTAGAATTCATAACATATCATACGTTTTGCAACTCGTAACATATTGTATGGTTTGCAAATGCGTACAGTGTACTTTAAAAAAAAGTGGTAACATAATATGAATTGTAATTCATAACATATCATACGAAATGGATGAAGGACATCCACAAATTAATACATACCATACGAAACAAACATAATAATACGAAATGCTCTGAGACCAGGTTGGAATATTTCATGACTTTGAGGTTTCCCCACAATATCCTCAGGCTAATTAAAAACATGCTAATTTTCTATAAAGACACACCATCCCCAAGACTAGTCTTCCATGTATGACTTTACACTACCACTCTGCTGATATAAAAATGTAACCTAGCACAGAGTGACCAGTTACTCCCTAATCTAACCACTAACCAGTATGGGCAGGGGTGCAGGTGATCGGTCTTCAGGTGGAGCTCAGCTCAGTGACTCATTAGATCCATTTAAGGACTGGAGGCTGCAGGAAGGCATGCTCAGGCCTGCTCCTCAGTCTCAGTCTGGGCCTCCTCTGCCTGTCTGCCTGATTAATAATACCATGCAGCCTTGCTCGCTGATGAGTCTCTTCACTTCACACAGAATACACAGTGCTGGATGGAACAGCCTGGATGGCCCAGCAACATGGAACATTAAAATACACACACACATTTTCAGGACACAGGCTTCACCTGATACCACACAGCCCAGGGCCAGAGAAGAGAACTGTCACACCTTTAGGACTCTCCCTTCCTACCCAGCAGAGCCAAGTGTTAATAAATCAACAGCACACACTGTTCTACCCTAACCACACAGAGGAAAGCTTAGCTCACTTACAGATTGTTCATGTGTCCTCACTGGGCACACCACGTTGAGACGTTGATCAATGACATTTCAACCTTTGTTGAATTCCCAATGTGTTATCACTAAGCTTTAAACCATCTAAAAGCATAAAATTCCAATGGACAAACAGTTGTCATCTAAATGTGCCATCACTGCACTTCCAAATATTCAAACTTGAAGATAGATGGGGAGTGGCAGTGAACAGCAAATTTAACAGAGCATGAGGAAGAAAGGGAGAAAATCCCCAAATCCAGATGTGCAAAACAGATACAGACATACCCAAGATGACTCAAAGCTGTAATAACCGCCAAAGGTGCTTCTACAAAGTATTGACTCAGGGGTGTGAATACTTATGTAAATTAGATATTTCTGTATTTAATTTTCAATAAATTAGCAAAAATGTCTAAAAACATGTTTTCACTTCGTCCTATAATGACCAAGTGAAAACAACATGTTTAGACATTTTTGCTAATTTATTGAAAATGAAATACAGAAATATCTAATAGATAGGTAAAACAAAACATCTATTTTGTATTCAGGCTGTAACACGTAATAAATGTGTAATAAGTCAAAGGGTATGAATACTTTCTGAAGGTACTGTAGTTACAATAGGCAAACCTCAAAATGAGTAACACATTCATGGCCATATTTTAAGGTTGAATAAATACTGTAACATTCGTTTACAAGCTAGCCTTAACATTTCTTTATTAAAAAGTAATACCGAATTGTGTTTGGTTGTCAACACAACCACATATCAACATTTGAAGGAGATGTATCTTCTGTGCCACTGACTTAAACTGCAGTTTGTCTACAAATTAATCATTGATATGTTGGATTCACATCTCCATCTAAACCAAGGCTCAGTGTTAAAGAATAGGACTAAATCAAAATTTACATTTAAAGTTTGATTTGATTTAGTCCTAATCTTTAACTTTGATTTTTGGTTGAGATGGAGATGTGAATCCAACATATTAATGATTCACTTAAAGATTACATTTGAAATCAACCAAAGCTTGAAACCCTATGCCTACATGTATTTTTATTTGTTGAATTGAAACAATAGCTGTTGACTTTGCAAATGCTTTATAGGCCTAAGTAGTATAATTTATGATATATGACTTATAATGTATGGTTACATTTAATTTGTTCTGTTAAACCTACCCTTTGGAATGACATGCATGTTTGTGTGCCTGTCTGTTGGAATATTCAACCTGGTCTCAGACTAGACCTAGTAAATGTACATCTGGGACACTCAAAAAAGTATGATATGTTACGTTTGGTATGGTTACGTGAGAGATGGTTACGGTGGTTGGTCGGGGTGAATGGGGGGGGGGGGCGTATAACGCGAATGTCTAGCAACCCAAAGGTTGTGAATTGGTTGTGTAATGTTAGCCACCTAGCTAGAATTCATAACATATCATACGTTTTGCAACTCGTAACATATTGTATGGTTTGCAAATGCGTACAGTGTACTTTAAAAAAAAGTGGTAACATAATATGAATTGTAATTCATAACATATCATACGAAATGGATGAAGGACATCCACAAATTAATACATACCATACGAAACAAACATAATAATACGAAATGCTCTGAGACCAGGTTGGAATATTTCATGACTTTGAGGTTTCCCCACAATATCCTCAGGCTAATTAAAAACATGCTAATTTTCTATAAAGACACACCATCCCCAAGACTAGTCTTCCATGTATGACTTTACACTACCACTCTGCTGATATAAAAATGTAACCTAGCACAGAGTGACCAGTTACTCCCTAATCTAACCACTAACCAGTATGGGCAGGGGTGCAGGTGATCGGTCTTCAGGTGGAGCTCAGCTCAGTGACTCATTAGATCCATTTAAGGACTGGAGGCTGCAGGAAGGCATGCTCAGGCCTGCTCCTCAGTCTCAGTCTGGGCCTCCTCTGCCTGTCTGCCTGATTAATAATACCATGCAGCCTTGCTCGCTGATGAGTCTCTTCACTTCACACAGAATACACAGTGCTGGATGGAACAGCCTGGATGGCCCAGCAACATGGAACATTAAAATAGACACACACATTTTCAGGACACAGGCTTCACCTGATACCACACAGCCCAGGGCCAGAGAAGAGAACTGTCACACCTTTAGGACTCTCCCTTCCTACCCAGCAGAGCCAAGTGTTAATAAATCAACAGCACACACTGTTCTACCCTAACCACACAGAGGAAAGCTTAGCTCACTTACAGATTGTTCATGTGTCCTCACTGGGCACACCACGTTGAGACGTTGATCAATGACATTTCAACCTTTGTTGAATTCCCAATGTGTTATCACTAAGCTTTAAACCATCTAAAAGCATAAAATTCCAATGGACAAACAGTTGTCATCTAAATGTGCCATCACTGCACTTCCAAATATTCAAACTTGAAGATAGATGGGGAGTGGCAGTGAACAGCAAATTTAACAGAGCATGAGGAAGAAAGGGAGAAAATCCCCAAATCCAGATGTGCAAAACAGATACAGACATACCCAAGATGACTCAAAGCTGTAATAACCGCCAAAGGTGCTTCTACAAAGTATTGACTCAGGGGTGTGAATACTTATGTAAATTAGATATTTCTGTATTTAATTTTCAATAAATTAGCAAAAATGTCTAAAAACATGTTTTCACTTCGTCCTATAATGACCAAGTGAAAACAACATGTTTAGACATTTTTGCTAATTTATTGAAAATGAAATACAGAAATATCTAATAGATAGGTAAAACAAAACATCTATTTTGTATTCAGGCTGTAACACGTAATAAATGTGTAATAAGTCAAAGGGTATGAATACTTTCTGAAGGTACTGTAGTTACAATAGGCAAACCTCAAAATGAGTAACACATTCATGGCCATATTTTAAGGTTGAATAAATACTGTAACATTCGTTTACAAGCTAGCCTTAACATTTCTTTATTAAAAAGTAATACCGAATTGTGTTTGGTTGTCAACACAACCACATATCAACATTTGAAGGAGATGTATCTTCTGTGCCACTGACTTAAACTGCAGTTTGTCTACAAATTAATCATTGATATGTTGGATTCACATCTCCATCTAAACCAAGGCTCAGTGTTAAAGAATAGGACTAAATCAAAATTTACATTTAAAGTTTGATTTGATTTAGTCCTAATCTTTAACTTTGATTTTTGGTTGAGATGGAGATGTGAATCCAACATATTAATGATTCACTTAAAGATTACATTTGAAATCAACCAAAGCTTGAAACCCTATGCCTACATGTATTTTTATTTGTTGAATTGAAACAATAGCTGTTGACTTTGCAAATGCTTTATAGGCCTAAGTAGTATAATTTATGATATATGACTTATAATGTATGGTTACATTTAATTTGTTCTGTTAAACCTACCCTTTGGAATGACATGCATGTTTGTGTGCCTGTCTGTTGGAATATTCAACCTGGTCTCAGACTAGACCTAGTAAATGTACATCTGGGACACTCAAAAAAGTATGATATGTTACGTTTGGTATGGTTACGTGAGAGATGGTTACGGTGGTTGGTCGGGGTGAATGGGGGGGGGGGCGTATAACGCGAATGTCTAGCAACCCAAAGGTTGTGAATTGGTTGTGTAATGTTAGCCACCTAGCTAGAATTCATAACATATCATACGTTTTGCAACTCGTAACATATTGTATGGTTTGCAAATGCGTACAGTGTACTTTAAAAAAAGTGGTAACATAATATGAATTGTAATTCATAACATATCATACGAAATGGATGAAGGACATCCACAAATTAATACATACCATACGAAACAAACATAATAATACGAAATGCTCTGAGACCAGGTTGAAATATTTCATGACTTTGAGGTTTCCCCACAATATCCTCAGGCTAATTAAAAACATGCTAATTTTCTATAAAGACACACCATCCCCAAGACTAGTCTTCCATGTATGACTTTACACTACCACTCTGCTGATATAAAAATGTAACCTAGCACAGAGTGACCAGTTACTCCCTAATCTAACCACTAACCAGTATGGGCAGGGGTGCAGGTGATCGGTCTTCAGGTGGAGCTCAGCTCAGTGACTCATTAGATCCATTTAAGGACTGGAGGCTGCAGGAAGGCATGCTCAGGCCTGCTCCTCAGTCTCAGTCTGGGCCTCCTCTGCCTGTCTGCCTGATTAATAATACCATGCAGCCTTGCTCGCTGATGAGTCTCTTCACTTCACACAGAATACACAGTGCTGGCTAATGACCCATACATGCTTTAAATGCACTATTAAGGGCAGGCACATCACACCCTGTTGATCAGAGTAGATAATTCAATGAATTCTTCAAAATATCTTTTACTCATCTAATGAATTTGTGAAACTTCACTTCAGTGAAACCCTTGTGACCAGGTAGTGACACATACTACTACTACTGGTGGAAATAGGTCACAATAAATGACGTAACACTTAACGAAAGAAAATGAGCTATCATAACATGTTTTTTCTTTCCCTAGAAAGATTACAATCAAGTAGGTTGTGACCTCCTAGCACACAACTGCATAAAGCAGCCTCAATTACACTTCAGCTTTGTAGACACTAAAAAGACAAAGATTTTTGTTCATTATATTGAACAAAAAAATATAAAATGCAACAATTTCAAAGATTTTTGCTGAATTACAGTTCATATAAGGAAATCAGTCAATTTGTCACGTTCTGACCATAGTTCTTGTGTGTTTTGCTTGTTTTAGTGTTGGTCAGGACTTGAGCTGGGTGGGCATTTCTATGTTGTGTGTCTAGTTTGTCTGTTTCTATGTTTGGCCTAATATGGTTCCCAATCAGAGGCAGATGTTTTGTGTTGTCTCTGATTGTGAATCATATATAGGTGGCTTGTTTTGTGTTGGGGTTTGTGTGGTTGTTTCCTGTCTTTGTGTTTTCGCTGCACCAGATAGGGCTGTATCGGTTTGCCACATTTTGTATCGTTGTAAGTGTTCACTGTTTCGTTTTCTTAAACATGTTGAGCACTGGCTACGCTGCGTGTTGGTCCGATCCCTGTTACACCCTCTCTTCTCTTGAAGAGGAGGAAGGCTGCCGTTACACAATTGAAATAAATTCATTAGGCCCTAATCTATGGATTTCACATGACTAGGCAGAGGCGTAGCCGTGGGTGGGCCTGGGAGGGCGTAGCCGTGGGTGGGCCTGGGAGGGCGTAGCCGTGGGTGGGCCTGGGAGGGCGTAGCCGTGGGTGGGCCTGGGAGGGCATAGGCCCAGCCACTTGGGAGCCAGGTCCAGCCAGGCTCAGCCAATCAGAAATAGTTTTCCCCCACAAAATGGCTTTATTACCGGAAGAAATACTCCTCGGAACCCCACCCTCCCCCCTCTGATGATCCCGCAGGTGAAGAAGCCAGCTGTGGAAGTCCTGGGCTGGTGTGGTTGCATGTGGTCTGCGGATGTGAGGCCGATTGGACTTACTGACAAATTCTCTAAAACAACATTAGCCTCCAAATGGTAGAGAAATGACCATAAAATGATCTGGAAACAGCTCTGGTGGACACTCCTGCAGTCAGCATGCCAGTTGCACGTACCCTCAAAACATCTGTGACATTGTGTTGCGTTTACATTTTTGTTCAGTGTTCATAACTACACACAGGGGTTTCGGAGCATGGTAGGTGATATACAGTAGGCTAAAAACTAGAAAGAGACAAATAGGCTAGTCCATATGTGGAACTGCTTGGCTTGGCTGGCCCAGTAACTCTACAGCCAACCTGAGTAATCGGTTCTGACCATGAGGCCTCGGACTCTGTCCCTCCTCCTGGGTTTGATCTGGGATAGGCTAAGCTGCTCCATATTGACAAACTGACCCAAATCCAGACCCCTCCCGCAGGGCGAACACATCCCCAGCCTGGCCTGTGTTACATGGAGCTGGAGAGCCATGGCTGCATCCCAGTCATTTCAGGACATGCCTAGCTCAGTGCTCTATTGAGGGGGGAAGTAACGGAGCAGAGCGCCAGCCCTGCGCCAGAGCAACGCAGAGCCTCAACCCCACCAGCCAGCACAGCCACGTCACATTATGATCAGCCTATCGGACTCCTTTTAGACCCAGTCACCTCTGACACTGAGGAAGACTGACTCAGAGATTGTACTGTAACTGTATAACAGATAATACCTATATGGTGTCACAGAGAGACCGAGTAGGGTGTAGGTGGTGAGGCTAAGTGGACTTGAGAAGAGATGTATCCAACACAGGAGAAGGATAGTAGACTAGAGTAGGGGTTAATGGGTTTAACACACACGGCTCCATATGTTAAGCATGCTTTTAACATGGCAGGCCAGACCCTGATGTTAAATGTGCACCAAGGGGGGTTGGGGTGTAACGGCCACAATCCTGAAACAACTAAATCGGTTGTTAAACACACTGTTACGTTCAGCCCACAAAAGAGCATCGACTGCTCTGAGATACAGAAGTCATGGGAAGACATGTCCCACTGGGCAAATCACATCATTTCAACATGGATAATATTTGCTTGAGACGTTGATCAATGAGATTACAACCTATATTCACCCACTCAAAAAGACAGTTGAATTTCCAATATGTTATCACTATGCTTCCAACCAGCAAATTCCAATGGGAAAAAGGCTGATTTTTGGTTGTCGTCGTCACCCAAACGTCTATCACTGCGCTTTCAACCATTTAAAAGCACAGCAAAGTTTAAATGGGAATACAACGTTAGATATTTTGATGATTTATACAACAGATTGTGTTATCGCTGTGCTTCATCTAACAGCAGAACTAAATGACCTGGATTGCAGTTGAACTTACATTAAAAGTACATGGTGCAAGAGATCAATGCCGTTCGAGATTCTGCACAGATTATTACAGCAATTGTGAAGATCTTTATTGACCTGTGACAACCTGTCCATGCTATCTTGAACATGTCTGCTTTATATGATTACATAAACAAGACATTTATAGTTACCATAACCTCAAAATGTGGCCATGGATGTGTTACTCATTTTAAGGTTGAATGTTACATTAGTTTGTAAAATAGCCTTAACTTTAGGCTATTTACCATGTTTAAAAAGTGATATTGAATTGTGTTTGGTGGTCAACGCAACCAAATATCAACATTTGAAGGACATGTACAGTATCTTCTGCTTGGATAGATCCATCTGTGCCATTGATTTTTAGTCTGGCCTTAATTGCAGTTTGTCTACAAATGAATCATTAATGTGTTGGATTCACATCTCCATCTCAACCAAAAAGTGAAAGAATAGGACTAAATCAAATTAAACTTTAAGCAGGGCTGGGCTTGGTTAAAACACTGAATGGGAGACCAAAGGGTAGTTGTAGACCGATCAATTCTTCAATAGGAGGTGCTGATGTTGTTTTAAAAGGTACAAATTCAACATATTTTATACAAGGTTGGTCTATGTTTGAAATTTCACCCTCAAAACAACTTTTTTCAAATCCAAATGTATTGTCCACGTAGATTACACATCACAACACGTTGACAAATTACGTTGAAACAACGTTGATTCAACTAGTTTGTGCCCAGTGCGGTGGGTCTTCATAACCTGTCAGAATCTAAATAAATCTCAATGATTCAGCCTGGTAAAAAAATGATCTGAGATTCATTCTCATGATGACCACTGACCAATAGTAGCACAGCAGTCCGCACATTACAGAACTAAACTGATCAGCCCTTTTCATCCCACAGGAAGTCAGTATCCATTTGTAGTAGGGCTAATATTGTCCAGTTCTACCTGAGCACTTTGGTGTTACACTGAACCAGTTATGACACTCGGCTCAGGCTGCCAGCAGCTCCATTCTCTCCTGCTCAGTGCTTAGTTGGCACTGCCCCCTACCATCACCCCCATCCCCACACCAGCCCAGATTCTCTGTGATGTCAAGCAGTACTGAGAAAAACCCCAGTCATGCCATTACCAGAGCTCCTAGCTGGCAATTACACCAATCATTTGAGCGGGTGGTTGGTTAGTCCTCCGGCCCCCATGGAGGGCCACAGTCCACTACTCCAGTCCACCTCTGGGACTCACTGTACACTACACAACCACAGACCTGGGTTCAAATACAATTTGAAAATATTTTTTATCTGGTCTTGATTGAGCTTGCCTGGTGCAATGGAACCAATAGCATAGTTGCAAAAGTGCAAACTCATTCCTTCCTGGCACTCCAGAAAGACTAAAGCAAATACAAAAAGTATTTGAATGATTTTTTAAAATTATTTGAACACAGGTTTGCTCTACACACCACTACACAAGCATTAGTCTCACTCCCTCTCCCTCACTCCCAGATGGAAGGCATTACACTTGCCTGCTCTATAGAGGGTTTTGGCTTTGCTCTGCACACGGTCGAGATTTCGGTCTTTCATTCTTGAATATGAAAAACCCACACACGTGCTTCATGACCAGGGGAAGTGGAGAAAAAAAAAGACCTATGCTGACATGCCAAAAAAGTGCAACAGAGGCTAATTATTTATAGCTTGGAGGATATAAATTAAAAACGTCAACTTGTTTGGAAAGACATTCCTCTATATAGTTATGGGAGTCACAGAGGAGGAAAGGGGTGGTGTACTCTGAGTGAATGGTGATTGGGGAGTTTCTCTCCCACCTCCATATACTGTAACATGGAGTCTGGCCAGTCTACACACGGTTTTAATTGGGGATTTTTATTTTTACCATCTTTTTGTTCAAAATGGGTTTCACAGAATGTGACATTTCAAAATATTCACAAAATTCTACGCTTTTAAATCTACTGATACACTCATTATCATTGACTGCAAAGCCTTTTCATCTCAGTAAGTTGATTTCGTTAAGGCTTACTGCAAAACCTTGTTCCCTTGAAGTTCTCAGAAGGAGAGTCAATTCAATACCATCAGGAAATCAAAGGCTGTTTGTACAGTATATTCTGCTGTAATGAGACAGCAGCTGCCTTCCTCTAAGTGCAGTTTCAAATCGAATCAAAGTGAGAGATAAACCAACCAACTGAGGAAATATTACAAACAGATGGTCGCCCGGGCCAGATTAATGTTTATTTAGAGGGTTACTAAACAGGAATCATTTGGATCCAAAACAGAGCTGTTTGCGTCCACCCTGAGGCGTCAGAGAAATCAATGCCAGGCCAGCCTCCACACCACAGAATGCCTCTTATTCAGATGAGGTTGTTTGATAAACATAAAGTTTAGTGATGAGCTGTTGCTGTCAGCTCTTCTGAGTAAATGCGTTCCCAAGAAATCGAGCCTCCGGATGTTTTAATTACTACACCGGAGAGGCGTTATCTTTTAACTTACTGACTCCCACTCTACCTGTTTCCAAAGCACTAGGCCTACTGTTGCTGCCCTGTCACTAACAGCCAATCGCTAGTGTCCTTTGTCCCGCCCCTCAGGCTATGGGCTGACATTGACTATCATGATCAGGAAGCCAAGCAATTGGTGCTCGTGCTGCTGCTGTGAGCCGTGTTCTGCTGTGTTTGCCGCCAGTCGGTTTACCTACTCATGCTTTATCTACCAATAACCTTCACCTAAATGCAGTGTCAAGCTTACACGAGACAGGTCAAATGCTCTGTCAAACATTAACCAGTATCTGCTTACTAATCATCAAATGTTTCTGGAGAGCTTCGTTCCACTTCTCTTTTTGTTTGTTACTCTGTGTGCCAACTATTTTTGTGCACGTCTCAAGTAGGCTATAGTTTTCTTAGTCGCAGCCGTAAAAATAACAGACACATTCAGTATTTAATTAAACACAAGGGGCCACTGGAGCCATAGGTTGTTAATGTTATGGTCCAATTTCAAAACAAAGCTGGGAATGCGGGCCATTTGTATGGCTGAGCCCAGGATAAGGTGTATGGAAGGAGAGTGACAAAGCGATGTAAAATGTTTTGTCTAACAAGGCTTGACAAGATCCCTCCCTCCACCACAGGCAGACATGGAACCACTACCATTGTGTTCTTGTATTTTCTTGAATCACTTTACTGCTCTGTGGTCCATTCTCAGACAGCTCCTGCTGTGGGCCTGGAGAACCTGAGCTGGAGACCCTGAGAGAAGGAGGGACGAACGGAGGAGAGGAATAGAAGGAGAAAAGGCTCCACCTTGTTTTCTGTTCCCCCAGCAGGTCCATGGGATCCAGACTGGGAGGAGAGTGTCCCAGCTTTAACTCAGATTGGGAGAAAACAAACCGGCTCGGTACCGGCGACAGATGGCGGATTACCCCGAGGAGGAACACTGCACGGTCGGGAGGGAAGAGATTATCTAAAACGTACATCTTGATCCCAGGCTGTGCCATCCTCATTTGCTTCCTCATTTACAAATTATCAGGAGAAGTAAATCCCTCACAGTGATGTGTACCTGACTACCTGTACTGTTGAAGCGCTGTATTCATGTGTAAGAGAATTACAGACATTTGCACAGCGTTATGTAATCATTGTTCATGTTTGTGTTTTTTTCCCCCTTGAGTCTATCGAACTGAATTTATAATTGCGACGGGCAGTAGTGATGACTCATAACCTGCGGGCCGGGCAGGTTTAGGGTCATGAAATATTGTGTGAATAAAAAGGGTGTGTGGGTTAAATAAAGAGAAAACAGTAACTTAAAACTTTTTTAAAAATCCATAAATCTTTCAATCTATTGGCTACATTGAGGTTTTTCTTTCATTCTTTTTGGCTATCTGGCATTAGTGCGTAAACCTATGCTTTAGGGCCTAAAAGACGATTTATGCTTGATCTGGAAATGGGGTCCGAAGGTGGGTATGATAATTGCGGAGCCTCCAGAGGTCTGCAGAGGCCAAATCATGCTCCGTACAGCAATGTTGTGCACCTCCCAAATTTTGTAACAACGCGGAGGGCTCGGTATAGCTCCGCATTGACATGATTGGTTGACAGTAGGTGGGGGCGGTACGTCCTGTATAAACACGAACTCCCTTCCTTCACAACAGCTCTGCTCCACAAAGTGCAGGAAGTATGAATGCCCCGACTTCTGCAGAGGCCGCATCGCAGTAAATGCTGTACGGCCAATGCAGACCCCAGATTGACCATGCTGCTAGCTTAACTGTACACGCGCCAAATAGCCTACACGCCAATCGCCAAATGCTTTTGTAAACGGGCAGAAGAAATGTACGCCGATCTACGGAGGCAATCTACGGAAGCAAAAAGGATCATGTCGGAGTTTAATTCAATACGAGAAAAGCTGCGAGGGACAGAAAAGTCATGTTTTTGGAAAGATTTGGTGAAGTGGTAAAAGAGGATGATAGCAGTACCGGCTGTGTTATGTAGTTAGAGGATAATAGCAGTGCCGGATGTGTGATGTAGTTAGAGGATGATAACATCTTCTATTATACAGAAAGTGAATAGCATAAATCAATTGATAATAACAGAATTTGATTACTTCCCAAGCAAAGTCTATTTTTTGTCTCCTCGCCTTTAGAAATTTGAAGCTCAGCCTCTGAATGTCAAAGAAACAAAAACGATGATATCTCCATATGCCTCGGAGTCACGTCTTTCCCAGGTATTTTACAACTTGTTTCTAGCATAAAGCATCGCGGACCAAAGCGCTGTTATAGATCACTTTAGATCATCGGATCCATTTTATTTAAGCTAACAAGTGGTAGGCCTGTGCTTTTTGCCATTTTCTTTAAAAAAATACCCCCTTAGAGTCTTGGTTTTTATTTAACAGCCCTTCACTGACACAGAGGTAGGCTATTTAAAGACTGCATGGTGACTGACAAATCTATGGATATAGCAGCCTATAGCCTAATTGTGTCTGTCAAAAAAATAGGCTCCAACACAAAGCCCTGTTGTTGATAGTAAAGTCTAATCAAAATTAAAACGGTTGAAATGAATTATGCATACTCGAATTTGCCTACTTTCAGCCCCATGAGTGGTTCATTTCTGATTGATTGTGCCACGACTGCTGCTTCAACTTTAAATTCTAGTAGTAGCAAGCTACAGTATCCAAGTTGACCCCCGGCTCTTCTTCACGCTCTCCTTCTCAAACTGAAAAGAACATAGGCCATAGACCGCGCACAAGATTTTGTACAATAAATAGCCTTGATATTGTGTGCCCAGCTGAGATGAAGGGGGGAAATCTAGCACACATTGATACAGTTGAAGTCGGAAGTTTACATACACCTTAGTCAAATACATTTAAACTAAGTTTTTCACAATTCCTGACATTTAAGCCCAGTAAAAAAGTCTTAGGCCAGTTAAGGTCACCATTTTATTGTAAGAATGTGAAATGTCAGAATAATAGTAGAGAGAATGATTTATTTCAGCTTTTATTTATTTCATCACATTCACAGTGGATCAAAAGTTTACATACACTCAATTAGTATTTGGTAGCATTGCCTTTAAATTGTTTAACTTGGGTCAAATGTTTCGGGTAGCCTTCCACAAGCTTCCCACAATAAGTTGGGTGAATTTTGGCCCATTACTCCTGACAGAGCAGTAACTTAATTTTGGGCCATTCCTCGGTAACTGAGTCAGGTTTGTATGCCTCCTTGCTCGCACACACTTTTTCCAGTTCTGCCCACACATTTTCTATAGGAATCAGGTCAGGGTTTGTAATGGCCACTCCAATACCTTGACTTTGTTGTCCTTAAGCCATTTTGCCACAACTTTGGAAGTATGCTTGGGGTCATTGTCCATTTGGAAGAGCCATTTGCGACCAAGCTTTAACTTCCTGACTGATGTCTTGAGATGTTGCTTCAATATATCCACATAATTTTCCTGCCTCATGATGCCATCTATTTTGTGAAGTGCACCAGTCCCTCCTGCAGCAAAGCACACCCACATGATGCTGCCACCCCCATGCTTCACCGTTGGGATGGTGTTCTTCGGCTTGCAAGCCTCCCCCTTTTCCCTCCAAACATAATGATGGTCATTATGGCCAAACAGTTCTATTTTTATTTCATCAGACCAGAGGGCATTTCTCCAAAGAGTACGATCTTTGTCCCCATGTGCAGTTGCAAACCGTAGTCTGGCTATTTTATGGCGGGTTGTGGAGCAGTGGCTTCTTCCTTGCTGAGCGGCCTTTCAGGTTATGTCGATATAGGACTCGTTTTACTGTGGATATAGATACTTTTGTACCTGTTTCATCCAACATCTTCACAAGGTCCTTTGCTGTTGTTCTGGGATTGATTTGCACTTTTCGCACCAAAGTACGTTCATCGCTAAGAGACAGAAAGCGTCTCCTTCCTGAGCGGTACGACGGCTGAGTGGTCCCATGGTGTTTATACTTGTGTACTATGGTTTGTACAGATGTACATGGTACCTTCAGGCGTTTGGAAATTTGTGGAGTGTTTGAAAAAAACGAGTTTTAATGACTCCAACCTAAGTGTATGTAAACTTCCCACTTCAACTGTAAATAGCCAAATAAGCAACTAATTCTAAAACAGAAATATTTACATTTCATGAATTACAAATTATATGACCCTCCCCTTGAATGAAATTGAAAAAGCATGACCCACCCCCATTTTCCTCCAGGTAACCATTATGTCAATTTTGATCCATCCCTAAATGGAAATGGAAATATGGAAACTGACTGCCGGTTTATAACCTCTCACATAGCCTTCATATTAACTCCTGCAGAATTAAGCATTTCTTGCAGTAAAATGATACACCAAATGTAGGCTAAATTTTAACTCTGGAACAGAAGTGGAGAAAAATAATTTATTTCATTCAGCATCTTGAGAGAATGTGAATGCACAGTTAGCACCTCTACAGATGATATCCATCTTTATCAACATCCTAAAAGCTATTTCAACCACGTTGAATATGCATCCAAGCCAAACTGAAATCTTTTCAGAAACATATTGGGTCATTTTCACAGCTTTTTATTTCCTTATAACCGGTCAAACTGCACAGAAAATCTTTCCTGTTTTAAAATTTTTTTTATTGTATTTTCTCCCAGGTTCCTAAAGGTCTTTGCTCCGTGAAAGAAACAAACAGAGATCTTTACCAGATTGAAGCATTCATTCTATAGATTTATGACTTTATTCTGGTGAGCAAGGGTTTATTTAGTCTTCTAGGGCAACATATGACAGAAGAGAAGCTGCATGTTGTAACGCACGTCGTCGGGAGAAGGAGAAGAGGACCAAGGTGCAGCGTGGTAAGTGTTCATATTATTTAATAAAATACGCAACACTTGACAAAACAACAAACACGACAAACGAACAGTCCTGAAAGGTGAAACAAACACTAAACAGGAAACAATCACCCACAAACACAGGTGGGAAAAGGCTACCTAAATATGATTCTCAATCAGAGACAACGATAGACAGCTGCCTCTGATTGAGAACCATACCAGGCCAAACACACAGAAATACAAAACAAGGACAACATAGAACACCAGACATAGAATGCCCACCCAAACTCACGCCCTGACCAACCAAAATAGAGACATAAAGAGGATCTCTATGGTCAGGGCGTGACACATGTATCTAATATAGACAAGTTGACTAACAAATAGCCTACCAAAATTTTGGAAATTATAAGCAGAAAGATATCGAAATCAGAAGGGAAAAAATCCTGCAGAAACCCTCGTTTCACCATCTGACATCTGCCTACAGTTCCTTTTCTATATTAGTGGGTTAGGGTCGGGTCTCAGATATTCACTTTATCACGTATAGTCGGGAGGTTGCGGATGCATTATTAGCAATTGTGTGCGGGTGCAGGTGAACAAACAGCTGACCCGCACACCAACTAATGCGCGGCAGGTCTAGTGTTGGATGCACAAGTACAGTGAAATGCCTTTGAGTTCGTAAGGAAGCATTCATTTCACTGTACTTGTGCATGTGACATTAAAACCTTAACTTTGACTGGATTCCAGCAGGTGATTGGCCTGTCAGACCCTTCACACTGTAGCCAGTTAAAACCACCAGGGGGTGGTAGCAACTCCGATTCATATCTAGGCAAAACAATATCAGAGTCATATTCATGAATATGAATGCCTGTTTACTCTAGCTGAATGTCAATCAATCATTCGGGTTGAACTTCCTATTCATCAAAACAGTAACACTCTTTGGGACTTTTAGCTGTTTGCCTGACTAACCCAAAGGTTGTTTACAGCTACTCTAACATTAGGCTCTCTGGGCAAAGGGCTTTTATGGCATAGGGCCTAGCAATAACCCCATCTGGCATTCCTTTAGGGGAGTGAAAGAGAGCGAGGCAAGAGAGCCCAAGCACATTACACAGATGTGAAGGCCAGTAACCTGGCAGGGGGCTGGCCCTTAGCTTGTTGCTCCCTACGCCCCAACATCCTACGCCGTGATAGGCTGATCAAGGTTCCAACTCTGCTAAGCTTCCTTGTGTTCAGATTTGGTAGAGTGAGTACTGTGTAGGCGAGTAAACCATGTTACCACCTGACAGCACCAGCCTGACACAGACTTCACTCTAAATCACACCATAGGGCCTTATAGAGAGAACATCCAAGAAAGACTGAAGAACAGGCAGATGTATTTACTGTGTACAAGGTACTGAATTCCTCTGGAGTGGATTGCATGTGGTGAAAATAATATATATGGTCATTCCTGAAGGGATATTTATCCATATTATAGATTAAAAACATGATTTCTCTTTTTAAGGGATGATACTTGGGGGTACTCTGGGGTCACTGTTAGTGGGGTGGAAATGGAGAAGGTAGATACTTGTATTATTATCTATTCTGATGCCTAATCACGTTACCCTGCCTTGATGTACTTATCTACCTCGTACCCTTGCACATTGATCTGGTACTGCCACTCCCTGTATATAGCGTCATTCTTCTGTATTTTATTCCTTGTGTTACTATTTTATTAGTTTATTTTACTCTGCATTGTTGGGAAGGGCTGTAAGCAAGCATTTCACGGTGAAGTCTACACCCGTTGTTTTCGGCGCATGTGACAAATAAAATTTGATTTGAGACGTGGAATGGATGTGAGAAGGCAGCATGTGCTTGGCACCACAATGCACAGAAAAGGTCAGGGTGTTTTTTCCTAAGTAAATCTCCTTAAGGATTATGGTAAAGTATTAAATACTGAGCTGCTTTGAGGCTATGGCAGAATATTTACCTCCTCATCATGACAGGATAACGACTATAAGACCACACAATATAACGGTACAAAGATTTGTCTCGCCTCTTAACACACACTAATCAACTTTGAAGTGATCCCTACAAATAACATGTAGGCCTGCACACTTTGCCCACCACTGTGAGTGTGGAATTGGTGGAGAATTGTGGACTGTGGGTGGAGGGCCTTGCTTCTACATGCTGCTGAAGTAAATTGCTATTGCAAGTTCATATGGGTTCAGTGGGGTCATAGAGGACTGGAGCTGAGGTATGAGGACCACCTCTGCAGGATTTTGCTAAATAAATGAGTAGGCACTACAGTATTATTAATCCTCTCACCATGGTGGGCAAAAATGCTTTGTGATGTAAAGGTTTTATAAGCTATTCATAAGCTATAGCCTAATTACGCATCAAAAGCTTTTTGTTGCCTATACAACGGAATCTATCCTCAAAAAAGATTTCCTTCTTGTGAGTGAAGTCAGTTAGGCTATTATTTGATGTAAAGTATTTCATTTTCCTGGGCACATTTACAGGCTAACATGAAGAGACAAGTGAGACAGCTAACTTATGGCAGAGGAGCAGAGACAGTGCTAGACTAGAGGCCTGCTGGAGGGAGAAACACTCCCGTCAAACCAACAGTAACTGGTCAGTACAGCCTACACTCAAAAAATGAGGGGTTCAACAAGGGTTCCTCTAAGAATCTTGGGCTTCTTGGCACTGAAAATGGCCCAAAAAATGTTCTTCCAAGAACCCCATAGAAGGTGGGGTTCATCGAGGAACCTCCTTAGTTGGTGGGGGTTCTTGCAGGAACCGAACGGCCCAACTGAAACATTAGGATGTGAAAGGACAGTAGGTGCAGGCACTTAACTGAAAAATGTCAAGATCTCCATAATTTAAGGTACGGTTTTTCCCTTGTATCATCTAAAATTGATATTGTTTTGTGATGATACCATCTATATTTTCATATTTGTGCAAATCTTTCTAAAACAGAAAATGGACACCAATCAACAAAGAGGTAAGAATATGTAGTCTATAAGAATATGTTGAAGGATAGCTATATTGGGTGCAGATGACTGAACTGCTCACTTTTGTGTCTGTGTCTGCAGGTATACAGACGAGGAGGCATACAAAAGTTATGTATATTTGTATATTATGCAGATCACATGTACCATCCTCCTCCCTGACCTCTTCAATGAATATCCCATAAGCCTCTACATTATGGACAAGGTATGTGTATGAAAACCAGTATCAAAACAGGTTTTTTCATTCACATTTACCACAAAAACCAAGGTATGAATAACTGTCATGTGCATGTTTTGTTGAACATCTGTAAAATTACTTTTTATTCACAAACTTCATCCTCCCTACACCTCTGATAAATGTAACAGGCAACCTGTTCGATCACCATGCACTGCAAAAATCATTCTGGCTATGGGTACTGAGAACATCAACACACCAGAGGATATACTGTACAAAGGTGACTTGGGGCTCTGCTGGGAGTTTACCTCATATTTAGATTTTTTTAAATTCTGCGTCGCCACTAAAATCATAAACACTGACAACAAAAATATTGTGTTATTGGTATGGGTATTATTTTTAAAAAAAGATTTATACATATATTATATATATATATTTTTAAATATATATATATATAATAATAAATAATAAAGGGGGAAGTTCAAAAATTAACCCCGAAAGGTTATTAGAGGATCCATTAAAAGGGGTTCTTTGAAGAACTTATAGGGGTTCCCACACAGTTTCAATTTGATGAACTCCTAAAGGATACTCCAGGAACCTTTTCTTTTTATAGTTTAGCCTAGCTGCCCAAACTGCCCTCTCTTCTCCTCACCACAGCACAGTGGAGAGAGACCCCTCACCATGAATATACAAGTCCTCCTCATGACAACTGGACATGATAGGATCATTTACTGTCAGGGATGCACGCTTCACACATACACCATGAGTTTAGGCCACCTGATCTTTGATCCCTCCTCTCTCGCAGTCCTCTCACAGCTTTTACCACTACATTAGCTAGTAATCATTTGTTTATCCTTCTCAGCGGGCAAGCTGAATTGGCATCAAGTGGCTTTCATTCTGTTTTCACCAGGAGGGCTAAGCCTAGGGCCAAAGGAAAGGGGTTTACCACTGCCCCCCCATTTGTGGCGGTACACAGGACCATATTAATTGGATTAAAAAGGGGACTCTAGAAGATTTTCATATAGATTTTGACAGCTGTGTGGAAATGCCATGACATCTGCCACTGTGTGGCAATTGTTGTCTATGACCCACATTGATGACCAACTAACCTGGCCAAGGGTCAGGCTGATATTGTTAAGCCTTACGACAAATGAGTCACAGTGGCCAAGAGAGGCTGGCATTGTTTTCACAGTCCCTACATCCAGACAAAAAAAGTTTTGAACAAAACTGCTGGTCAATATTTAGGCCAATAGTCAGGTTGAAGTTGAATGCTGAGGTTAATGATTAGCTGATTTCTCTGGGTTTAAATGCATTTATTCAAGAAGTCACTCATTTGATTCCGCTGACATAGCAGTTGAAGCTCTTTTATATGAGGTGTGCCATAAATAGAAAAGTGAAAGGACAAATCTAGTGCCATCTAGGGCTAAATCTAGACACCCGTCCTTCAACATCAGCATTGCTAGTTGTATTTGCTGCCAAGGCAGCAGCTACTCTTCCTGGGGTACAGCAAAATGAATGCATTGCTACTCAATAGGAGAATAAAAATGCTTGGACATGTGCTTTGGAATTTTCTTTATCCACTTTCAAAGAATTGCATTGGCAATTTCAGGATGAAGCCAGATTTCAACATCAAACCAGTCTGATTCCAACAGGTCCAATTGAAATTAAACAGGCCCCGGTACGCATGCCATAAATTCCTATTCCCCTAATGAACTACATATCATCACTGAGGACTAAGATCATCTAATGACCAAATTCATCAATACTACCACCAAGCCAAATATGCTTTTAGAGAACATGTTCTGCTATGCCCTGGTAGGAGCAGTGGTCAATGTACTCTAAGCTAATATTTGCGTCATTCACACTGGCTTTCCCAATACGGTTCCTAATCCTTTGAGTACACTTGGTTCCAATCCAAACCTCCTTAATTTCAACTGAACAGACTATGATCATTTGAAGAACATGTCATGCATTTTCCACCTCCAAAACTCTTCAGTCGATATGAAAGATTGCAGGCTGGCAACTGAAAAATACAGGTCTGCTAGTTTAAACATCAAGGAGGCCTGAATACCAGCAATCATTTATTTTATACTGAATTTCTTGGAGGCCCATAGCTACCTAACTAAGCAGGGCCAGTCCACCAAACGTTATAACCCGATCTGTGGCTCAATATAAAGTTTTAGTCATGCACAGTGCTGTGGAATTAGAGCACATCTTATAATGGCAAGCATCCCAGATATGATCAATACAACATACATGCATGCTGAATCTTCATTCATCCAGAATAAGCCTAGACCTGCTATCGGCATCTACCATATTTTTCATAAAAGGGAGGAGATTTAACTGGGGAGCACTGAGCAGGACAGTTTGTGGCTGCATCGTCGAGCCTTGGAGATGTATGCCAGCATGTCTTGAGTACGATAAACCCCATGTCTGTGGTCTCCAGATACATAGGGTCATGTCCTGATGAAGGGTGGTAGTTACTCAGTTAGTGACGCACTCAGTGCACTCTCACCCTCCCTGCCAGTACCTTCACTACTGCTTCCTGGGCGATGCATCAGATGAGAAATAGACAGGTGAATAAACACTATCAATAGGTTCATTCAGCATGCCTACATGTAGGCTAGCCTTCTGCATTTCTGAAAATTAACTCATAGAAAAATAAATAATAATGTTATTCAATACTATATAACAGCCCAATCAAGATGTGCATATAGGCCTAAGTTGGGTCTGACTGGGAGTGTATTCATACCCCTTGACATATTTCACATTTAATTGTTACAGCCTGAATTAAATCTAAATAAATTCTCACCCATTTTTTTTTCTTCCCCCCATACATACATACATACATACATACATACATACATACATACATACATACATACATACATACATACATACATACATACATACATACATACATACATACATACATACATACATACATACATACCAGTGGGGAGAACAAGTATTTGATACACTGCCGATTTTGCAGGTTTTCCTACTTCCAAAGCATGTAAAGGTCTGTAATTTTTATCACAGGTACACTTCAACTGTGAGAGATGGAATCTAAAACAAAAATCCAGAAAATCACATTGTATGATTTTTAAGTAATTAATTTGCATTTTATTGCATGCAAACACATTCGTGGGGAAACAGTTGTTAACTCATTTATTATTGTGTTAAACACACAGAAAGCTAAAAAAAAAAATATTTCACCTTTATTTAAGCATGTAGGCCAGTTGAGAACAAGTTCTCATTTACAACTGTGACCTGGCCAAGATAAAGCAAAGCAGTGTGACTATCCCATGTGTAACTCTGTGTTTAACAAACTTACAGTCAATAACACAATAAAAAAATCTATATACAGTGTTTGCAAATGTAGTAAGATTAGGGAGGTAAGGCAATAAATAGGCCATAGTGGCAAAATAATTACAATTTAGCAATTAAAACACTGGAATGGTAGATGTGCAGAAGATGAATGTGCAAGTACAGATACTGGGGTGCAAAGGAGCAAAAAAATAAATAACAATATGAGGATGAGGTAGTTGGGTGGGCTATTTACAGAATGGCTGTGTACAGGTGCAATGATCGGTAAGCTGCTCTGACAGCTGATGCTTAAAGGGTCTGAATACTTATGTAAATGTGATATTTCAGTTAAATTTTTTGCCAAAATGTATAAAAACCTGTTTTTGCTTTGTTATTGTGTGTAGACTGAAGAGGAAGAAAAACGATTTAATCAATTTTAGAATAAGGCTGCAACGTAAGTTATTTTGTGGAATTTCTTTCCTTCTTAATGCATTTGAGTCAATCAGTTGTGACAAGGTAGGGGTGGTATACTGAAGATAGCCCTATTTGGTAAAAGACCAAGTCCATATTATGGCAAGAACAGCTCAAATAAGCAAAGAGAAATGACAGTCCATCATTACTTTAAGACATGAAGGTCAGTCAATCCAGAACATTAAGAACTTTGAAGGTTTCTTCAAGTGCAGTTGCAAAAACCATCAAGCGCTATGATGAAACTGGCTCTCATGAGGACCGCCACAGGAAAGGAAGACCCAGAGTTACCTCTGCTGCAGAGGATAAGTTAGAGTTAACTGCACCTCAAATTGCAGCCCAGATATATGCTTCACAGAGTTCAAGTAACAGACACATCTCAACGTCAACTGTTCAGAGGAGACTGCATGAATCAGGCCTTCATGGTTGAATTGCTGCAAAGAAACCACCACTAAAGAACACCAATAAGAGACGTACTTGGGCGAAGAAACATGAGCAATTGACATTAGACCAGTGGAAATCTGTCCTTTGGTCTGATGAGTCCAAATTTGAAATTTTTGGTTCCAACCTCCGTGTCTTTGTGAGGCACAGAGTAGGTGAACGGATGATCTCTGCATGTGTGGTTTCCACCATGAAGTATGGAGGAGGAGGTGTGATGGTGTGGGGGTGCTTTGCTGGTGACACTGTCTGATTTATTTAGAATTCAAGGCACACTTATCCAGCATGGCTACAACAGAATTCTGCAGCCATCCCATCTGGCTTGCGCTTAGTGGGTCTAGAATTTGTTTTTCAACATGATACTGAACCAAAACACACCTCCAGGCTGTGTAAGGGTTATTTGACCAAGAAGGAGAGTGATGAGTGCTGTATCAGATGACCTGGCCTCCACAATCACCTGACCTCAACCCAATTGTGATGGTTTGGGATGAGTTGGACCGCAGAGTGAAGGAAAAGCAGTCAACAAGTGCTTAGCATATGTGGGAACTCCTTCAAGACTGTTTGAAAAGCATTACTCATGAAGCTGGTTGAGAGAATGCCAAGACTGCACAAAGCTGTCATCAAGGCAAAGTAGAGATGGGCGATATGGCCTAAAAGGTTTGGACGATTCACGATATAGATATCTCCATCTCTTGTTTTTGTCTAAACAAATTAAAAAAGGCCAAGACAAAATTCTTAAATTAATTTTCTTTTTTTAAATAAAAAAATATACAAGGCCTATTTGTGCAAAACAAATTTACAACACACACCCACACGTCTATTCTATTGTTTCGGAATGTTTGACCACTAGCTGTTTGAATATATAATTTATATAACCATTTTGATTGAAAATGTATTAATTTAGTTAATTTGTTGTTATAATTAAAACAGCTTGTGGTTATTTGCTATTGGATTGGCAGAATGACACAACTACTAACACATTAGCCTACACCTGGCCTGAACATACATTTTTTGAATGCACTTTAAGCCTGTGCTCAAAGCACTGCAGGCGGGTCCAGTTGTTTAATCGCAATGCTTTTATCATGTTGCTCCTGCTGTCAGTTGTCATGCACACCTGTCGGTCTTCACTCATCTTCCACGATGCCAAAGAGTCTGAGATCCTGGGCTATTACTTCACCCGTATGATCATCGGGGAAGTAAGACGTCTGGATGCAGACATTTTGCAATTTCTAGTCTTCATTTATGTAGTGGACTGTCAAACTTAGGTATGGCTCTGACGTTCTGCTCAACCATAGATCGGCTGTGGTGTAAAAATAAGAAACACTATCCAGCTTCTCTGCGACTCTTTCGCGGGTAGCAGTGTATAACCGCGGCAGGGCTTCTTCCGTGAAATACTTGCGGCTTGGCAGCTGATATTTGTGGTCAACTGTACCTAGCAGCTTTTTAAAACCTGGCTTTTCTACTGTAAAGATTGGAACCATATGTAATAGGTTACTGCATCTGTTATCTCCTTCCACCTCAAACTTTTCTTGTCATAAGGGATTACGTTTGAAAAGGATGGTAGTTTGTCTTTTAGCAGACGTTTTGGGAATCGGACGACTGGAATCGGCATTGCGTAGTCTCACGCATGCCTCCCATTCCACCGCGTGTTCAAGTTGCAGGTGATGGAAGGGCTCGGTTGTACTGCTGCTTTTCGTAGCAATTGTCTTTCGACACATTTTGCACAGGACATTCGTTTGCTCATCAGACTTCTTAAACCCGAACCACTTCCATATTACTGAAAAAATATTGCTGCCCTTTTTGGGGATGATTTCATCCTCGCGAGAGGCTGAGCTGGATTCCTCACTTTCCATTTTGGTGGAACTCTTACCGCCGGTACACTTCTCCGGCGTGGTAACAATTTGAGAAAGGCTGTCTAGGGTTGCGATTGGTGGATAACCTCTCTGCACGTGTTGTCACGCAATTGGGACATGATTCGACATTGGGCTGACAGAAGAGACAGTGAAACGCTGCATTTGTAAAACGTTACAACATTATAACAGCACTTTGATTCTTACGATACAGGCATTTTCCATATCTCGCTAAAACTCGAATATATCGGAAAAAACTTGATATATCGCCAAGCCCTAAGGCAAAGGGGGGCTACTTTGAAGAATAAAAAATATATTTTCATTTAACACTTTTTTGGTTACTAAATGATTACATATGTGTTATTTCATAGTTTTGATGTCTTCACTATTATTCAACAATTTAGAAAATATTAAAAAGAAAAGAAAAACCCTTGAATGAGTAGGGGTTCAAACTTTTGACTGGTACTACAGTTGAAGTCGGAAGTTTACATACACTTAGGTTGGAGTCATTAAAACTCGTTTTTCAACCTCTACACAAATTTCTTGTTAAAACTTCTTATGGCTGCAGGGGCAGTATTGAGTAGCTTGGATAAAAAGGTGCCCAGAGGTGCCCAGAGTAAACTGCCTGCTCCTCAGTCCCAGCTGCTAATATATGCATATTATTATTAGTATTGGATAGAAAACAATCTGAAGTTTCCAAAACTGTTTAAATGATGTCTATGAGTATAACAGAACTCATATGGCAGGCAAAAACCTGAGAAAAAAATCCAACCAGGAAGTGGGAAATCTGAGGTTTGTAGGTTTTCAACTCATTGCCTATCGAATACACAGTGGGATATGAGTCATTTTGCACTTCCTACGGCTTCCACTAGATGTCAATAGTCTTTAGAACCTTGTCTGATGCTTCTACTGTGAAGTGGGGCCGAAGGTGAGGGGATTGAGTAAGGTCTATCATGAGCTGAACATGCGCTGACCATGCGCGTGTAACAGATGTATAATGTACTCAAAATAAAAGTTCAGTAGTAGTTGTCTAACAAGACCAAGAATCAACACAGAAAAGTAACAAGAAACGCCTTAATAAATAGTTGTCGCCACCGTGTGGTAGAAAATGGCATCACCCTCACGTTAATTGGCTTCCGAAGGTCACTAGCGTAACAGCACAATTACATCACTAAATAATCATAACATCAACACATACAACTAATAAACAGTTTATTATATTCCCCACTCACTCATGCTACCAGGAGCTCCCTGAGAACTCCACTTGCGCAGAATGCAAAACCTAGGCCTTAGGCGTGTATCAGCAACCACAGTACTTCTTGAAGCCGGGTCTCCGATCCCTCCACGTGACGTCCGGCGAAGACAAGAATCCGGGTCACGGCACCAGTGTAACAGTATAACTTTAAACCGTCCCCTCGCCCCGACACGGGCGCGAACCAGGGACCTTCTGCACACATCAACAACGGTCGCCCACGAAGCATCGTTACCCATCGCGCCACAAAGGCCGCGGCCCTTGCAGAGCAAGGGGCAACACTACTTCTAGGTTTCAGAGCAAGTGACGTAACTGATTGAAACGCTAGTAGCGCGTACCCGCTAACTAGCTAGCCATTTCACATCCGTTACACGCGTTCATGTGAGAGCGAGCTCTGTTCTATCGCATTTCTGAAGACAAAGGAATTCTCCGGTTGGAACATTATTGAAGATTTATGTTAAAAACATCCTGAAGATTGATTCAATACATCGTTTGACATGTTTCTACTGACTGTTACGGAACTTTTTGACATTTTGTCTGCTTTTAGTGAACGCGCTTCGTGTCTTTGGATTTATTTACCAAACACGCTAACAAAAGTAGCTATTTGGACATAAATGATGGACATTACCGAACAAAACAAACATTTCTTGTGGGAGTCCTGGGAGTGCATTCCTACGAAGATCAGCAAAGGTAAGTGAAGATTTATAATGCTATTTCTGACTTTTGTTTACGGCACAATTTAGCGGGTAACTGTATATATGGCTTGCTTTTGTGGCTGAACGCTGTTCTCAGATTATTGAATATTGTGCTTTTGCCGTAAAGCTTTTTTGAAATCTGACACAGCGGTTGCATTAAGAACAAGTTTATCTTTAATTCTATGTAAAACATGTATCTTTCATCAAAGTTTATGATGAGTATTTCTGTTATTTGATGTGGCTCTCTGCAATTTCTCCAGATATTTTGGAGGCATTTCTGAACATGGCGCCAATGTAAACTGAGGTTTTTGGATATAAATATGAACTTTATCGAACAAAACATATATGTATTGTGTAACATGAAGTCCTATGAGTGTCATCTGATGAAGATCAAAGGTTAGTGATTAATTTTATCTCTATTTCTGTTTTTTTGTGACTCCTGTCTTTGGCTGGGAAAATGGCTGTGTTTTTCTGTGATTTGTCGGTGACCTAACAATCGTTTGTGGTGCTTTCGCTGAAAAGCCTTTTTGAAATCGGACACTGTGGTGGGATTAACAAGAAGTGTATCTTTAAAATGGTGTGAAATACTTGTATGCTTGAGGAATTTTAATTATGAGATTTCTGTTGTTTGAATTTGGCGCCCTGCACTTTCACTGGCTGTTGTCATATCGATCCCGTTAACGGGATTGCAGCCCTAAGAAGTTTTAACAAACTATAGTTTTGGCAAGTCAGTTAGGACATCTACTTTGTGCATGACAAGTAATTTTTCCAAAAATTGTTTAGACAGATTACTTCACTTATCACAATACTTCACTTGTCACTGTATCACAATTCCAATGAGTCAGAAGTTTACATACACTAAGTTGACTGTGCCTTTAAACAGCTTGGAAAATTCCAGAAAATGATGTCATGGCTTTAGAAGCTTCTGATAGGCTAATTGACATCATTTGACTCAATTGGAGGTGTACCTGGGGATGTATTTCAAGGCCTACCTCAAACCTCGTCAAGTCTGATTCATCCTTGGGAGCAATTTCCAAACGCCTGAAGGTACCACGTTCATCTGTACAAACAATAGTACGCAAGTATAAACACCATGGGACCACGCAGCAGACACGTTCTGTCGCCTAGAGATTAACGTACTTTGGTGCGAAAAGTGTGAATCAATCCCAGAACAACAGCAAAGGACCTTGTGAAGATGCTGGAGGAAACAGGTACAAAAGTATCTCTATCCACAGTAAATCGAGTCCTATATCAACAACCTGAAAGGCAGCTCTGCAAGGAAGAAGCCACTGCTCTGCTGCAGGAGGGACTGGTGCACTTCACAAAATAGATGGCATCATGAGGCAAGAAAATTATGTGGATATATTAAAGAAACATCTCAAGACATGTCAGGAAGTTAAAGCTTGGTCGCAAATGTGTCTTCCAAATGGACAATGACCACAAGCATACTTCCAAAGCCCTGACCTCAATCCTATAGAACATTTGTGGGCAGAACTGAAAAAGTGTGTGCAAGCAAGGAGGCATACAAACCTGACTCAGTTACAGCAGCTCTGTCAGGAGGAATGTGCCAAAATTCACCCAACTTATTGTGGGAAGCTTGTGGAAGGCTACCCGAAACGTTTGACCCAAGTTAAACAATTTAAAGGAAATGCTACCAAATACTAATTGAGTGTATGTAAACTTCTGACCCACTGGGAATGTGATGAAAGAAATAAAAGCTTAAATAAATAATTCTCTCTACTATTATTCTGACATTTCACATTCTTAAAATAAAGTGGTGATCCTAACTGATCTAAAACAGGGAATTTTAACTAGGATTAAATGTCAGGAATTGTGAAAAACTGAGTTTAAATGTATTTGGCTAAGCTGTAGTGCGTTCGGAAAGTATTCAGACCCCTTGACTTTTTCCAAATTTTGTTACCTTACCGCCTTATTCTAAAATGTGTAATTAATAAAATTTCAATATTTCTCAGTGTTTTAGAATTTGTTTCTTATTAGGATATATATAAGTGTGCTAGATGCCGCCCCTCATCTCTGATTCTCAGCTGGGCGCACAATATCAAGTGCACCTATAGGCAAAAAAAGATATATCTTTTTTTAACCTTTATTTAACTTGGCAAGTCAGTTAAGAACAATTTTTTATTTACAATGACGGCCTACCGTCATTGTGTGGTCTCAATGAAATGATCCATAGCCTACGAATTGCATGCTCAGAGAAGCACAGAACAAAGTTACATTTCTAAAAAAGCTGCTGGGATTGTGTAAATAAAATTGGCTGCATTACACACCGCAATTAATATTCCAGTGCGGACTAACCTATATGCTGCTCAGTTTGAGAAGGAGAATGCAAAGATGAGAAGGAGAACCGGAGGTAAACTTCGATAGCTTGCTACTACTATAATTCATTTTTATTAAAAACAATATATATCTTATATATTTATCAGAGTTATTGACCAATAAGCCAGATTCGAGTAACTTCCATTGTGGTGCTGAAACTTGAAGCAGCAGCCGGGCACAATCAATCAGAAATTGATAGTTCATGGTAGAGGTCGACTGATATATCGGAATGGCAGATTAATTAGGGCCGATTTCAAGTTTTCATAACAATCGGATATCGGTATTTTTGGACACCGATTTGGACGTTTTTTGTTTGTTTGTTTTTTTACACCTTTATTTAATCTTTATTTAACTAGGCAAGTCAGTTAAGAACACATTCTTATTTACAATGACGGCCTAGGAACGGTGGGTTAACTGCCTCGTTCAGGGGCAGAACAACAGATTTTTACCTTGTCAGCTCGGGGGATTCAATCTTGCAACCATACAGTTAACTAGTCCAACGCTCTAACCACCTGATTACATTGCACTCCAAGAGGAGCCTGCCTGTTACGCGAATGCAGTAGAAGCCAAGGTAAGTTGCTAGCTAGCATTGAACTTATCTTATAAAAAACAATCAATCATAATCACTAGTTAACTACACATGGTAGATGATATTACTAGTTTATCTAGCGTGTCCTGCGTTGCATATAATCGATGCGGTGCGTATCGTTGCTCCAATGTGTACCTAACCATAAACATCAATGCCTTTCTTAAAATCAATACACATAAGTATATATTTTTAAAACTGCATATTTAGCTAAAAGAAATCCAGGTTAGCAGGCAATATTAACCAGGTGAAATTGTGTCACTTCTCTTGCTTGACTCTCTTCTCAGTTTGAGCCGCCTAATTTGCCAGAATTTTACGTAATTATGACATAACATTGAAGGTTGTGCAATGTAACAGGAATATTTAGACTTATGGATGCCACCCGTTAGATAAAATACGGAACGGTTCCGTATTTCACTGAAAGAATAAACGTCTTGTTTTCGAGATGATAGTTTCCGGATTCGACCATATTAATGACCTAAGGCTCGTACTTATGTGTGTTATTATGTTATAACTAAGTCTATGATTTGATAGAGCAGTCTGACTGAGCGGTGGTAGGCAGCAGCAGGCTCGTAAGCATTCATTCAAACAGCACTTTCCTGCGTTTTGCCAGAAGCTCTTCGCTGTGCTTCAAGCCTATCAACTCCCGAGATTATGCTGGTGTAACCGATGTGAAATGGCTAGCTAGTTAGCGGGGTGCGCGCTAATAGCGTTTCAAACGTCACTCGCTCTGAGACTTGGAGTAGTTATTCCCCTCGAGGTTTGCTGTTGTCGTTGTGTTCCTGGTTCGAGCCCAGGTAGGAGCGAGGAGAGGGATGGAAGCGATACTGTTACACTGGCAATACTAAAGTGCCTATAAGAACATCCAATAGTCAAAGGTTAATGAAATACAAATGGTATAGAGAGAAATAGTCCTATAATTCCTATAATAACTACAACCTAAAACGTCTTACCTGGGAATATTGAAGACTCATGTTAAAAGGAACCACAAGCTTTCATATGTTCTCATGTTCTGAGCAAGGAACTTAAACGTCAGCTTTCTTACATGGCACATATTGCACTTATACTTTCTTGTCCAACACTTTGTTTTTGCATTATTTAAACCAAATTGAACATGTTTCATTATTTATTTGTGGCTAAATTGATTTTATTGATGTATTATATCAAGTTAAAATAAGTGTTCATTCAGTATTGTTGTAATTGTCATTATTACAAATAAAAAATAAAAATCGGCCGATTAATCGGAATCTGTTTTTTTTGGTACTCCAATAAATCGGTATCGGCGTTGAAAAATCATAATCGGTCGACCTCTAACTATAACTGATACAATTTCCTGCCCATATGAACAAATGTATTTTAGGTCATAACCTAAAAAACAGCCACAATTGATTTAATGAAAAGCAGCAAACATACACAACATTGTTTCACATTCTTTAACAACAGACTTATAGACACAACCATGCAATAAACTACAGCTAGCTTCACAGCCGTTTCCCGCCCAAAACACAGGGGAACTCGATTTATTGTAGCTTATAGTGTGCGGAGGGCTCTGTAGTCTGTATACAGTGTTGTACCGTCACTGTCGCATCTTGCACGACCAAAAGACACTTAAGCGCATAGAACTATAGAAGACTTCCTGACAGAACAGAGGCAGGTAGCATTTGTGCAAGACAATAATCTCCCCCCTTTGAGCCCCCTCTACCCTGCTTTACTTCACCCTCACTGCAGGAAGCTCAGAGCTTGAGACTGTAGCTGGAAGAAAGGCCTTTGCTCTCTGCCAATGGGCTACATCCATGTTTCGGAGGGAAAGGACATAAATTAATGTTGAATGACATTAGTCCAACTGTTGAGACAAACTAAATCTAATAGGAAATGTGCTGTTACTATCCAACTGGTGACTGGAGAGCCAACACCTTTAGAATCTGACTGGATAGGAAGGGGTCAAGGGGTGTATCATGCTTTACAGATAGGCTTAAGATGGGTGTTGACAGTCTAAATTTAAATGTCAACTTTGCTTGAGTGACAGCTAATTTTAGGTCCCAGTTCATCTCGACACCATTGGGACAGGGCTGATCTGTAGCTGTGCTATTCTATAAAAATAAAATAAAATGTGTTCATGATCCATCTAGCTAGCCCATATTCCAAATTAATCAAACAGATCCAGAAACCCCCCTAGAAGTTAATTATAGGATCTCTGTAGAAACCCCTTATGTGTTCCCCATTATTTCTGCAGCCATACCAAGCCCATGATGTCATGCATAGTAGAGAAATGATCATGTGGCAGGGTCTACAGACAATCGGATTACAAAGGGAAAACCAGCCACGGCGACGTCTTGCTCCCGGACAAGCTAAACACCATCTTCACCCACTTCGAAGATAACACAGTGCCACCGACGTGGCCTGCTCCCAAGGACTGTGGGCTCTCGTGTTGCGTGGCCGATGTGAGTAAGACATTTAAACGTGTTAACCCTCGCAAGGCTGCCGGCCCAGATGGCATCCCTAGCCGAGTCGTCAGAGCATGCGCAGACCAGCTGGCTGGAGTGTTTACGGACATATTCGATCTCTCCCTATCTCTGTTGTCCCCACTTGCATCAATATGTCCACCATTGTTTCTGTACCCAAGAAAGTGAAGGTAACTGAACTAAATGACTCTCGCCCCGTAGTATTCATTCTGTCATAGCGAAGTGTTTTGAGAGGCTAGTTAAGGATCATATCACCTCCACCTTACCTGACACCCTAGACCCACTTCAATTTGCATACCGCCCCAATAGATCCACAGATGATGCAATCGCCTTTGCACTGCACACTGATCTATCCCATCTGGACAAGAGGAATACCTATGTAAGAACGCTGTTCATTGACTACAGGTCAGCCTTCAACAGCATAGTGCCCTCCAAGCTCACCACTAAGCTTGGGGCCCTGGGTCTGAACCCCACCTTGTGCAACTGGGTCCTGGACTTCCTGATGAGCTTGCCCCCAGGTGGTGAAGGTAGGAAACAACACCTCCACTTCGCTGATCCTCAAAACAGGGGCCACACAAGGGTGCGTGCTCAGCCCCCTCCTGTACTTCCTGTTCACCCATGACTGCGTAGCCACGCATGCCTCCAACTAAATCATCAAGTTTGCAGACGACACAACAGTTGTAGGCCTGATTACCAAAAATGACGAGACAGCCTACAGGGAGGAGGTGAGGGCCCTGGCGGAGTGGTGCCGGGAAAATAACCTCTCCCTCAACAAAATGAAGGAGCTGATCGTGGACTTCAGGACAGCAGAGAAGCACACCCCCATCCACATCCACATCGCCGGGACCGCAGTGGAGAAGTTGAAAAGCTTCAAGATCCTTGGCGTACACATCACTGACAATCTGAAATAGTGGTGAAGAAGGCGCAACAAATTATTTTCAACCTCAGGAGGCTAAAGAAATTTGGCTTGGCCCCTAAGCCCCTAACAAACATTTATAGATGCACAATTGAGAGCATCTTGTTGGGCTGTAATCACTGCCTGGTACGGCAACTGCACTGCCCGCAACCGCAGGGCTCTCCAGAGGGTGGTGAGGTCAGCCCAACGCATGACCGGGGGCTCACTGCCTGCCATCCAGGACACCTACAGCACCCAATGTCACAGGAAGGCCAAAAAGATCATCAAGGACATCAACCACCCGAGCCACTGCCTGTTCACCCCACTACCATCCAGAAGGCGAGGTCAGTACAGGTGCATCAAAGCTGGGACCGAGAGACTGAAAAAAAGCTTCTATGTCAAGGCCAGACGACTGTTAAACAGCCATCACTAGTCGGCTACCGCCCGGTTACTCAACCCTGCACCATAGAGGCTGCTGCCCTATATACATAGACATGGAATCACTTGTCACTTTAATAATGTTTACATACTCCTTTACTAATTTCATATGTATATACTGCATTCTATTCTACTGTATTTTAGTCAATGCCACGCCGACGTTGGTCGTCCTAATATTGATACATTTCTTAACTCCATTCTTTACCTTTAGATTTTTTATTTTTGTGAATTGTTAAGATATAACTGCACTGTTGGAGCTAGGAACACAACATTTTACTACACCGGCAATAACATCTAGTAGTGTAACAGTGACATGAGTATACATCAGTATACTGAGTATACTGTAGGTAAAATATACATGATATGGGTTGCCAAAGGCTCCATGAACTCCCCTCTGTCTGGGACCTTTAGCTACTGGCAGTGTGCCTAGCTAGATAATGTTCCTCTCAGGATATCCCTAGAGGAGACGTCTGACAACTGGAGAGGGACTACGACTGGGTAAAGTGGAAGGCAGGGCAACAGCTGGACTTGAAGCATGCTGATGCAATCCTGGCTACTCATTTCAGACTGAGGAAGAAGAAATGGTACTGCAGAAAAACAAGGAAATCCATGGCCAATGAGTGATTACTTTGAGTGATAATTACATTGTAATTACAATGTGACAATGCTGTGATTAGTAGCTATCAGTTAACAAGATCTGATACATCTATCTATGTAGTGATTCACCTATATCTGGATCATTGTCACGAGAATTTTCAATTCCAATGATAATAACAATCAATCAATAACTCTGACCAATCCCCGAGATCTGTAAGACCAAGGGTTTAATAATAATTAGTCAAAGACTCAGTTTATGCAAAAAGATAGTACCGTTTATTCAGAGAACGTTCTAAAGTCAAGAATACAAAGACATCCATTTTACAGCTGCGCACATACTTCCACACAAACAGTATATATCCTACGCACATACACACACACAAACAGTATGTGAGTTTTATTCTTCTTCATGGTTCTCACCACTGTGTATCCTTACCCAGCCGACAATTCCATTCCCCCCGAGATTAGAGAAACCTTGAGAAGTCCTCCCTGTCCTCATAAATTCTCAGTTCCTGCCAGGTTGGTTCAAACACAGTCTAACTGTTCTCGGTATCTTTCTTCGCCCCCCCCCCCCCCCCCCCCCCCCCATACAAGTTCTAATCCTGAGCTTCGCCTTGCTCAGACAGTCTGTGTTTTTCCACTATACAGATACAGTGTTTAACCTAATTCTGACTAAAACTACACACTTGATGAGATTATCATTTTATGATTCTAATCAATTTCATACAGTTATAAGGTTTCAGAGTGGAATTATTTAATCATTATCTTTCACCCATATAAATTATTTTATCAATCATCTATATCTGCTAATCTTCCTAAGAATCACAGCAACGTCAATATTAGGAAATGGGTGATTCCTGATTGTTTGGTAATCAAATCTATGATGATCAACACTGCATCTTCCCAGCTTTGATCCTATATTTGATGCAGGACCTTCCGTTTGAAAAGGTTATAGGCTACACAAAAGAGTCTCCTTAACACGTAACCGAATCAAAGAGTGGAAAATAGCCTACTCACACTTCTCACCCATTACTGTGGCCAGATGTAAATCACACGTCAACAGAAACCAATTCTCAAACCCCAATAACATCAGCAACAGGTGGCTAAAGACAGTTGAACAACGGGGGATCATTATCCATGTGGTGGAGGTGAACCTTTAGCCATGGAGAGGAAAAACACACACTGGGCATGCTCACTCACTGTCTGAACATTTTCCAGAAACGTTTGAACCTTTTAATGGCCCTGAAACTGACAGGGCTGTGGTCATCTGTTTCAAGGCTACACCGCAAAATGTTATGCCTGTGTTGTACAAAGGAGGTTCTTCTTATCTAATACTGTGGGATGAAATGGCAGTGCAATTTATAGCCATTAACTATGAACAGCCAAATGTATTGAGATATTCTTTCATGGGCTTCTTTTCAAGAGCAGCTGCCAAAGAATACACAATGCACATGGAGACTGGCCAGAGAATCAGTGGGAGTGGAAATAAACCCCTTCCCCTATAGCTGCATACAGTGCATATGGCTGCATACAGTGCATTCGGAAAGTATTCAGACCCCTTGACTTTTTCCATATTTTGTTACGTTACAGCCTTATTCTAAAATTGATTAAATATTGTTTCTCATCAATCTACACACAATACTCTTTAATGACAAAGCGAAAACGCATAAAAAATGTAAAAACATACCTTATTTACATAAGTATTCAGACCCATTGCTATGAGACTCGAAATTGAGCTCAAGTGCATCCTGTTTCCATTGATCATCCTTGAGATGTTTCTACAACTTGATTGGAGTACACCTGTGGTAAATTCAATTGATTCGACATGATTTGGAAAGGCACATAGCGGCCTATATAAAAGGTCCCACAGTTGACAGTGCATGTTAGAGCAAAAACCAACCATGAGGTCGAAGGAATTGTCTGTAGCGCTCTGAGACAGGATTGTGTCGAAGCACAGATCTGGGAACGGGTACCAAAACATTTCTGCAGCATTGAAGGTCCCCAAGAACACAGTGGCCTCCATCATTCTTAAATGGAAAACATTTGTAACCACCTAAACTTTTCCTAGAGCGGGAGAAGGGTCTTGGTCAGGGAGGTGACCAAGAACCCGATGGTCACTCTGACAGAGCTCAAGAGTTCCTCTGTGGAGATGGGAGAACCTTCCAGAAGGACAACCATCTCTGCAGTACGCCACCAATCAGGCCTTTATGGTAAAGTGGCTAGACGGAAGCCACTCCTCAGTAAAAGGCACATGACAGCCCACTTGGAGTTTGCCAAAATGCACCTAAAGGACTCTGACTATGAGAAACAAGATTCGGCCTCAATGCCAAGCGTCACATCTGGAAGAAGCCTGGCACCATCCCTACGGTGAAGCATGGTGGTGGCAGCATCATCATGCTGTGGGGATGTTCTTCAGCGGCAGGGACTGGGAGACTAGTCATGATCGAGGGAAAGATGAACGGAGCAAAGTACAGAGAGATCCTTGATAAAAACCTGCTCCAGAGTGCTCAGAACCTCAGATTGGGGCAAAGGTTCACCTTCCAACAGGACAACGACCCTAAGCACACAGCCAAGACAACGCAGGAGTGGCTTCGGGACAAGTGTCTGAATGTCCTTGAGTGGCCCAGCCAGAGCCCGGACTTGAACATCTCTGGAGAAACCTGAAAATATCAGTACAGCGACGCTCCCCATCCAACCTGATGGAGCTTGAGAGGATCTGCAGAGAAGAATGGGAGAAACTCCCCAAATACAGGTGTGCCAAGCTTGTAGTGTTATACTGAAAACTTGAGGCTGTAATCACTGCCAAATGTTCTTCAACAAAGTACTGAGTAAAGGATCTGAATACTTATGTAAATATGATATCAGTTTTTTTTATTTTATATATTTGCAAAAATGTCTAAAAACCTGTTTTTGCCTTTACATTATGGGGTATTGTGTGTAGATTTATGAGAGAAAAAAAATATTTTAGAATAAGGCTGTAACGTAACAAAATGTGGAAAAAGTCAAGGGGTCTGAATACTTTCCAAATGCATTGTAATAGTAGTAGCCATAACTCATAAATGGCACTATGCAGGGTTCTATGTGGATCCAATTACCCTATGAAAAAGGTTCCATCTATGAAGCAAGAGAGAACCCTTTTTGTTTTTTCTAATAGTGTAAACGTCATCTGCACAACAGAAACTTGATAAGCAGGGTTGGATCAAAAGCCTGCACACCCAGTAGCTCTCCAGATGGAGGGTTGACCACATGTGTTTTATACAGTAGCCTAACAGTGCAGTTATTCTACTTTGTGGGGGGGTGAGTGCCTTGATCAAGGGCACAACGGCAGGAGATAGTAAGCCTACATGGGATCAGAGACCAGCAGCCTTCTAGTGTCAACACCACATAAATGCTGACTTTTTCATGTAGGCTACATAGAGACGCACCAATTATTGGTCATGGAAAAATCATGAAATTCCATCTGTTAAGATGTGTATGAACCCTTAACAGTGAATAACCAGAGGTCTCTATGTCATAGCGTAATTTGTGAATTTCTGTGAACCGACTTGAAAAAAGACATTTCCTCCACCTCAAGCACTGTCGAGCCATGTGGCACGCTCGACTCGCTGACTGACACCAGATAACGTTAGCAATCTAGACCGTGCTAGCTGGAAAGGTGATTTGATCGGAAACTTAGTTTGATGGTAAATGAATGACATTCTCAAAACGTTGTTGCATTAGTGTGATTTGTATTCCGTTCACTAGTCCCAGTCAACGATAGCATACCAGAAAGAACGAAAATGAATGTCACATGTTGATATGCAGCCAGAAAGTAATACAAATATTTTATGATGCATGCTGACGCTAGCTAATTCGCTAATACAGTATTTAGCTAGATTACTAGCGTTATGCCGACTTTTCTCACCTGTTTTGAACCGGAGGGCCTCATCATCTGCTGAGCCGAATTCTTTCAGAAGGGACAAGAACAGGATACCAAAGGCGTTCTGGATTCCGAACACCGCTCCATTGCACCACATGGCAGCCAGCATAACCACCCACCCCCATCCTCCTTCTGGGTGCTCGAACTCAGGCTCCTCCGCAGTGACGGGGACGTGCTCTTGAATGGTTCCTTTGCTACCCACGTTCTCATTCTCCTCAGCTTCGTCCGGGCGCTCAAATGACTTTATTGATGTCTCTTCCGCAGGTTCCGCAGCAACCATTTCTTTAGTTGTCTCAGACTCATTGTCTGTCATGTTGGTACCTTCTGTCATTTCTTCGCACGACTATGCAGATTTTTAACACTGTCAAATATGATGACAGCAACAATGTGACTATGCCGCTAACTAGTCTAAATGATGTACTCTCAAGCTGCAGTCAAACTCAACTGAAGAGATTCAGATGATGGTATGCCGCAAAATGTCTATCTACAAATATGAAGACTTTGCATCTTCTTTCAGCGAATTGTTATCGAGAAGTTGCATATATTCAGAAGCAGTAGCCGTAATGAACGGTTCTATCAACCGCCCGCACTGTCTTTATTGCGTGTCAAACGCCAGTGTTGCAATATTGTATAAATAGATACCTCAGAGGGGCGGGGCGTGCGTACATTAACCCGGGATTTTGTCGCTGATAGGATTTACCGCGGTACTTTTCAAGTATGACGTAAGAACATTGAAGAATTACTGTAGTGTTTGAAAAAGTGAAGGTTTTTTTTCCCAAGAAAGATAAGATCCAGAACACGTTTATTTTTCTCTCTTATCCAGAGGTTCCTCTTGCAAGGAAAAAGTAAACATAGGAGTCTATAATTGGTGCTGTAATGAGTAAGGGGTAATCAACTAGGGGCTATGCGTTCTATGGAAAATAATGAACTACGTGGAAGGTGTGTTCCCAACGTTTTCTAAATTATCTGCGTGATAGGCCTGTACATTGTTAAAAACTAAATCAATAACTTTTAAATATGACTTCATTTAAATAAGGCTTAATTTGACAATTTTTGCTTTCAATTTCAGTATAACACCAGAGCCCAGAGTTTTCAAATGAATAAAGTCCAACAGCTACCTCTTGTGTACAAAGTAAACTATCCACAGAAACATCCAGCGATTTAATACCAATACTTCTGATTTCATATCTGCCAGCAACCTTGTCATACCTGAAAGCTGACTGATATATACCAATTTATCTAACGTCAGGAGATTACAATTGTGATTTGTTCATATGAAGGTAAGTCTATATACCTAAGGGTTTTGTGGCAGCAGAGTGAAAAGTAGAATACTTACAGTCCTTCTCCACATGGTTTAATTGTCCCACCCTTATGAAGTTTTCCCTCTACTCTCACTAAACTCTCTACCACCTAGATAAGAGGAATACCTATGTGAGAATGCTGTTCATTGACTATAGCTCAGCGTTCAACACCATAGTCCCTTCCAAGGTCGTCACCGAGCTTTGGACCCTAGGACTTGTTCTGCAACTGGTTCCTGGACCTCCTGATGGTCCGACCCCAGGTAGTGAGGGTAGGCAACATCACCTCGGCCACGCTGACCCTCTATACGGGGGCATGCTTTGTACTTTGCTGTATTCCCCGTTCACCCACGACTGCGTGGCCACGCACGACTGAAGTTTGCTGATGACACGATAGTGGTAGGCCTGATCACCGGGGACGATAAGACAGCCTATAGGAAGGAGGTCAGTGATCTGGCAGTGTGGTGCCAGGACAACCTCCCCTCAACGTCAGTAAGACCAAAGAGCTGATCGTGAACGACAGGAAACGGGGTGAGCCCACCCCCATCGATGTGGATTTGTGTCCAAACCACTAAATGATTAAAATGATCCATACACATGCAAACAGTTGTAAGGGCGCAAAAGCACCCCTTCCCCATCAGGAGGCTGAAGATTTGGCATGTGCCCTCAAATCCTCAAAAAGTTATACAGCTGCACCATTGAGAGCATCTTGAATGTCTGCATCACTGCTTGGTATGGCAACAGTACCGCCATTGATCGCATGGCGCTACATGACTGAGGCCGAGCTTCCTGCCATCCAGGACCTCGCTATCAGGTGGTGTGTAAGGAAGGTAAAGACTCCAGCCACACAAGCCATAGACTCCTCTCTGCTTCCGCATGGCAAGGGGTACTAGAGAATCAAGTCTGACACCAACAGGCTCCTGAACAGAATATATACTCAAGCCATAAGACTGCTAAATAGCTAACAAAATGGCTACACAGACAATCTGCATTGACTCTTCCATTTTTGCACTGACTATGCACATGCTACACACTCACACAACATGCAGACACTTTCATACTGACTAAACACACAATCATATATCCTGATGCCCAGTCACCTTACCCCTATACATATCTACCCCTACCACTTCAGTATCTCTGCACATTGTAAATATGGTATTAGAACTGATCCTGTATATAGCTTACTTGTGTTCTTATTTCTTGTGTTTTTCTTCTACTTTTATAGTACTATCAATATTTATTACTGCATTGTTGGGAAAGAGCTTGCAAGAAAGACATTTCACTGTGCATGTGACAATTCAATTGTAAAACCTCTGAAAAGAACAGCACGAGACAGATGTACAAAATACATGTAATCATTGAAACAATGCTTCCGCATTGTACAAGTAAAGATTAAAACACAGAAAATATTTTAGAGTATTTTATTTTAGAACAATGACATCTTATTGAACTACGCATTTTTCTTCTTTTCTTATGCACATACATCTGACAAGCTTGCCTTTCACAACAAGCATTTCCAGATTAAGTAACATGAGCAACAGAATGAAGATGATTTGTACGTCATTAACAAGAGACATTGACAAACATACCTGCAGAAGGTAAACATGCATGTGGGGGTAATTCTTTCATAATTAATGACAATTCTGAAGACATCGGTCAACATCCACAGTTAGCGTGACGTGAGCTTGTGAAATGGCCATTAAAGCCTGGGAAGACTTCACTCCACTTCTACTTTGGCTGTTTTCGAGGACGTCTCTCCCTCCGCAGCGGCTGCCGGGCCCCTCCTCTTCCTCAGACCCTTCATCTTACGTGTCTGGAGCTTGGCCAGATCCTGCTTCTGCATGTGCAACCTGCCAAACTTGGTACCAAAGGTATCGTGGGATATGTTCTTCTTCTTCTTGGGCTGTAAAGAATAGAATTGACAAAGAACATGAGGACTGATTGCCTTGATGTTTCATTTCACTACATAGATACTTCTAAATAATTTGGCCAATGGCACACAATAATACCATTGTGCAATTAAGATACTTTCAAAAAGAATAAACCTTACGTGACATTCAACATATATAGAATAACTATCTTCAAAGTAATGACTCGGGACGTCGGGTTTGATATGAAAGCTTCTTTTAGTAATAATACTTGATCACGTTACATTTAACAACTTTAGATTCTACAGAGCAATGCCAGCAAGCTGCTAGCGCAAAGGAGCCATCAATAATCACCTGTCAATTGCACTTAATTAACTAGCGTTCGCTTTCTACTTCCTGTCGCAAGGCATTCTGGAACTTGCAGTCAAAAGCGTAATTCAATACTAACCAATACAATTACATATGTAAATAACTGTAATGAAATATCTTTAGATACAGCTCAATGAATTAACTTAAACATTAACTCTGTAACACATTAAAGTTACAACAACATATGACTCTTGAAAGAGATTGAAAAAGATGACTGCAACTAGAGTTGTTTCATACCTTCAGAGCCTTTGGCTGTCTGTGAGCTGTCTTGTAGAGGTCGTCTGATGCCAGGTGTGTTCTCCGCAAGACAAAGTCAAAAGACGGCCCAATCTCCTCCAGCTCAATCCTTGGTGTACGACATCCAGACTTCTTCAACAGAGATCTGGAGAACCCAAAGAGTTTTGACTAGTGATCATTTCAGGGGTGAAAGATGCAGATCATATGTAATTCAGCCATAATCTGCCATGAATAATAGGTGACATTGGTAGATGGTCTAGCTGCTAGCAGGCAGACATACCTGTAGCTGCGCATGTAGATTTTCCCCTCCAGAGCAGTGAAGTGCAGGACATGCTCCAGACCAGCTAGACGCACTGAAGGCACAACAGGACCCCTGAAGAAGTCTGTACGACAAGACAAAAACAAACAAAAAAAACTGGTCAGTAGCACCGCCAATTTTCCATACACACAAAAAGCTTATTTCTCTCTAATTTGGTGCACAATGTTTTTTTACATCCCTGTTAATGAGTATTTCTCCTTTGCTGAGATATTCCATCCATCTGAGAGGTGTGACATTTCAAAAAGGCCACTAAAATGTGCAGTTTTGTCACACAACACAATGCCACAGATGTATAAAGTTTAGGGAGCGTGCAATTGGCATGCTGACTGCAGGAATGTCCAACAGAGCTGTTGCCAGAGAATTTAATGTTAATGTCTCTACCATAAACCGCCTATATCTTTTTTATAGAATTTGGAGGGGATAATGAATTTATTTCAATTGACTGATTTCCCTCTGTGAACTGTAACTCAGTAAAATATTAGAAATTCTTGCATGTTGCGTTTATATTTTTGTTCAGTATAGTTAGAGGAATTTTTTTCTAACTGAAGGGGTAGGACTGAAATAACCCCACGACATCCGATTAACACCAAATTCAAATGTTTAGCTTAGACTAAACTGTACCTGTAAGAAGGCTCTTTAGGCGTTTGTGGTCATCATCATGGTCAAAAGCCTCCCCTGCAAACACCAGCATCGGTTTGGTCCCCTCAGGACATTTGCTGTTCTGCAATGCATTGGAAAAAGAACAGAAAATTACAGGAGGAAGATTATGATATAACAGGTAACACTAACTTCAATTGTTTGCAGTCCAGAGTGTATTGGCATGTTTTTATCAGTAAAACAAAAATAAAAAAAATTCAAAGAACAGGGAAAAGGTGTGCCTGAAATAGTGTTAAGATCTCTCTTTTGACAAACATATCAAGACTGTTTCAAGGACAGCTTTTTTCCATCTACGTAACATCGCAACAATCAAACGTTGTCAAAAAAATGAATCCATGCTTTTGTCACTTCTAGGTTAGACTACTGCAATGCTCTACTTACCGGCTACCCGGATAAAGCAATAAATAAACTTCAGTTAGTGCTAAACACGGCTGCTAGAATCTTCACTAGAACCCCACATTTTGATCATATTACTCCAGCCTCTACACTGGCTTCCTGTTAAGGCAAGGGCTGATTTCAAGGTTTTACTGCTAACCTACAAAGAAATACATGGACTTGAGCCTACCTATTTTTCCGATTTGGTCCTGCCGTACATACCTACACGTACGCTACGGTCACAAGACGCAGGCTTCCTTATTGTCCCTAGAATTTCTAAGCAAACAGCTGGAGGCAGGGCTTTCTCCTATAGAGCTCAATTTTTATGGAATGGTCTGCCTATCCATGTGAGAGACGCAGGCTCGGTCTCAACCTTTAAGTCTTTACTTTAGACTTATCTCTTCAGTAGGGCATATGATGGAGTGTAGTCTGGCCCAGGAGTGTGAAGGTGAACGGGAAAGCACTGGAGCAACGAACCGCCCTTGCTGTCTCTGGCTGTCCGGTTCCCCGCTCTCCACTGGGATTCTCTGCCTCTAACCTTAGTACAGGGGCTGAGTCACTGGCTTACTGGTGCTCTTCCATGCCATCCCGAGGAGGGGTGCGTCACTTGAGTAGGTTGAGTCACTGACGTGATCTTTCTGTCCGGGTTGTGGGGGAGATCTTCCTGGGCTATACTCAGCCTTGTCTCAGGACGGTAAGTTGGTGGTTGAATATATCCCTCTAGTGGAGTGGGGGCTGTGCTTTGGAAAGTGGGTGGTGTTATATCCTGCCTGTTTGGCCCTGTCCGGGGGTATCGTTGGACGGGGCCAGTGTCTCCCGACCCCTCCTGTCTCAGTCTCCAGTATTTATGCTGCAATAGTTTGTGTCGGGGGGCTAGGGCCAGTCTGTTATATCTGGAGTATTTCTCCTGTCTTATCCGGTGTCCTGTGTGAATTTAAGTATGCTCTCACTAATTCTCTCTTTCTCTCGGAGGACCATGCCTCAGGACTACCTGGCCTTGTGACTCCTTGCTGTCCCCAGTCCACCTGGTCATGCTGCTGCTCCAGCTTCAACTGTTCTGCCTGCGGCTATGAAACCCTGACCTGTTCACCGGACGTGCTACCTGTCCCAGACCTGCTGTTTTCAACTCTCTAGAGACAGCAGGAGTGGTAGAGATACTCTGAATGATCGGCTATGAGCAAACCAACTGACATTTACTCCTGAGGTGCTGACCTGTTGCACCCTCTACAACTACTGTGATTATTATTATTTGACCCTGCTGGTCATGAACATTTGAACATCTTGGCCATGTTCTGTTATAATCTCCACCCGGCACAGCCAGAAGAGGACTGGCCACCCCTCAAAGCCTGGTTCCTCTCTAGGTATCTTCCTAGGTTCTAGCTTTTCTAGGGAGTTTTTCCTAGCCACCGTGCTTCTACACCTGCATTGCTTGCTGTTTGGGGTTTTAGGCTGGGTTCCTGTACAGCACTTTGACATCAGCTGATGTAAGAAGGGCTTTATAAATACATTTGATTGAGAGGAAATTGTTCATTTGTAGTTGTTCATTCAGACCACTGAAAGACCAAGGAGGTGTATTCGTTTGGCTTTTTGTAGCAGTGTGTGTACAAACATTTGGTGACGACACTTAAAGAACTAAGATTCGTAGAGATTAAGAACGTACAGAACATCAGGAGGTGCTGAAGGCACTCTGCTTAAAAAAAGGGGGGGGATAATCTTATTGACAAATCCAGAACTCACATAAGTGGTATCATGCAGCAATGAGAAACAACGCAACTACAAATGACTATAGGAACTGCAGAAACATCACCTTGATCTGACTCAAGGAGTTATACTTCTCAATGCCCAGCTCAATCATATCCAGCACGTGGAAATCAAACAGACGACCTGTAATCAGCAAAAAGGAAAGGAGAAAAACAAGGTCAAACCCTTATCTGCTGTGAAAAGTACTAGACATCTCATCTAGTCTCCCACTGATATAATACATAAATGTTTACCAAATATGAGATTGTTTGGCCTTTTCTTGTTGTGTGAGCCAAACAAAAACAGCGAGCTATCCGTTTTCTTCGAGAAGAATTCCTGTAGACAGAAAATATTAGTGATCGGAAATGGCAGTGCAATGAATACATTGTATTTTAATGTGATGCTAACTAGTACACTACTGCAGTGTTTTGTTATCCTGGACCTGTGGACCCAAAGAGGAGCAAATGTTTGTGTTTTCCCTAGCACTACACGCCCGATTCCACAATAATTCCAGTGTTGTGCTAGGGCTACAACAACAATGTCCCTTGAACCAGGACTACTACATTGAAACACTCACTATACTGTATATTTAGGAACTAGAGGAATCAAAAACAATTAGAATTCTCAGGTTAAACAAACCAGTTTTTAGAGGGTACTGAAGACATGTAATATCTCTGGTTAACTGACCAATGATGTAGAATCTTCAAATGGCCTGGTTATATTTTTCCTGGAAGGAAAGACAACACTTAGTTTACATGCAGGATAAAAACACACATTTCTCAAGTACCAACAATAGTACCAACTATTTTTGTTTTGTTATTATTTCAGTATACTCAGTCCTTTATGCCCAAGTTGCTATAAATATCCAATGCTAATGGGGGGAAAATAAAACATGAAGACTAAATACAACAATTTCAGTACTACCACAATACTGGATTTGTTCAAATAATAACAGTTCTCCTACTTGAGTAAAGGCCCAGTGCAGTCAAAAACATGATTTTACTGTGATAGATATACATACATATACAGTCAAAAGATTGGACACACCTACTCATTCAAGGGTTTTTCTTTATTTTTACCATATTCTACATTGTAGAATAATAGTGAAAACATCAACACAATGAAATAACACATATGGAATCATGTAGTAACCAAAAAGGTCAAATTATATTTTAGATTCTTCAAAGTAGCCACCCTTTGCCTTGATGACAGCTTTGCACACTCTTGGCATTCTCTCAACCAGCTTCATGAGGAATGCTTTTTCAACAGTCTTGAAGGAGTACCCACATATGCTGAGCACTTGTTGGCTGCTTTTTCTTCACTCAGTGGTCCAACTCATCCCAAACCATCTCAATTGGGTTGAGGTTGGGTGATTGTGGAGGCCAGGTCATCTGATGCAGTACTCAAGATCGGAGGAAAAACTTAACTGTCCTGCACAGAGCCCCGACCTCAACCCCATCGGGATGAACTGGATCACCAACTGCGAGCCAGGCCTAGTTGCCCAACATCAGTTCCTGAACTTACTAATGCTCGTGGCTGAATGGAAGCATGTCCCTGCAGCAATGTTCCAACATCTAGTGAAAAGCCTTTCCAGAAGAGTGGAGGCTGTTATAGGGGGGACCAACTCCATATTAATGCCCATGATTTTGGAATGAGATGTTCGACGAGCAGGTGTCCACATACTTTTGGTCATGTAGTGTACCACAGTTGCCAAAGAAAACAATATGAAAGCACACATTTACCGGCAGAATCTTATTTTTCGTTGATATTTTCATTTTAATAAGAAAATTCTGGTTGCTAGAGACCCAACCCAGTCGCTCGTTCTTTATGTTCTGTTGCCATGCTCAGTGGCAACATTCTTATCCCTTGCTTGCTGCTAGCTAGCCAACTTGCTACGGCTACGCTATCACTACCACTGTAGCCAGAATAACAGCATTTTCATTGCATAACCACATCACGCATAGGCTATATCCATATCAATAAATTTGATATCCATATCAATAAATTTGACAAAACAAAATATTTATTAAGTCTTGGCTATAACATGTCCTGAGCGAAATAGCCAAGGGGTCTCAAATATCTATAACCAATTCTTATTGCCAGATCTGTTTTCCCTAGTCACTGCATTTTCAACACTTTTGTTTAAAATGTATTTAGAGGCTATATTTAGAGGCCTGTGAGCTAGGATCTCTTTTTATAGGGAGCCCTATAATAAAAACAATTATAAAACACAAATAGAGTTGATAGCCTAAATTGCAATGCCTACAAGTTGAAGGCCTATTTCTTATTTTGATAGCCTTAAATTAAAACATTGGATTATTAAAGTGATAGGCTAAAGAACTTGAGAATTTAGATAATTTTGAATACATATGGATTTCAATAAACAAATGAATAAGACTTCTATTCTCCTTGATTTGGTTCCTATTGCAACTCAGACAAATGACAGAATGGATGACATACTGACTGACTGAACTGAATGAAGGATGAATTAAATGTTCAAATATGTTGGAATGACGAGTTGCACGCATCATGCATGCTAGGATAAATTTGGATAAAATGACTATGACTGCATGCCTCCAGAAGGGCATCTTCGGAGGCGTGCTTTTCCGAAGGCTGCTGTGGTGCTGCATGGAGATCACAAGCTCTTCAACTGGGCAGCAGCGTCGTGATGGAGGGAATAGCCTACACGGAGACTTTTATTGTAAAGTGTGGGAATATACTAATGCTACACTAAGCCTACCTCTCCCTTGTTCATTTATTAGTCTATATCTTCATGAACCGATTTATAGAAATCATATCAAATGATGTTTTATTCATATTAAACCCTCCTACAGGATATGCTTTGGCAAGATTTTGAGTGATGAAATAAATATCAAACTATTCTATAAAAAAATATTGCAGAGTGGCAAAACCTCCTGTGGTCATACATAATTTATAGATTCACCAAGCATCTATTATTCCTGGAAGATACTACTGGTTATGATGAATTATTCCTGGTATATACTACTGGTTATGATGAATTATTCCTGGTAGATACTACTGGTTATGATGAATTATTCCTGGTAGATACTACTGGTTATGATGAATTATTCCTGGTAGATACTACTGGTTATGATGAATTATTCCTGGTATATACTACTGGTTATGATGAATTATTCCTGGTAGATACTACTGGTTATGATGAATTATTCCTGGTAGATACTACTGGTTATGATGAATTATTCCTGGTAGATACTACTGGTTATGATGAATTATTCCTGGTAGATACTACTGGTTATGATGAATTATTCCTGGTAGATACTACTGGTTATGATGAATTATTCCTGGTAGATACTACTGGTTATGATGAATTATTCCTGGTAGATACTACTGGTTATGATGAATTATTCCTGGTAGATACTACTGGTTATGATGAATTATTCCTGGTAGATACTACTGGTTATGATGAATTATTCCTGGTAGATACTACTGGTTATGATGAATTATTCCTGGTAGATACTACTGGTTATGATGAATTATTCCTGGTAGATACTACTGGTTATGATGAATTATTCCTGGTAGATACTACTGGTTATGATGAATTATTCCTGGTAGATACTACTGGTTATGATGAATTATTCCTGGTATATACTACTGGTTATGATGAATTATTCCTGGTATATACTACTGGTTATGATGAATTATTCCTGGTATATACTACTGGTTATGATGAATTATTCCTGGTATATACTACTGGTTATGATGAATTATTCCTGGTATATACTACTGGTTATGATGAATTATTCCTGGTATATACTACTGGTTATGATGAATTATTCCTGGTATATACTACTGGTTATGATGAATTATTCCTGGTATATACTACTGGTTATGATTACCGACAGAGCCCAGAGAATGGGATGGTGCAATATTGAACTAGTCGTATTTTGAGGATGTCCACATCACCCAGGGATAAGCTCAGCAAAAAAAGAAACATCCCTTTTTCAGGACCCTGTCTTTCAAAGATAATTCGTGAAATTCCAAATAGCGTCACAGATCTTCATTATAAAGGGTTTAAACACTGTTTCCCATGCTTGTTCAATGAACTATAAACAATTAATGAACATGCACCTGTGGAATTGTCATTAAGACATTAACAGCTTACAGACGGTAGGCAATTAAGGTCACAGTTATGAAAACTTAGGACACTAAAGAGGCCTTTCTACTGCCTCTGAAAAACACCAAAAGAAAGATGCCCAGGGTCCCTGCTCATCTGCGTGAACGTGTATTAGGCATGCTGCAAGGAGGCATGAGGACTACAGATGTGGCCAGGGCAATAAATTGCAATGTCCGTACTGTGAGGCGCTACAGAGAGACAGGAGGGACAGCTGATCATCCTCGCAGAGGCAGACCACATGTAAGAACACCTGCACAGGATTGGTACATCAGAACATCACACCTAAGGGGCAGGTACAGGATGGCAACAACAACTGCCCGAGTTACACCAGGAACGCACAATCCCTCCATCAGTGCTCAGACTGTCCGCAATAGGCTAAGAGAGGCTGGACTGAGGGTGCAGTCCATAGGGAGGAGATGCACTGCAGTACTTAATGCAGATGGTAGCAACAGATACCGACTGTTACTTTTGACCCCCCCCCCCCCCATTTGTTCAGGGACACATTATTCAATTTCTGTAAGTCACATGTCTGTGGAACTTGTTCCGTTTATGTCGGTTTAATCTTATGTTCATACAAATTAAATGTAGTTTATGTCCATGCTGTGGAGATACAACACTGATGTTTCAATCCGCTAGGTGTAGGCATAATACAGCTAGTGCCATCTAGACAAATACATTACATTAGCTACCTAAAATGTGAAGTAAACTCAAATGAGGACTAATAGAGAATGGAGACAACTTGAAAACATGCAGGATACCTATTTAGAATACCTATAATGTTAGACTGTAATCGTAACATGGTGTTTGTATGTTCAGATTAAATGTTACGTTTACGTTTCACGCATGGCTTTTCTTATGATCCTAACAATTTACTTATGGATCTTCTCATCATCCTAAAGACACGTCATTCAACATATGGACAGGTATCTGGCTCCATAACGTCACCAGGTGGTAAATTAGTTAAGACCAATAACACAGCTCCAAACCTCTCTTCCATTAACAACTTGTTTTCAGTTTTCCCACTCACAGATAGTCCTAGCATAAGAGTCCTTTACTAAGAAGCTATTTGTTTCTTTTTTTACCATTTTAATTTTAAACAATCACAGTAAGGTAGTTATTTGTTACCTAGAACTTATTTGAGAGATACAAATGGCTGCACTGGTACTTTAAAAATCAATCACTTACTTTTTGTACAATACAGCACTTGGTTTCTTCAAGGCATACTGGAGAAAAAAAAATATTCAGAGTTATCTAGCTATCTGGCACTCAAAACTTGACAATCTTCAATATTCTGGTAGGGGAGGAGGGTCGACAGTCAGAAAACGTACAATGTCCTTCAGTGCTTGAGTGACAGTCATACTGGTGTTGCCTCCTTTCATGATCATGGCATTCTTGACGTTCTCTCTAAGCTTGGGAGCTCTGTTGTCAAGAAAGCGCTTAGCCCTCTTCGTCTTAGGTTTTCTGAGGAAACAGTCATTCAACAGGAAAACACTTCAGTTATAGACACCGTGACACTTGAGTAAAACAACACAGATGCTTTGCCATAGTATATTTCGTTTGATGGAAGATCTCAAACTAACACGGTTTAGAACCCTACAGTAGCTACTAGCTAGGTAGTTAACTTCATGGCTAGCAAGTGACGTTAACTATACAATAATAAAATACGTGAGTTAGAACAACAAAAAAACACAACGTACATTACTCCTTCCTTTTGTTTCATTTTGGTGGCTTCACTCGTGTGCTTGATGGCGCTTGCTTTAAAATACTCCACGTGAATTCACAACACCGGAAAATGTCGCAGTTACATATACGTCACATCCGTTGTTATGTACAGTATATACACACGTCGTACTCTTATTTGGCCACATGATGGCGGTAGAGAGCTATAAACCCCCTACATAACTCAAACCCCAGAACCCAGTATCAACCCCAAACTTTTGTGGTTTACCATTTTTCCCCAAAACTATTAATTTTTAAGTATATGTTAACTTGTGTATCTTTACAAAATATCACATTCATGTGTGATATGAAATAATACAGGACTTCTAATATTTCCGAGACCCGAAAGGGCAAATTATATTAATTGAAAATGCAAAGAAGGGACAAGATAATAGCAAGGTAGGTGCACATCCCTAGCAGGCTTTATTTTCTTGCCACATAATCGCGTTGCTCTTGAATGGCCTGTCCTCATAATTAATCTATTGGCTGAAACATTTTGAAATACATTTTGAAATACACTAAATGTGTTCCTTGGGCCCCCTGTCTTTTGAATAATAATTTATTTTTTCTAACCGACATATTAATGGTTGTGTAATGGATGATATAGTCCTGGGGTAATCAGTACTGTGGAAGGGTTGGTGAGAGTACTGCTTCTGAAGAACAAATTAACACAGTGGTTCCCTACATGGAATGAGATATTGAAATGGAATGTGTACCTTGTAACTTCCACAAATGTTTATCAATGACATTAACTTGTGTGACACTTTGAATCATGACCAGTCATTCTCCCACTTTGGTTGGATTACACCACTTACTATTTATACTGTATTTACCATTCAAATGTTTATGGATTTCACAGAAACCTTCCTCTCTGCACAGCTGCAAGACCTGTCAGGGTTCCCCAACTGGCAGATTTTATTTGGCCCCCAACTTTTCTGAGCCCAAAAATATATGATCCCCCAAAAATTATTTGAACTCCCAAGTTTTCTGAACATTTATATACAGTACCAGTCAAAAGTTTGGACACAGCTACTCATTCAAGGGTTTTTCTTTATTTTTAATATTTTCTACAGTGTAGAATAATAGTGAAGACATCAAAACTATGATATAACACATATGGAATCCTGTAGTAACCCAAAAAGTGTTACACAAATGAAAATATATTTTATATTTAAGATTCTTCAAAGTAGCCACCCTTTGCCTTGATGACAGCTTTGCATTTCAATTAACAGGTGTGCCTTGTTAAAAGTTAATTTGTAGAATTGATTTTCTTCTTAATGTGTTTGAGACAGTCAGTTGTGTTGTGACAAGGTAGGGATAGAAAAATACCAAGTCCACATTATGGCATGAACAGCTCAAATAAGCAAAGAGAAATGACAGTCCATCATTACTTCAAGACATGAAGGTCAGTCAATCTGGAAAATGTCAAGAATTTTGAAAGTTTCAAGTGCAGTCGCAAAAAACATCATGCACTATGAGGAAACTGGCTATCATGAGGACCGCCACAGGAAAGGAAGACCCAGAGTTACTTCTGCTGTAGAGGATAAGTTCATTAGTTACCATCCTCAGATTGAAGCTCAAATAAATGCTTCAGAGTTCAAGTAACAGACACAGCTCAACGTAAACTGTTCAGAGGTGACTGCGTGAATCAGGCCTTCATGGTTAAATTGCAGTCCCGTTCTGAGCTTGTGTGGCTTACAACTTAGCAGTTGTTGCTCCTAGATCTTTCCGTTTCACAACAGCACTCACAGTTGACCAGGGCAGCTCTAGCAGGGCAGAAACTTGACCAACTGACTTGTTGAAAAGGTGGCATCCTATGACAGTGCCACGTTGAAAGTCACTGAGCTCTTCAGTAAGGACATTCTACTGCCAATGTTTGTCTATGGAGATTGAACTGCTGTGTGCAATTTTCTACACCTGTCATCTCAGCCTGCTGCTGAAACTACTCATTTGAAGGTGTTGACTTTCTATTGTGTATGTATTTAATGTAAATATTCATTTGTTGGACTTGAGACTAAAAACCACACCAAGTGATTTTCATTTTGGAAATCAGTTCCCAAGTATTCCCACAGAGATGTGAACTTCTACAAACATAAGCAAGGTTTGAAATTGTTTTAGTCTGTGTTTGAGCTTCTTGAGGTCAAGTTGCAGTCAGCAAATTTTGAATTGTTCCTGCCCATAAACTCAAGAAAATAAAAATCGTCCTGTGGCAAAATCTAGTTGGTATTCCAGAGGTCGGGATAATCAATTGCTATTAGGTTAAGATACTTTTTCACCATTTACGTAGGGTGAATTTCCTAGTTTTAGTGAAAGACATTGTGAACTGGACTTATTACTTTATCTAAAATATCCGATGCTAACCAAACTCACAGAAAGAGCAATATTTTTTTTATTAAAGCATCAAGCTCATAGTACAGAAACATTTAGCACATCTTGACCATCCAAAGAACAGCAAAAGAATTACAACAGCAAACATTTTCCCTTCAGTACATCCTGCAATTGCACCCTCACGTCAGGGGAGGAGTTTACCTTTTCCTTGGTAAGGCAAACAAAATACATGATTAAATTAGCTTGTAAAAAAAAAAAAAAAAAAATCCCCTCAACTTCAGAACAAATGCATTTGGAACACTGGTTTTACAACAAAAGGTAAACAAACAAAAAGTTGGTCTGTAGGCAAAAATGCATTTCTTACAAAAATGTTTGTAAAAATGGTATTGAGAAAGAAAAATAATTTGACTTTAATAAAAAATAAAAAAAAATAACCAACAGGACTACCCAGATCAAGTATAAATAGGACTTTATCCAAAAGCAATCAAACGTTACCTTTATTTGTGAACAGTGCTGGTGTCTATTCCCTAAACCGGTCAATACAGCTCTTAGAACAGTGGAGGCCGGTCACTAAACAGACATGAGTCATAACATTTCAGATAAAGACTATTGGCAAAAGTTGGTCCTCTAGAAAAAAAAGCTAACCCATAGATGTACTGGAGGCAAGTCGTTCCAATTGTCAACTTCGCCCAGGTCCTTACATGAACTGAAGTACTCATTCTAGTGGTCCGCTTGTTATGTCCGTCACATTCAGTTTCTTGACGAAAACCCAACTTTATGTTAACTACAGTATACCATCATGTGATGGTCTCCAATGTTCTAAGGGCCTTCTAAACTAGCTGGGCAAAGCAGCACCAGTTATAACCCTCGGGAGTTCTGAAGGTAGGCCCGAAAGCGCAGTCCCAAAAAAAATAATTCCTGTCCACCCCAGCTGTCTGTAAATTAAACTCAATCTGCATTCGCTGGCAGGAGAAGCATCATGAACATTACTGACCAGCCAATGGAGAACAATCCTCAACATCCTATCAAAATCCGCTCTCAAATTACAAACCTCTCAAAGTCTGTATACTAACCAGATAGATGAGGGCATGCCTTCAGCACTGTAAGGTGGCTGTATGTATGCATGTTTTATTTTATTTTATGTATTAACCCCCATCCCACCTGCTCAATAAATCAGAATGCCCCAGTACATTTGAGCTGATTAAACAAGGTGAAGCACATTGATCTACTTACACAGGAGAAACAGACAGCAGCACACTACACTGTCAAGCAATACAGAACTAGTAGTCACCTGTGCCACAGGATTTTTCCTCACTAAACAAAAGGGCATTGATGGTACGCCAAAAAAACTGCAATGGAGTCACATTTTGGACCAATTCACTGCAAAATGTCTGCCCACAATAACATTTATAAAATGGCAGTTTATGCAACAGTTGTGTGGAATGATCCGGGATCACCCTGGCATGCTCAGATTGGTGGGCCTCTATTGTGTGCTTACCGACTCCTGTATGGGGGGTACATTGTTTAGAAAAAGAAAATGCTTTGCTGGGCCACCACTGTACTAAGCAGAGTGTGATTCGTTATTTCCATTCAGGGCAACACTGTGCAGCCATCAGCACCTCTGTCAAGCATGGTTCTGGGGCCAGATGACAGTGTCTACTATGGAGGGGGGGAGGGGGGGGGTAGTGCTATGCAGGATCCTAGGGATGTCCCTACCCCTTAGTTTCAAATATCAACGGGGTGGGCGGGACGACAGCAGAGGGCAGTTCTGGCCCACACCACAGCTACAAAGGGTCTACTAGGTCTCCTTGCAATTTACATTCAGACAGAAAACACCTCAACTGGCTCCTCTAGTCTAAACACCTTCTACAATCACGGTTGGCACAGCCTTCGTTCTTACGCGACTCATTCTTCCATTTAAGTTTGGATGTTGTTGTTTTTTTTTATCACATTTTCATGAATGCATACATGAGTTTAAAACCACAGGGAATTCTAACCACCAAATCCGTCCTGTTGGTACAGTATACTGTTGAATGAGCCTTGGTATAAAAGTGCATATATATTACACATTCCATACCGTGATGTACCCAACTGGACATCCTAAATGATTTGCTCTAACGCATACTGTCGTCTGGGACAAGTTTAAAGCCTGCCCATTTGAGGACACATTCAACAGCTAAATGATTGTCGAGGTGGAGAAGCATGGCAGACTGAACGTGGGCAGACTGAACGTGGGCAGACTGAACGTGGGCAGACTGAACGTGGGCAGACTGAACGTGGGCAGACTGAACGTGGGCAGACTGAACGTGGGCAGACTGAACGTGGGCAGACTGAACGTGGGCAGACTGAACGTGGGCAGACTGAACGTGGGCAGACTGAACGTGGGCAGACTGAACGTGGGCAGACTGAACGTGGGCAGACTGAACGTGGGCAGACTGAACGTGGGCAGACTGAACGTGGGCGTTCTGACCCAATTCCTTTGGCTGCAGTGCAGTTTACTGCCAAGAACTAGATAATGTTGACCTGGCGGTCAGCCTCTAGCCAATCCTCTAATAGTGCAACACTAAAAAAGTATGGCATTTTGATTAGACAAGGAATTCATTAGACTCCGACGTTACATGACACATAATGCTATATGGCCCAAAGCTCACATGCTTCTATTCACTCAATAAAAGACAAAAGTCATGAACATTCTAGAAGACAAAAAAAGGGTTGCCGTTTCCTGTTTTGGTATTGAGGAGTCCTGCTCCAATTGGCTGAAAACAATGTGTTCTTAAAGTGCACTCAAAAGTAAAAAAGGATGCAAACTTGCAACAGATCGATGAAGCAGCAAATCAGTTGAAGGAAGAGTTGTGTGGGGAGGCGTGTTTCAACTGTCGGTAAGCACAAAATAGTGGACCCATCTGAGCATGTCAGGGCCCTGGACTAGTGGGAGCGGAAGCCCTGTCTGTGGGGAATGAGGGGGGAGACCTGCAGCAAGGAGGCAAGGCTGGCCAGCAACAAACAGAGAGTGTTTAAATCCTCTACATGCACTTCAAGATCACAGCAAGAGTGAGCTAGAATATCTAAACAGAGAAAAGAGCTTTCATGCAAGAGATCTAAGTTATAGGTACAACAATTCAAACTGGAGGTTACACTAGTAGGGCCTGTGGCCTCGTCGGAACCAATAAATCCTGAATAACAATGGCAGCAAAGGGGACTGTACCTCTCTGCTCGGGCAGAGAGATGGCCGCCGCGGGGGCATAGCCCTGCTACGCAGCAGTGGTTCTTTTTTCGCTTCTTTTTCATTCTTAATTCTCAACTCTGCTGGTGGCTCTTGGCGTAACTGGTAAAGACAAAATTGTAATCGTTGAATTGGGCCAACTGGCGGTCGAGGCGCTTGTACCCCTCAAGTTTCTGGGCGGAAGAAAAGACACTGCGACATTTGGAGCTCTGTGGGAGAAAACAAAAATTAAGTTAAGTGAAAATGCCAAGTACAGTGAAGACTTAAGATGTGATTTATGAGTGCAATGTTCTGGAAAATAGGGTCAAACATCCACAAGCAACATCAGACCCATTTTGAACGAGGACATACCTGGTTAACAAACAGCGTAGTCACAAATTTCCCTGGCTTAAAGATGTCCACAACTTTCCTGACCAAATCATCGTAGGACGTCTGAGAGAGGTTGGTTTCGAAGCTGACATAGGAGAACTCTGGCTCTGGAGTGATGTGGATCGTCCAGTAAGTTCCCTGTGACAGACATTTGTTTTAAATGACTTAAGGCGTATTTAATAAAGAGCCAGAAGACAAAGGGGGGGGAAACTTTGCTGATAAATACTTGAGAAAATTGGACTTCTTCGATTGCGATGTGTTGTCTCACCTAGCCATATTAAGTTGAATGCACTAATTGTAAGTCACTCTGGATAAGAGTCTGCAAGATCCACTTACGTCAGTCTTCATTCCATTCATTGAGTATCCACAAGGGTTGAACATTGTGGCGTCAATCACAGAACCTGGTATCAGGTCACGAATTCCACTCATCTGAAAAAAGATATATATACACACAATGTGCGCTACAAAACAGTAACTGACTAATGAACAGTCAGCTTTATGATGGTGTTCCTCTATACAATAAGGGGAATATTACTGTTGGGCACCAATAGCGATAATTCAATACAATATTAATATAGTTTCACATAGATAGGAGCAAGGCAGTGATATTTGGGTCTTTCTCCCATTTACCTAAATGATTATGTAAAAAACAGCATACACTACTGTTCCTGCATGCACAAAACCCCTTTCACAAAACACAGGCTGTCAACTAGGGCCCTAGAAAATCACTGATCATTTTTGCCTGACTCCATTTTGTTTTTCCAGGTAAAGAAAATAGCTTTTTTTTTCATAGAATGGGATATTCCAAGTCCACAACCATGCTTAAACTGCATCAGGAGACCACTTGAGTTCTGAAATTAGAGACATTTAGATTTGTGTAAAGTTACCCTAATGAAAGTGTGCACCAGCAGAATGTTGTTTGGTTTGTAGCACTCATGTGATTGCAGAGTTTGCAAAACAAGTGGCCACTGGATTGATGCAAATAATCATGATGATATTGTGCCAGGTAGTCATAAGCTACTTTGTAGTTTACATTTAATTGAGAAGGCTTTTGGGAAAGCCTTGCCATCTATAACAGAAGGTTAACAGCTACACACAGTATAGACATATGCAAGCACTGCACAGAAGTTCCTGTGCCATTACAGAAAGTTGCCGGAAAATACAAATCGCTGATGCATTTTATTAGTGTCTTATGATTAACTTGGGCAAACTAATGCATTTTCTGATCAACTCTGTTTAACATTTCCTACTAAGTGCAATACATGTTTTTAGATTGAATTCAGATAATGTCTGGATTCCATGATTGCATCAGCAATGCAGATTTTATAGGGAGCTAGTCAATTTATTATACTTAATTGCCTGCTGATGAGCCATCACCAGTTGATAAGCTTCCGATTGTATACAAACTGCTTGGGTAGGTTCCCAGACAAGTCTGGCCCAATGGGCCATCAACAAGCAGTCGTCTCTACTTCAGAGATGTGGAAGTGAACATTTTACACAGTTGCAATGTTATTTTAATAAAACCAATATATCAATATCGTACCGAAAAATGTAACTGATACTTTCCATATCGGTGCCCTTACTGGGGAATATCATTACAGAATAGATCAATGTCATAAGGACAGGTCCCCTTGAACAGTGGCCTACTGAGTGAGCCCTCGTGAAATCAAGAATAAATAACGATACCCAACATTGCTAGTTTGCGGGCCTTACACGAGTGACATCATTTGCAGAAACACCATCTTTCATGAAGAACTGATCCATAATTGCTGGATCAAGGTCACTCATCAGAACTTCCAGCGTCTGATCTGCGTGCTTGTTCTCCCAGAACTCTGGCAAATCCAGAGTAAACAGGTACCTGCAGGGAAACGAGGAGGTAAAGGAAAACACAAGCCTGTTCAGCAGCACTGGACAGTGTAGTTCAAGCTCAATAGCAATGTCTACTGCATTATTAATATCTCGTTCATTTTGTCATATGCGCTGAATACAACAGGTGTACACCTTAGTGACATGCCTACAATCCCTTAACCAAAAATGCAGTTAAGAAAAAAAATGCCCCAAAACATATTTAAATAAAAGTAACAAGAAGTGCAGCAGTAAAACAATAGCAAGGCTATATACAGGGGATACCGGTACAGAGTCAATGTGCAGGCTATATACAGGGGATACCGGTACAGAGTCAATGTGGAGGCTATATACAGGGGATACCGGTACAGAGTCAATGTGGAGGCTATATACAGGGGATACCGGTACAGAGTCAATGTGGAGGCTATATACAGGGGATACCGGTACAGAGTCAATGTGGAGGCTATATACAGGGGATACCGGTACAGAGTCAATGTGCAGGCTATATACAGGGGATACCGGTACAGAGTCAATGTGGAGGCTATATACAGGGGATACCGGTACAGAGTCAATGTGGAGGCTATATACAGGGGATACCGGTACAGAGTCAATGTGGAGGCTATATACAGGGGATACCGGTACAGAGTCAATGTGGAGGCTATATACAGGGGATACCGGTACAGAGTCAATGTGGAGGCTATATACAGGGGATACCGGTACAGAGTCAATGTGGAGGCTATATACAGGGGATACCGGTACAGAGTCAATGTGCAGGCTATATACAGGGGATACCGGTACAGAGTCCATGTGGAGGCTATATACAGGGGATACCGGTACAGAGTCCATGTGGAGGCTATATACAGGGGATACCGGTACAGAGTCCATGTGGAGGCTATATACAGGGGATACCGGTACAGAGTCCATGTGGAGGCTATATACAGGGGATACCGGTACAGAGTCAATGTGGAGGCTATATACAGGGGATACCGGTACAGAGTCAATGTGGAGGCTATATACAGGGGATACCGGTACAGAGTCAATGTGGAGGCTATATACAGGGGATACCGGTACAGAGTCAATGTGGAGGCTATATACAGGGGATACCGGTACAGAGTCAATGTGGAGGCTATATACAGGGGATACCGGTACAGAGTCAATGTGGAGGCTATATACAGGGGATACCGGTACAGAGTCGATGTGGAGGCTATATACAGGGGATACCGGTACAGAGTCGATGTGCAGGCTATATACAGGGGATACCGGTACAGAGTCGATGTGGAGGCTATATACAGGGGATACCGGTACAGAGTCAATGTGGAGGCTATATACAGGGGATACCGGTACAGAGTCAATGTGGAGGCTATATACAGGGGATACCGGTACAGAGTCAATGTGGAGGCTATATACAGGGGATACCGGTACAGAGTCAATGTGGAGGCTATATACAGGGGATACCGGTACAGAGTCGATGTGCAGGCTATATACAGGGGATACCGGTACAGAGTCGATGTGGAGGCTATATACAGGGGATACCGGTACAGAGTCGATGTGGAGGCTATATACAGGGGATACCGGTACAGAGTCAATGTGGAGGCTATATACAGGGGATACCGGTACAGAGTCAATGTGGAGGCTATATACAGGGGATACCGGTACAGAGTCAATGTGGAGGCTATATACAGGGGATACCGGTACAGAGTCAATGTGGAGGCTATATACAGGGGATACCGGTACAGAGTCGATGTGGAGGCTATATACAGGGGATACCGGTACAGAGTCGATGTGCAGGCTATATACAGGGGATACCGGTACAGAGTCGATGTGGAGGCTATATACAGGGGATACCGGTACAGAGTCAATGTGGAGGCTATATACAGGGGATACCGGTACAGAGTCAATGTGGAGGCTATATACAGGGGATACCGGTACAGAGTCAATGTGGAGGCTATATACAGGGGATACCGGTACAGAGTCGATGTGCAGGCTATATACAGGGGATACCGGTACAGAGTCGATGTGCAGGGGCACCAGTTAGTCAAGGTAATATGTACATGTAGGTAGAGTTATTAAAGTGACTATGCATAGATAATGAAACAGTAGCAGCAGTGTAAGCGGGGGGACCTTACCAGCAATCAGAATTCAAACGTCCCATACAGTACGCTGCTCCATCTGTAGAAGGAAGATAATGCCATTTGCCATTTGATAATGCCATTTCTTATGTGCCCGTGTCTCAAACCCCTCCTGATTAGAGAACAGCCTGTATAGGCGTCACTGACTCACTCTATCCATGCATTAGCACATACTCTTCCTGGACTCCAACAGTGATTAGAGTTGAGGAATTGAATTTGGAGCGTGGGCATTAGTACTTACTTGGGAAAATCTGGCTGAGAAATTCCACTTCCTCCTGGAAGTTCCGATGAGGGAACTCCTGCTGGGTAGGCTTCATGAAGTTCTTGCGAGAATAGAAGAAATTCTGTAGGTTGTGAGGAGATGTTAGAACTAACCCATCCTGTCCACAACAACATCAACGCAAACAAAGATGGTATAATGTACAAACATAACATGTTGATGCATAACATTGTTTATAAAAACATTTACAAATGTACACATTTTTGGTTTTATTAACATGTACGTAAAATGGTATTCCATTTGGTTTGTATGTATACATGCATGCATAGTGTTCCTTTGACGTCATGGTAGAGTTGATGCTCTGACATGCACCGTCAACTGTGGGACCATATAGACAGGTATATCTTTCTAAATCCTGTCCAAACTATTCAATTGGCCACTGGTGAACTCCAAATCAAGTTCACATCAAGGAAGATCAAAGGACAGATGAACCAGAGCTCAATTTGGAGTGTCATAGCAATGGGGTGTGAATACTTCATTTACATGTCCTTTTTCAATGCATCTGCAAACATTTCTAAAACAATGTTTTTACTATCATTATGGGATATTGTGTGTAGATGGGCGAGACATTTATTTAATCCAGTTTGAATTCAGGCTGTAACAATGTAGAATAAGTCAAAGGGGTATGAACACAGATACAAATAAATCGCATTGGCTGCATATGGCCTGTCTGCAAGGAACTTGAAACATTGTATCAACTTGGTCCAGCCCAAAGCTTGAGCTAACAAACTTGCAACATTGTATCAAATATTCTGGATCCTTAGTTTACAGCGCCAGTGAGCCCTGGACAGAGGAGTCATAAAATAGGCCTACTTGATTACATTTCCACCTGATCAGATCATGGCATTTTTTCCACTTTGTGGTAATTGAAAGGGAGAGACCTGGAAAGATTGTTCAAAATAGGCTACATTGAGGAACTATTGTCATTCTCAATGGATGTAAAATCAAACTTTGTTTACTTGCCGTTTGAGATGGAAAAAATAATACTTTGAGAACCTCCACAGCTCATTAGCGGTGGTGAGTTTAAGACAATCAGATCCCCAAGTAAGCCTACCTTTGCGTGCAGGCCAGGTAGCCTAGGACTACTTCTATGCATAATCAGGTGTATGTCCTTACTCAACATTGACAGGAGCGCACCAAACAAAAACACAATGAACACCTTGACAACACATAAATGGAATAAAACAAAGTGGAGCCTAGGTTGTGTGCTCTGCAAACATATGCACTCAATATAAGAACTGTAAAATACTAATAAAATGAATGCATTAAGAAATGATGGTAACCAAACATTGCGGCCTACGCAATGGATTAGTCCACTGAGACAGAGTCAATCAAGATGTGCCATAAACATTTTTATTTCTTTGCAACTGTCCAACTAAACAAATAATTGTATCGCTAGAACAGACAATCCTTCAGTCAACTGAAATGGGGTCAGCATTAATGTATGTATACCGTGTAATTTTGAAAAAGCCACATTTCTTTTAATACCATCAATACCTTAAGATATTTCTTTGAAATGTTTCAATAAAATATAACCATTTGTAGCTACTTTAAGTTAATACCTGCAGTCAAATTGTGCAATACATTAGGAGAAAGCAGATTGTGTTCAATTAACCCGTCACATGAAGCTTACCGTAGTTTGTAAATAGCACAACCGGAGAAAGCAGGTGCCGGTGAAGCCATAGCATTCTATATCTATCCGCGTGTCTCTTGTGCGGCGTTACATGAGGTGATTAAGTTAGACTTGTATGCAATTCACTACTAATCGTTTGCCATCAGATATTTTATAATGCTTTCTGACAGAAGTCAGAGCTCTGGATGAGTCATCTGCACAGTTGCCATTTCCCCCCCTGATCTTACTGGCGTCCAACCCCCCCTCCCCCGTTCTTCTCTGCTCAATGTACACATGCATGCTTTTCTGAAGGAAGAGCAGCATCGCAACTTTGTTCATTTGAAAAAATATATATATATTTTTTTACTTCTTCACTTTCGCTTGTAAATGTCCACTCATCGAAATTCGGTAGCTACTAGCTATGCTCGTTTAACTTTGAGCTGGATTTGCCCGTCTTTGAAATTATACTTGAAATATTTTAAAAAGCAACATGCAACTATTTAAAACTTTACTGAGTTGGTTCATAGAAAATCAGTCAATTGAAATACATTAGGCCCTAATCTATGGATTTCAGACTGGGCAGGAGCGCAGCCATGAGTGGGCATAGGCATACCCACTTGGTAGCCAGGTGCACCCAGTTACCCCACAAAAGGGCTACACTACAGACAGAAATAATCCTGAACAAGCCCCTCCCACTCAGAGGATCCCACAGGTGAAGAAGCCGGATGTAGAGGTCCTGGCCTGACATGGTTACACGGTCTGCGGTTGAATATGGTACCAAATTCTCTAAAGACATTTGAGGCGGCTTATGGTGGAGAAATTAACATTCAATTCCCTGGCAACAGCTCTGTTGGACATTCCTGCAGTCAGCATGCATACAGTGGTTTTGTAAAGTATTCAGACCTTGACTTTTTCCACGTTTTGTTACAGCCAAACACAAAGCAAAAACAGGTTTAATTACATTAACACAAGTATTCAGAACCTACTTTGTTGAAGCACCTATGGCAGCAATTACAGCATCGAGTCTTCTTGGATATGACGGTACAAGCTTGGCACACCTGTATTTGGGGAGTTTCTCCCATTCTTCTCTACAGATCCTCTCAAGCACCGTCAGGTTGGATGTGGAGCATTGCTGCACAGGTATTTTCAGGTCTCTCCAGAGATGTTCGATCGGGTTCTGGCTGGGCCACTCAATGACATTTACAGACTTGTCCCAAAGGCACTGCTGCGTTGTCTTGGCTGTGTGCTTAGGGTCATTGTCCTGTTGAAAGGTGAACCTTCGCCCCAGTCTGAGGTCCTGAGCACTCTGTAGCAGGTTTTCATCAAGGATCTTTGTACTTTGCGCCATTCATCTTTGCTTCAATCCTGACTAGTCTTCCAGTCCCTGCCGCTGAAAAACATCCCCACAGCATGATGCTGCCACCACCATGCTTCACCGTAGGGATGGTGCCAGGTTCTCTAGTGGCGACACTAGGCATTCAGGCAAAAGAGTTGGTTTCGTCAGACCAGAGAATCTTGTTTCTCATGGTCTGAGTCCTTTAGGCGCCTTCTGGCAAGCTGTCAATGTTCCTTTTACTGAAGAATGACTTCTGTCTGGCCACTAACATAAAGGTCTGATTGGTGGAGTGCTGCAGAGATGGTGGTTGTTCTGGAAGATTCTTCCATCTCCACAGATGAACTCTGGAGCTCCTTTAAGAGTGACCATCGGGTTCTTGGTCACCTCCCTGACCAAGGCCGTTATCCCCAGATTGCTCAGTTTGGCCGGGTGGTCAACTCTAGGAAGAGACTTGGTGGTTCCAAACTTTATCCATTTAATAATGTAGGCCGCTGTGTTGTTGGGGACCTTCAATGTTGTAGAAATGTTTTGGTACCCTTCCCCAGATCTGTGCCTCAACAATCCTGTCTCGGAGCTCTACGGACAATTCCTTCGACCTCATGGCTTGGTTTTTGCTCTGACATGCACTGTCAACTGTGGGACCTTAAATAGACAGGTGTGTGCCTTTCCAAATCATGTCCAATCAATTGAATTTACCACAGGTGGACTCCAAGATGTAGAAACATCAAGGATGATCAATGGAAACAGGATGCACTTGACCTCAATTTTGAGTCTCATTTTTTTTATTTTGAATAAATATGCAAAAACTTCTAAAGACCTGTTTTCACTTTGTTTATATTAGGTATTGTGTGTAGATTGCTAAGGGAAAAATATTTCATACATTTTAGAATAAGGCTGTAACAAAATGTTGAAAGTCAAGGGCTCTGAATACTTCCCAATCATGCCGTTTGATTCTCTTGACATGCCACACCTGTCAGGTAGATGGATCATCTTGGACAAAGAAGAAATGCTCACTAACAGGGATGTAAACAAATTTGTGCACTAAATTTGAGAGAAAGCTTTGTGCGTATGGAACATCTGAGCCCTACACTAAATGTTGCATTTATATTGCACTCAATATAGTTGGTTCTCGCTCGTTAGCATTTAGCTGAGTGTCTAAGTGAATTCTCCATCAGCTGGTGCCAATTTTGCTAATTCCTGCTCTTTTCCCACAATCCAGCAAACTTACTTGGTGTGTCGTCATAGTGGTCTCTGACTTGGTCAGACTCAGACAGAACAAACGTAAACATTTGCCTTTTTTCCATGCTGATTTTTACACAAACATGCTTTTTGAATTTAAAAGTAATCTGATTTGCAAAAGTACCTGTAATCTGATTACAACATTTTTGCCTATAACGTAACAGAATAGTTAGTTTTTGTAATCAGTTACTCCCCAACCCTGTGTGTGCGCACGTGTCACACTGACCTCGATAGCATCAAAGCCACAGTACTCCCTGGCCAGTTCCAGCAGGGGCATCAGTGCTTGCAGTAAGAGGGTGGTTCCACACGTCTTCAAAATGAAACGTCTCTTGGAGACAAACATGCTACTCTCACTGAATGGACAAAGGGACAGAAGGAGAATAGCAATATGAGTTTTATACGCGTTACATACATATCACAAGTTACAGTTATTGGCCAATTATTTATTTTTTACATGAGCTCAATTTATATCCAACATGCATGTACAACTGCTCAAAAGGGAAAAGTAGAGTTCTTCAGGTTCGATGCCTTCTAGCGAAGTAGCGTGTACTATTTAGACACCTGGAGAGTTTCTTTTTTTAAGGACACCATGACGTGGCATTACCCTGGTGACTGCTTGCCATTGATTCTATACAGGGTAAACCTAAAGCAGCACATGCTACAAACAGTTTAACAGTCTGCCTTGAGCATGAAGTCAAAACCAACCACAGGGCATTAGTGCATTACTGTTATCATGGGCCTGAAATCGTTTACAGCGGCAAGCCTGTCTAGAATTCAGGCCCACAGAGTCCTTGAGGAGACATAGCTGGGTTATCATTAGTCATCTGCCTCCTAGTTACAGACTAGTCCCAGGGAGGAGCACAAGGAACAGTCAATTGACTGCAGTATAGCTAGTGAGTACTGATGGGGGGGGGGGGGGGGAATATATATTTTGTGCGATATAGCCTATCGTATCTTTGAAAATATCACTATTATTTTTAGCACTAGTTCAACGCTCTCTTGTCCCTCTGCAGCAGACATATTCCCTGATTGTTCAAAACATTAAGAACATGTGCTTTCCATGACAGACTGACCAGGTGAAAGCTACGATGCCTTATGGAGGTCAGTTCAATATTTGGAAGGTGGTCCTGATGTTTGGTACACTCCGTGTATAGTGAGCAATATGTTCGGAACATCGAATCAACAAAATTGCAGTATCGAATTGCAATACATATCGTATTGCCAACTAAGTATTGCGATAATATTGTGTCGTCTCTGGTAATTTCCAGCACTACTAGTGAGAAGGAAGAAGTTTGTGGGGCATATGTAGGTTTACAACACCAATGTTGTCTACTTGCAGTCAAGCAGAAAGCTGTCACAGGTATTCCTCCCCTGAATCAGCACTGTCCCATTCGCATAACAAACCTCAAGAGTGAAGGAGAAGGCTACTCCGTTGTGCGAGCCCCGGCCCGGTCGAGGTCTGTGCAATAGCTACAGATCAACCCTACCCCTCGTTACCAGACGGTTGTAGGTGGGACTTAACCGGCAGAGGGAGCTGAGAGTGGAGACCTCACAACAGCCTCCGCAGCCAGACTAACACCCAGGGTAGGGCAAGTACTTTTTACTGGCAATGACTTGCCCCAAAGACCAGTCTGAGTACACTGGTGTCACAAAGGGCAGATTTCACCATCAGATATTGATTCATAGGAACCTAAATTGGCAACTTGTGCCTAATATGCTTGTGGGCTGCCAGGGTGCTCATTTAGCCATCTTTCACCCGTCCATCTGGGCTCAGATAAGACCCAGGTCTTTAGGCGCTTCAGAACAGAGCCAGGGAGACCTGAGAGATCTAAAAAAAGCTCTGCTCAGTCAGTCCTTTCACCCTAGGGGAGAGAAGAGTTTCCATGCAGCCATTCACAACGAGACGATTACAGATGACGCAATCCCAGCTCTCTATTCTGAAATGGGGACAAGCCAAGGTGACAGTGGTAAAAAGAACAGGGATTCGGCCGCTACTCACCTGAGTATATAAGCTTCCTGCTTGTCGGTCTTTGTCACACTTATGATCAAACAGTGCACATTCTCCAGAAGTTTGTCCCACTCAAACCTGAAAGACAAAAAGCATTTGTTCATGTTTTGTTTTTTTAACACTGCAGCACGCTCAATTTAATAGTTCAAGACTTGCTTTTTCAAAATAGAAGCAACTGTCAGAGGCTAGACTATAGTTCTAGTGCTATCAGACAATTTGAATAAAAATCTTACATCTGAGCTAATCATTTCACAATTCTGGGCATAGCATTTGGGGTGTCCAACTGGTGTGACTGATGACTAAATAGACAGTGAAATTAATCTGCCAACAAACCATAACAATTAATGTCTAACAATTAATGTCTTGCTTTAGATTTAAAAAAGGCCTAACCAACTCACTTTACTTACATAAACAAATGTTTGAGCCTCGTAACAGTGAAAAGAAAATGTACAATACTATACTCAGGTTGATTTTGAACCGGGTCCAGAGCCCTGGCATTCCCTGGAACAGTGCAGACAGCAGACAGGTGCACTCTGGCAAAACAGGCTCCCTGCTCTACTATAGGCTACTATTAAGCAACAGCCTGCTCACAGGACAGCAGGTAGAAGATGACAATACAGTTTCTCCACCGCTTCTATGTAATAACTGTAGGAATTAGGCCTCGTGCCGACTATGATCATCCAAAACAGTTAACGATAGGTAGATCAATCAAGAAGGTTGAGATCCTGTTGCTGTAAATAGTGTTTAAAAACAGATGTCAATAGAAGTGAATAATTTAGCTCAGGGATGGGAAACTGGCAGCATGCGTCCCCGTGTAGGCCCACAGATCAATTACCAAAAACAAAATAATTAAATATATTTGAAGAACTCAGACGGGGTCTCAATTTACTGTTGAGTGTTAGAATACGAGGCTAGGGCCGGATCTGACCGCACGTGTGGGTATGGATGTGTCTACGCAGACCTACAAGTCACTGCAGCCCCTCAGGAGTTGATTGTGGGCTCTACCCCATCAAAAGTTGCCCATCGTTGGTTTAGCGCATAAATCCACCATGTCAAGAAATCAGTTACCATGGTCCTGTTGAGCAAGACTTTGTAGACTGCATGATTGCGAGATCATTTTACAGAACCAGAACTTATTTCAGGGGGTCATTGAGTTTGAGCATCACACCTTTTCCTAAAAACACCTTGTAACATCTGTCAAGTATCATATTGCGACGAGTCACCGTCAATAGTATTGTCAGCTCAGTGTGACATGAACAATGTAGTTACGAAGTGTCAAGTTTCCCCAGACGAGAATGGATTGATGGAAAGTCAGGATTAAACACAGCAAATAAATGCCAATAGGCTGCTACAGGTGTAAGGTACAGATCTGTGAATAAGATGCCCTTGGACTTATTTGGACATTGGCAGGCGTCCAGCATCCCCGATCCACTGCCTCCGATCTGTTAATATTCCTTGGCTGTAAATTAATACCCGCTGTCATTCCTAACCAAATGATGTTAACCATGAAAACCCTGGCTTTCCCTTGGATTGGCAAGAGTAGCCATGAACCTTGCCACAGAGGCAGGTGAAGAACCATTTGTCAGTCCTTCTCATTCATTGAAATCACATGTATTGGAATGCACTTATGGCAATTGCCATTCCACTACTACACTGAACAAAATATTTTAAAAAGCAACATGTAAAGTGTTCGTCCCATGTTTCTTGAGCTGAACTATAAGATAGCAGAAAAGCTTATCGCTCAAATTTGTTCACATCCCTGTTAGTCAGTTTCTCCTTTGCCAAGATAATCCATCCACCTGACAGGTTTGGCATGTCAGGAAGCTGATTCAACAGCATGATCATTACAAAGGTGCACCTTGTGCTGGGCACAATAAAAGGCCACAAAATGTGCAGTTGTCACAACACAATGCCACAGATGTCTCAAGTTGCGGGAGTGTGCAATTGTCATGCTGACTGTAGGAATGTCCACCAGAGCTGTTGCCAGAGAATTTAAATGTTCATTTCCCTACTATAAGCCACCTGCTGTGTTAGAATTTGGCAGTACATCCAACCGGCCTCAGAACCGCAGACCACGTGTAATCACGCCAGCTCAGGACCTCCACATCTGGCTTCCTCACATGCGGGATCGTGTGAGGCACGCTGGAGAAATGTGTTCATCACGGATGAATCCCAATTTCAACTGTACCGGGCAGACAGCGTTGTGTGGGCGAGCGGTTTGCTGATGTCAACGTTGTGAACAGAGTGCCCCGTGGTGGTGGGGTTATGGTATGGGCAGGCGTAAGCTACGGACAAACAATTGCATTTTATGCACAGAGATACCATGAGGTCCAGAAGCCCATTGTCGTGCCATTCATCCGCCACCACCTCATGTTTCAGCATGATAATACGGCCCCATGACGCAAGGATCTGTACACAATTCCTGGATGCTGAAAATGTAAAAGTTCTTCCATGGCCTCCATACTGTACTCAGACACACTCATTTGGCATGTATGGGATGCTCTGGAGCAACACTTACAACAGCCTGTTCCAGTTCCCGTAAATATCCAGAAAACAGCCAATAAAATGTTCACCCAAGTCCAAAATGAACAAAAACTGTCACAGAATTGAGGACTAATACATGCAAACTCTTAGCTGTTTCGACTGGGAAGCATGCAGACGCCTTAAGGAAACCTAAAAAAGTGGCCTCTTGTCAACAAGTTATTCACATCAAATATTTGAGGATTGGCAGCAAAGGTTCTCAGGCTACAAGCATACCACTCTGCATCCCACTGCTGGCTAAGAAGGGTTGGTCCTGGTCGGTCTCCGGATGGGAGACCAGATGCTGCTGGAAGTGGTGTTGGAGGTCTAAAAAATAACATTCCAAGTGCCCCAGGGCAGTGATTGGGCACAATGCCCTGTGTTGGGAGCAGTCTTTCCGATGGGACGTTAAACAGGTGTCCTGGCTCAGTGGTCATTAAAGATTCCATGGCACCAATCGTAAGATTAGGGGTGTTAGCCCACTGTCCTGGTTAAATTCACAATCTGGTCCTGATCATGACTACTTAATCATCCCCAACTTCCAATTGGCTCATTCACCTGCCGTAACTATTACCCAGGTCGTTGCTGTAAATGAGAGTGTGTTCAGTCAACTTACCTGGTAAAATAAAGGTAAAATAAAAATGAAGACTCCAAATCGTATTAAAAACAAGAGCATTGAAATAATGGTTGAAACGTGTTCTTTATTAGATATTAGGGCCAGTGGTGGAAAAAGTACCCAATTGTCATACTTGAGTAAAAGTAAAGATATCTTAATAGAAAATGACTCAAGACACCCAGTAAAATACAGTAAGGGTCCAAAAGTATTTGGTTATAAATATACTTCAGTATCAAAAGTATAAATCCCTTATATTAAAGCAAACCAGACTGCACAATTGTTTTATTCATTTACAGAAAGCCAGGGGCACATTCCAACACTGACATAACTGACGAAAGCAGCATGTGTTTAGTGAGTCTGCCAGGTCAGAGGCAGTAGGGATGACCAGGGATGTTGTTTTCGTGATACCATAAGTAAGGTATGGTGTATCCTGAACAATTTTCCTGTCCTGCTAAGCGTTCAAAATGTAACGAGTATTTTTGGTTGTCAGAGAAAATGTATGGAGTAAAAAGTACATTGTTTTCTTTAGGCAGGTAGTGAGCTTAAAGTGGTCAAATATGTAATGTACAGATAACCCAAAAAACGACTTTAGTACTTTGAAGTATTTTTACACCACTGATTAGGGCAATGCAAATAGGACTAGTTTGAAGGGTTTTGTAGATACCCATGCATGGGGCCATCTAAATTATATGTACAAGTAACAGCAACTACAGGCTAAGTTTAACGTACTGTTCATTATTGCATTGATCCCGATTGGGTAAATTACACTTCTGAAGATTGGCTTCTCAGCTAAGTGGTTGGCAATGAACTCAAACTGATCAGGTATAATGTTTGGTATCGCTTGCCTATTGAGTCTGTTAATGGCCTTCGTTCATTGTGCATTGCAGATGTTGTAAATCTTCAGCGGCGAGAGACCATGATCGCCAATGCGGCATATCAGAGAAAAGATCGCGGTGGCCACAAGGCGCTACAGTACCACATCGTGACGCAGAGAAGTGATATGGAAAATTACTACAGCTAGCCAGAAGATACACAATGACACCAACAACTTCAGAAGTTGAGTTGTAGACTTAACTAGTTACCTGGTTACATAATCTACAAAATTGCATAAAGATAGAGCTATTTAGCGTGTTTAGTGTCAAATCAAATCCGTGGGCAACATGTTGAGATCATCACCCTAGTATGAATACATCGAACACCAATGCATGCGCAGTATGCGAAAAACCCGCGCTGTCAAACTCACCCCAATCTGACCACTTTTCTTGCCAAAACAATTTGTTAGCTTGCAAATTGGAATGCCTAACATTGCATTAATGGTACATGCACTATTCAAATACGTTTCTAAACATGGATAATGAGCATTACTGGAGAGCTAATGAATGGCAGTAGCGAACATTAGTCAGCAGCTGACTGAACCGCATGAATGAATGACTCGGCTACCGCGTTCGTTACCCTAAGCAAATGCCAAGCTAGTGGTGGTCAGTGTGGGGGATGGTAATTCATGAGTGACGATGTTATCTGAATTTAGCTAACCAGCTGGCTAGCACTACGTGTTCACATTAGCCACCACATGACATGTCAGTGAAATATTGTGGTTTACGAGATAACTGGGATCGTAATAAAGCAGGTTAAGGTTAACTAGATAAATAAATCCTCGTTACAATGTTTCTTTCTAGCGCGTGTTGCTGGTTGAATCTCCATCCAGTCTTCTTGAGTGGACGGATTGCTGGAGCACAGGGGCTAATGTTAGTAGCTTAGCGAACGGTAACTAGCTAGCCAAAGGCAGAATGTATTAATCACATCTCGACTTCACAAACCTTGGGATGGTACGGAGGTCCCCTGTTCCTTTGATCTCATCTTGTCGGGAGAACCACACCTCCAACAGCTTCTCGGTTCCCTCGAAGAAGTGTGCACCGTTCGCTTCCATCGTGAGTTAACAGACACCAACAGAAATTAAACGTCGGTTACGTTTTCAATTGAATTAGCCCTTGTTTGATCGTTATAATTTATTAAGTACAGTCCTTTAGCAATCCAGGTGTAATTTCTTGGTTTAACCGTCTTCCCTTTTACAGAGAATACTGTAAAGCAAGTGCTAGCTAATATCGCCGGCCATACTGTGTAAAGCGCAGAAAAGGGAACGCGTATTGCTTTTATTCACCCAGCCTAAAACGTCACCCCCACGATAGTCGAATCACGTTGCTGGGTTCTGGCTGATGAAGTGGCGATTGGCAGTGGCAACTGTCAGCATGACAAAATTGTACATTGCCCATCTCCAATCTTAAACGATAATACATTTAATTGGCAGATATGCCATATTTCCCTGTTAATAAAAGCTACTCTGCGTTCAGGTAAACTGTTCCCGTCTGCTCTCAAAACATGTTGCACCTTCAAAGCCTTCTCGACTGAGATTTTTTTTTTTTAAATGAAGTCCAATCAGTCATGCACTCATTGATTTTAACTTAAAAGGCCATAGGGCCTACTGACTTGTAATGCAACAGAAGACACATTAGTACATATATAGGTGTAATTTCAATACTGGGCTATGTACAATATTTCGTTTTTTATATTTATTTTGTATAGGTATATTACATGTTCTATCCAATAGCAATGTGATTCTATGGGCATTGTTTTGACTTCTGTGTTGAAACAAGTTTCTATGTCCTGATCTCTGTTTTTTTTAACTGTATGATGTAGTTCTGTTTTTCTGTTTTGTATATAATGTTTCCATGTCTAGATGTTCACGGATGTCTAGACGTTTTAGGGACTACAGATGGAAATGAGCTATTAGCCAAATCTGGTGCGACACATGTTTTCTCAGTGCTCTGGGACATGTTTTTGTTGTTCATTGTCCCTGCCAAATAAACGTAATAAATACAATTAATAAAATTATCTAGGCCTACTTCTGTTCTTCATAAACGAGTTATGGTGGATGTCATAATAGTGTAATATGATTGCATATGCATATTTTTTTTACAGATTACAAATTACATGCATATTTGCTACATGTAGCCTACCTCTCTCGTGTAAAAGCAAAGGCTAAAACTAATAGATGTCACAGGTGGGATTGTATAGTACAACCTATCCCTCCAGTTGAAGCTACTTCAATATACCTATTTTCTATTCAAACACATATTGGAGACCTGCACATGTTCGGTCAAACTTCAAAAGGATTACACATTTCTTGTATACAAAACATGAAATGTTACAACTGATCCACACATTTTCTGAGCGCGTTCATGAGTACGCAAGTGCAGTAACTGCAGCGCGAAATGCGGAGTGTAGTTTCACAGACCTTTTACTTCCACATTGATAATGCCTTTGTAAACTACGCTCCCCAGAAAGCCTTGCGTGTCAATTAGATACGTCAACGAGCCAGTGAACATTAAGCGGAGCAGACCAAAATCCCAAACAAGGAAATGGTGGGGGAATAAAACGACCATATTATTTAATTAATGCATGTTATAATTAATATTTTATTTTATTGTAAATTAAGAAATATTTATGTGTTAAAATGGATTACGACTTCAAAACAAAGCTCGCAGCCGAACGAGAGAAAGTAGAAGATCTGTTCGAATATGAAGGTTGCAAAGTGGGTCGAGGCACCTACGGGCACGTTTATAAAGCTAAGCGCAAAGACGGGTAAGATTCAGATAACGTTATTGTGTACTCAATAAACTGATTGCAGAATGCCTTATCAAGACTAGGCTATATCTCCTTGCACGTTGAACAAAGCAGAGGATAGATTTTAACTACCCTGAGCGCTGCCCGTGTCTGTGTTTTTGTTTGCATGTACGCACTCACACTCACTCAACGGTCCTCCCCCACAACAACACAGTGATGATGTTTATTATTTGACACACTGTTCATGGAAGCGCAGGCTACTTTCAACATTAGTTATTTGCCTAATATCACCAGTAGGAATGTGTAGGCGTAATGATATTCTCTGATCTTGTTCAATTTGGCTTAGTCTAAAATAATCATCCTATTATTGCCAAGCTCTCTCAAGAGCACTTGCATAGTCGAACTCGATGTAATGCTAAACTCCCTTTGGTGCTTAAATGCAAAACAAATAAGTGTGTATATATATATATATAGAGAGAGAGAGAATATATTTATTTTTGGCTATTACTGTATTATTACGTTTTTCTAATAACATATGGATAAAATACCCATATCACACGTACACTTCTAATAGTTTTCAAATTTGTGCTGTTGTTCCTAATTGACCATTTACTTTGCAATGTCACCAACATTTATGTGGGATAATTGAAAATACCATTTAAATGTTTATTTTTTCCCCCTGCAGCAAGCAAGCGATTTTGCTGTGTTTGATTCTCATTTGTGCACCAATCTCATGATATGCCTGGGTCATCTGGTGTCTCCCCAAATTGGAGGGAAAGTGGAAATATAAGCCTATATCGGTTTTAAGAAGGGTAGATCACTATCACGGAAAACACTGCTGCTCATGCTCCCAGGTGATATTTATTTATAATGTTTCGACCCTGAGGTCTTCATCAGGCATCCATATATTGTGTCAGTTCTCAGTGACATCACTTCCTGTAACAGGAGGTAAAAAAATATATAACATAGTTTCACAATATAAACATTCAGTGTATCAAAATATATGATCATACATAAGGAATGTGATCAATATTTACAGTAATATACATACACATAAAATATTATTTTAGGATTTAAAAAAACACAATTTGGACATAATGAAACTATAAAAACGGTTTCAAGTCAAACTGCTCGTTAAGGCCAAGAGGAGAGTGTGTTGAGCCTGTGGATCCAGAAAGATTCCCTTTGAAGAAGTTTCCTGTCAATGTCCTCTCCCCTGCATGACATCTTGACAATTTCTATTCCAATGTATCTGAGAACTAATAGGATGTCCAGCTTGTACAAAAGGAACAGCAACCAGATTTTTTGTCTCACCTGTCCGAATATTGCTGTGGTGCTCACTGATCCATGTCTTAAGGCTTCTACGGGTTTTCCCAATGTAAGACAGACCACCAAGGACATTTCAACATGTAAATAACATTGGTTTACATGCAGGTAATCAGGCCCTTGATCTTAAATCTTTGTCCTGAGCGGGGGTGGGTAAATTTGCATTTGTACATGAAGCTGCCTTGAGCACATTGTCCACCCTCCAGAAATTTGTCCAAGAAAGTTTCCCTTTTCTCCGGTGGGTAATATTGTGAAACTATGTTATACATTTTTTACCTCCTGTTTCAGGAAGTGATGTCACTGAGTACTGCCCCTATATATAGGACCTTCCACCCCCACCTGGGATATGGATACCTGATGAAACATTGTTATAAATAATATCGCTTTGGAGCATGAGCAGCAGTTTGATTGCACAATTTGAATGGCAATCAAACAGTTGAGGGTGATTTTTCTCTTTAGAGCCAACTGGTGATTTGGCATAGGGTCTTCTGGAGTGAAAGGGCCTTCTGGTGTTCCGTTCCTTGCATTTCCTGCGCCTTCGTTTTTTTCACAGTTTGCGTATTCATTCATGTCATTTGTAGGCTACTAGGCTATTGATAGCATTGCCCACTCTATTTAGTTAGTAGTAAACATCCTGGATAGTGTCTCTCAGTGGTGTAGTGGAGGGTATATGCAGGAATACGTATTGTTTTTGTGGCCATTGCATATACTCACTTCTTAATCTCAACAATGCTTATCAAAGTAGTGTAGTGGAGGTATACGCCATAACAATAAAACATTTTTTAATTTTTTTTATTTTTTACCAGTTGAGAACAAGTTCTCATTTACAACTGCGGCCTGGCCAAGATAAAGCAAAGCAGTGCGACAAAAACAACAACACAGAGTTAGTTACACATGGGATAAACAAATGTACAGTCAATAACACAAGAAAAAAAAAAAAAACACAATAGAAAAATCTATATACAGTGAGTGCAAATGTAGTAAGATAAGGGAGGTAAAGCAATAAATTGGCCATAGTGGCGAAATAATTACAATTTAGCATTAACACTGGAGTGATAGATGTGCAGATGATGATGTGCAAGTAGAGATAATGGGGTGCAAAAAGAGCAAAAATAAATAACAATTTGGGGAATGAGGTAGTTGGGTGGGCTATTTACAGATGGGCTGTGTACAGGTGCAGTGATCGGTAAGCTGCTCTGACAGCGGATGCTTAAAGTTAGTGAGGGAGATATATGTCTCCAGCTTCAGTGATTTTTGCAATTCGTTCCAGTCATTGGCAGCAGAGAACTGGAAGGAACGGCGGCCAAAGGAGGAGTTGGCTTTGGGGAAGACCAGTGAAATATACCTGCTGGAGCGCGTGCTACGGGTGGGTGTTGCTATGGTGACCAGTGAGCTGAGATAAGGCAGGGCTTTACCTAGCAAAGAATTATAGATGACCTGGAGCCAGTGTGTTTGGCGACGAATATGAAGCGAGGGCCAGCCAACAAGAGCATACAGGTTGCAGTGGTGGTTAGTATATGGGGCTTTTGTGACAAAATGGATGGCACTGTGATAGACTACATCCAATTTGCTGAGTAGAGTGTTGGAGGCTATTTTGTAAATGACATCGCCGAAGTCAAGGATCGGTAGGATAGTCAGTTTTACGAGGGTATGTTTAGCAGCATGGGTGAAGGAGGCTTTGTTGCGAAATAGGAAGCCGATTCGAGATTTAATTTTGGATTGGAGATGCTTAATGTGAGTCTGGAAGGAGAGTTTACAGTCTAACCAGACACCTAGGTATTTGTAGTTGTCCACATATTCTTAGTCAGAACCATCCAGACTAGTGATGCTAATCGTGCGGGCGGGTGCAGGCAGCGATCGGTTGAAAAGCATGCATTTAGTTTTACTTGCATTTAAGAGCAGTTGGAGGCCACAGAAGGAGGGTTGTATGGCATTGAAGCTCGTCTGGAGGTTTGTTAACACAGTGTCCAAAGAAGGGCCAGAAGTATACAGAATGGTGTCGTCTGCGTAGAGGTGGATCAGAGAATCACCAGCAGCAAGAGCGACATCATTGATGTATACAGAGAAAAGACTCGGCCCGAGAATTGAATCCTGTGGCACCCCCATAGAGACTGACAGAGGTCCGGACAACAGGCCCTCCGATTTGACACACTGAACTCTATCTGAGAAGTAGTTGGTGAACCAGGCGAGGCAGTCATTTGAGAAACAAAGGCTGTTGAGTCTGCCGATGAGAATGCGGTGATTGACAGAGTCGAAAGCCTTGGCCAGGTCGATGAAGACGGCTGCACAGTACTGTCTTTTATCGATGGAGGTTATGATATCGTTTAGGACCTTGAGCGTGGCTGAGGTGCACCCATGACCAGCTCGGAAACAAGATTGCATAGCGGAGAAGGTACGGTGGGTTTCGAAATGGTCGGTGATCTGTTTATTAACTTGGCTTTCGAAGACTTTAGAAAGGCAGGGCAGGATGGATCTAGGTCTATAACAGTTTGGGTCTAGAGTGTCTCCCCCTTTGAAGAGGGGGATGACTGCGGCAGCTTTCCAATCTTTAGGGATCTCAGACGATACGAAAGAGAGGTTGAATAGGCTAGTAATAGGCGTTTCAACAATTGCGGCGGATAATTTTAGAAGGAGAGGGTCCAGATTGTCTAGCACAGCTGATTTGTAGGGATCCAGATTTTGTAGCTCTTTCAGAACATCAGCTATCCGGATTTGGGTGAAGGAGAAGCGGGGGGGCTTGGGCAAGTTGCTGCGGGGGGTGCAGAGCTGTTGGCCGTGGTAGGGGTAGCCAGGTAGAAAGCAAAGCCAGCCGTATAAAAATGCTTATTGAAATTCTCGATTATCGTGGATTGATCGGTGGTGACAGTGTTTCCTAGCCTCAGTGCAGTGGGCAGCTGGGAGGAGGTGCTCTTATTCGCCATGGATTTTACAGTGGCCCAAAACTTTTTGGCTGATGGAACAGATCAGAATGTTTAGCTTAAAATGTTGATAAACTGTTATTTCTTGACATTTTAAGGACAGCAATGTGCACACAGTGGTAGGCCTATGCGCAAATGTTCCAAAATGCAATTTGCGGGAAAACTCCATTCTAATATCCTCACTGCACATGCAAGAGGTTTAATGGGCAGAAATGGAAATATCTGTTTGAAATTTAGAAAGACGGGAGATCTAAAGATGCAACAACTATCATGGGTTGCTAATATGACTAGGATAATACCTTTGGCTGCTAGACAATTAAAGTTTATTTGAAAACCAATAGAACAGGGGAGCACATATGAGGAAGTCTTTATGAAATAACTGCCTCCGTCTTTCTATGGTGGGGTTTTGGTTATAGGCTACTTTGAAGCAAGGTAAGACATGCCTCATAATATGAAGTAAAATGTCCAGGTCTCAAACAATTAAGGAAGAGGAAAAATATAGCCATGCTAATGATAGGCCTAACTGTCTTCTGGTAGATGGAAAGGCTTTGCCGAAAACGTTCTCAATTAAATGTTTACTAGCTACAAAGTAGTCTATGCCTACCTGGCAGAATTATATGATATCATGATTATTTGCATCAATCCAGTGGCCATTTGTTTTGCAAACTCCATCTCATGTGCTCTACAGAAACAACAGTGCTAGGTGCCTGCATAGTTGAATTAAAGGGTAAATACACTCAAAAATAAATAAAAATTATGTGATTTTCCCAGACGTCAAAAGTGGTCTCCTGATGTGGTTTAAGTGTTGTTGTGGACTTAGAACATCCAGTGTTTTTCTATTAAAAAAGTGTGCCTCAGAAATCTATGAATTTCTGACTCAGTTGACAGCCTCTTATCTATTTCAATAGTAGGCCTACTATTAGCCTACTCGCACAGTACAGCTTGGGTTGGCCTGACTGAAATACCAATATTGGATTTATAATTTTAGGTGTGTCACTGTTTGTCATAGAATTTTTCACACAGGGCGCTTTTCCTTCGTCGTTCGGGATGTTTTTGACAAAATTTGAGTATACCCACTTCTCCAGGCACCACCACACGACTGGTGTCTCTGTCAACATGCAGATAGCCTATACAGTGCCTTCGGAAAGTATTCAGACCCCTTGACTTTTTACACATTTTGTTACGTTACAGCCTTATTCAAAAATTTATTAAATTGTTTTTTCCCTTAACAAAAAAAAAAAATCAAATTTTTGATAATTTATTTAAAAAATAAATAAATAATGGAAATATCACATTTACTGTATTCAGACCCTTCAATCAGTACTTTGTTGAAGCACCTTTTGCAGCGATTACAGACTTGAGTCTGCTTGGGTATGACGCTACAAGTTTCTCCCATTCTTCTCTGTAGATCCTCTCAAGCTCTGTCACGTTGGATGGGGAGCGTTGCTGCCCAGCTATTTTCAGGTATCTCCAGAGATGTTCGATTGGGTTCAAGTCCGGGCTCTGGCTGGGCCACTCAAGGACATTCACAGACTTTTCCCAAAGCCGCTCCTGCGTTGTCTTGGCTGTGTGCTTAGGGTTGTTATCCTGTTGGAAGGTGAACATTACCCCAGTCTGAGGTCCTGAGCGCTCTGGAGCAGGTTTTCATCAAGGATCCCTCTGCACTTTGCTCCGTTCATCTTTGCCTTGATCCTGACTAGTCTCCCAGTCCCTGCCACTGAAAAACACCCCCACAGCATGATGCTGCCACCACCATGTATCCAGGCCAAAGAGTTCAGTCTTGGTTTCATCAGACCAGAGAATCTTGTTTCTCATGGTCTGAGAGTCTTAAGGTGCCTTTTGGCAAACTCCAAGTGGTCTGTCATGTGCCTTTTACTGAGGAGTGGTTTCCGTCTCTACCATAAAGGCCTAATTGGTGGAGTGCCGCAGAGATATTTGTCCTTCTGGAAGGTACTCCCATCTCCATAGAGGAACTCTAGAGCTCTGTCAGAGTGACCATCGGGTTCTTGGTCACTTCCCTGACCAAGGCCCTTCTCCCCCGATTGCTCAGTTTGGCAGGGCGGCCAGCTCTAGGAAGAGTCTTGGTTGTTCCAAACTTCTTCCATTTAAGAATGATGGAGGCCACTGTGTTCTTGGGGACCTTCAATGTTGTCGAAATGTTTTGGTACCCTTCCCCAGATCTGTCCCTCGACACAATCCTGTCTCTGAGATCTACGGACAATTCCTTCGAACTCATAGCTTGGTTTTTGCTCTGACATGCAGTCAACTGTGGAACCTTATATAGACAGGTGTGTGCCTTTCCAAATCATGTCCAATCAATTGAATTTACCACAGGATGCACCTGAACTTAATTTCGGGTTTGAATACTTATGTAAATTAGGTATTTCTGGTTTATGTATTTAATAAATTTGCTAAAATTCTAAAAACCTGTTTTCACGTTGTCGTTATGGGGTATTGTGTGTAGATTGCTGAGGGAATTGTTTTATTTCATCCTTTTTAGAATAGATCTGTAACGTAATAAAATGTGGAAAAAGTCTGAATACTTTCCGAAGGCACTGTATATAGTCATACTGCTCAACAAGGCCCTACAATATGTATTGTTGACCTAGCCAATGTTCAGAAAAGGGCAATTCCACGATAACAGAATGATTCTGAGACAGATTTTTTTTAAACTTTAAAATGTTTGCAAAACAAAAAACAATTATTTAAAATTTAACAAACCATACAACTCTATACACAATGACTACTTTTAACAATTTCCACTGAACATTTGACAAAAACACATTAACTTGAAGTACAGTGCAGATACAAAGTTTGGAAACAGAATGACAGCAGTTACAGCACAAACCGTCATTCTGTTACCAAACTTTGCATATGCACTGTTCTTCAAGGAAATGTGTTTTTGTCAAATTTTCATTGGAAATTGTTAAAAGTAGTCATTGTGTATAGAATTGTATGGTTTGTTAAACTTAGCATTTATTGGTTTTTGTTTGACATACATTTTAAATGGAAAAATCGGAGTCTTAGCATAATTCCGTTACATGGAATTGCCTAGAAACTGAGACATAGCCCAAGCATCATCGTTGTCATTGTTGTTGCTGATGAGGATTTTTCAGTGATGCATTCTTTCAGGGGTGGTGCAGTAGGCCTAGCATTTTAGTTGCAAATGCTTGCTCTTCAATCCCTCATAGAGAGTCTAGTTGAACAGCATGTTGAAGAAAACTAATGCACAGCAGCAGCCAGTCACTGTATTTTGTGATCACATCTCATGTAATATCATAAAGGCACTGCTAAGGTTTTAATATTAGTTTCATGTGCACCACATAAGACATGAAGAATGATCCATCCTTGCTGGTTAAGAATATAAAACATTCTTCATGCAAAGTTTGGCCAAGTAGATGTAAAAAATGTTGTCGTATAGAACTGTCAGTGGAACATATTGAGACAATTTAGTTTTTGTTGGTTTTTCCGCAAGGTTTTCCCACTGTCTGCAATAAATAGCAGAAGTAGCACTTTGATGAGGTGTGAAGACAAGCTTTCTCTCTGTAAACAGAGAACAGGGAGTGTCTCTATCTTCATATATGTGATTGGGAACATGAATCAGGCTTGTGGCCAGATGAGTGTAGGGGCCATGCAGGCTTGTTGAGAAACCCAATATGCAGCCTTTGGACTGTGCGACAGCTCTACCCACTCTGGACCCCTGCCAGCTCCTCCAGGAATCTCTGCACACTAATCGAATGTGAATGCCCAGAACAGCTGTAATGCACCATCCCCGTTGTGTGGTGGAGCTTATTATGAAAAATATGTTTGGTGTAAATGGTAAAAAAATAAGACAAATAAATGCAATTGTACCCCTCTACCCCTCCAACTCACATTGTGTTCCTGTGTTTGTCTGTGCATTAGCACTTTTTGGACTTGGCAGTCCTCTGTGTTGTGTGTTGTTCATGATAATAAAGTGCTATGTTTATAGGGCATGAGAAATTAGAGTGGTTGTTTGTCTGTCTTTTGTGTCCATTGCTTAATTAATCAGAAGGCGGAGATGGCTACAGTAAATTCATATTCATGAGCAATCAAGGCTGTTTTATCACAGACCTAAACATCCATTAAAACAGTGTTGAAGCTCAGTCAAAATCAGATGTGAGATAGTAGTGTCTGAAACCTCCAGCCTGAAACCACCACTATTGAATGCCCATTACCCATTCTTAAGTAGGCCAGTTGGTGATGTCATGTTTGATGTAGGTACCACACACACACACACACACACATACATACAGACAAAGATTCTCATTAAACAAATCAGCTTTTGTTGTACATATTTGGTCTTCATTCTTTTTTTTACCTTTTCACAAATCTTCTGCAAGAAGTAAGCTATACAACCGGCCATGTTTGTAATGGCTCAATAATATTTTCTGGAGAGTCAATGTTGGGGTAAGTTCCCTTTCTAGGAGGATACTGCTTATCTCAGATAATCCATAATTCCCTACTTCACAGTGTGCTGCTGTATGTGTGCACACCACAATACGTCTAACATTTCTTAATTGTCAGCTACATGTCTTCAATGCCTTTTTCCACCACCAACAGATTTTTACAAGGGCACATAAATACCCTCAGAATGTCAAGAAAAAAAGCCCTGGGATTTGTCCTGACACTGCATTTATTAAATAAAATCATATTTAAAATCCATTCTGATTCTGCACTGTGTGTGTTATGAGAAGGAAAAACGACCAGCTCGGTGTGAAGGCTATGATGAAGCCAGAGCATGTGTTTGCATTGAGGGGGGTGGCGAAATGCAGGGTGGATAGATAATTATGCTTGCTCTGGAGAGAGGCTGCACTCAAAAACAGAGCATGCCTGTGGAGAGGGAATAGCTGTCTTCTTCAGCCAGAGGATATTGATAATGGCAGGGATTCTACTGTTCCATAAGAACACGTCAAGCAAGAGCAGTCCATCTCCATCATTTTCATATCCCCTGTTCTATCTTACTGTTGCTCATAAACACGCGACCTTCAATACCTGAAACTCTATTTCACTAATCTATGTTGTTCAAGAACGTGAGTTTACGGTGTTGTTACATACTTGCCAAACAAATAAAGTGATGTGCTGATTTTTCCCCTTATGTCTCTTTCTTTGCAGGGAAGATGAGAAGGAATATGCACTGAAACAAATTGAAGGCACTGGAATATCGATGTCTGCTTGCAGGGAAATCGCTGTAAGTTAAGATACTGCTTAAAGGCGCTGTTTTGTCCTTTATTTTGTCCTTTCTCCTATCAATGCTATTTTCCTTTCTACTGTGCTTTCTGTCTCCTACAATAAGGTCTTATGTGTAGTCGCTGCACCATGCCATCACTTGGCTCTAGCCTCAGCTGATGCTATATAAACGAGTAGAAACCTAAGAACTGTTCTAAGAACTGTTCTACTTTGACTGTAGAGTGTAATCCTGCACTGATGTGCTTCCAGGATTGTAATAGCCCAAGAGTTGTATCTGCATGGTGCAGTGTTCCTAATGGCGGAGGCATAAGCAATAGAGACATCACCATGGCCATGTAAACATGATATATACCAGTACTTGGCAAGATACAGTGCTTGGCAAGATACACACTGTAGGAGAACAGTAAAGGTCTGCACATTTTATGGCTCCCACATATCTGCTGTGTAGAGTTCAGGCCTTCGATATGTTAACCAATACGATCTCTCTGCAAATAGATAAACACACACAAACAAGTTCCCTTGTGAATAGGCCATCCACCCAGCTACTCTTTGCTTACACTCAGCTGTCACTTTTAATTTTTCACATGCTCTTTAGGTTATTCCTAACCCAGTGTTAACCCTTTACACTCGTGGGAATTGACCCATATGGATAGGGCTAAACTGAAATGTTTCTTAAATAAGAAATATGAAAAGCATATGCATAACCATGGTATCAATTTAAAGGGCACAGTTTTGAGATTTTGGGGAAATTATAATACCAAAGTTGAGGACACAACAGTTCACAAGACTGAATCCAAACATTACACTGGTGATTTTATGTGCATTTTACATTTACTGTACTTTTCACCACATTTGTTGATAACGAAATCTGAAAATACTCTGGATATATATTCAGTAACATGATAAGACTATTCCTGGAAAATGTGGAGTAGGAGCAAGATAAGACAAAATAAGAACTTGAGTGAAGACGAACTGGTCTCCTTGTGGTCACACACCTCTCCACAGTGTGCACAGTTAAGCAGTTTTCATGCACTTTTCAATAATAAGGTGCTTTTTTTTGCTCTCCTAGCTGTGCCATTGAGGAACCAGGACAAGCACACGGGTAGTTATTTTGTTTGGAACAACAACAGCCCATTATAAATCACAATCTGGATCAGGTGGGCATCATTGAAAGCTTGTTCTGTTGCCAACATGACTAGCTAAGTTATAAAATACGATCATACAGTGTTAGGCTTTCACAGGGCAATTCAGAGAAACAGATCATCATTTTGGTGCACATAGAAAGGACTCATGAGTGCATTCAGGTGTGTGCGCTGTGGCAAATCGTCTTCACAATAAACAAACAGGCTCATTCTGTTCAGAACAACCCAGTATGACGACATGTCATCTTGTAACTGTACATCAAACCTAGTGATCATAAACGTTGACACTGTATATGACATGACTTTTATGATTTGAAGTACACATTTGGATTCAAGGATGTCTGGCTTGCTTGTATGACATCAAAGCATATTTATTATAATCCTCAACATCTCATCTATCAAAATACATTGTTTCCTCTTAAATTAAAGCATTTCCCTCACTCAAACAACAAAAAACCTATATAGCGCTGTGAAGTGCAGGGCTTGAGCTCTGGTGTCATGTATAGCATGTTACTGTACAGTCACTACGTTCCAATTTAGGCTTTTATCAGTGGCCAAATCTGCCATTTTCAACCCGTATATAGGTACGAGTGTAAAGGGTTAAGCAATAAGCAGTCCAAGAACACATACTGCGTTGGTTTACTTTCAGCGCTAGTGTAGCCTTATCTAAAAACAGGAAGGCAGATACTCTTTAAGTGTACATGGGGATTATTGCTAACACATAATACTGTAGGAGAGTGTTATTAGGCTATTTGTGCTGAGAGGTGAGTGTCATCTGAAGCCATATCTGTGTGTCATTCATCTAGTTCTCTGTGAGGAACAGCAGATCGTCAGAATGTGGTCCTTGTGACAGGTGAGCTGACTGGGTTATTTAATGTTACAGTATGTACGTCAGTTTTCCACCTACCAACTTCTCTGGGAATGTGCTATATGATTCACACATTGTCAGAATGTTGTATTGTGGTACACTAGTTGTTGTGGTTACAAACCTGCTGTGTTTCTACCTACAATACAGCCAAACTTACTCAGTGGATGATGATTGACTACCCACTGTGAAAGTAGATAGAATGTGTGTATTATTGTTTGGCTGACTAATCTTAAAGAATAAATGGTTATTGGTAGGGCGGGGGGGGGGACACATTATTAGTGCTCTATAGACTGTCAACAGAATAGTTCATTTCATCTCCATTTGGAGGTAAGGTAAATAAGGAGTCTTAATTTGAACAGAGGTGCGGGTGTGTGTTGGTTACAAACCGCTGCCTCAGCTCCGACTGCACAGTACTGCAGAAATGGACTGAATGACTGGAATAGGTCCATCTGGCCCTGTCTACAGAAAGTAAATATGGGTGTTTAGTTGGTGATCTGACCCAGTATTGGTCGTCTAGCTTGCGTGTCTAGTCTGTTCTGTTTCCACAACACACCTATCCCTGTCTCTCTTCACAGTGGATTCAATCATCCTGTGCTATGATCATGTGTAACCGACTCGGTTACTGCTCTGCTGTTCTCTCTCTCCTGGCGCTGTCTTCTAGTTTGTGCTACAGCAGACTGAACTGTCAGAGAGCACAGAGTTCTGACCCCACGGACAATTATTCCTTTATGTGATCTCTGATTCTTATTCATTGTACTATAAACTGTTGGATTAGTCAGCCCTGTGTCACCACTGGCTGGCTTCCCCTCATGGAAAGGTGACTCATGACTTTCATAACTTGTAATGCTGTTGATGCTTTTAACACGGTGCTGTAAAATTGCCCACAGGTCAATTCAGGAATTTAAATTGCTTACCTTTTCTTTTTGGCATTGCCATGGGATTGACCCAGACCCCGTGGATGCCCTCAGCCAGATGGGAATGGAGGAAAGCAGTGGCTCTGTATCAGAAAACAAGTGTTTTCAGGTAGCTATGGCTCTGTATCAGAAAACAAGTGTTTTCAGGTAGCTGTGCAAACTCAACTCCGTCAATAGATCTCTACGGAGTTGAGTTGAGACGAGTGTCTAACATAACATGTTCGACACTATTAGCTAGAAAGGTAACTCCAAACACATTTTCACTAAGAGCAGCTGTTTAGCTGGTTAAACAAAGGTTAGCCATGTGTTGGCAAAGATGTATGTCCAAGTCAAGACATCTTATCAGCAGCCAGCGGCACTTGCCACACTGCTAGCCTATTCGCCGGTGCTTTTTCAAAGCCTATGTCAGATATTCCAGTGAGTGTAATTGGCTCCAATGAGTGTAATTTGCTCACAATTAGGAGTTGAGAAATGAAGTTCACATCATTAGAAAGAAGATATCTTCTTTTCTACTGTAGGTATGTAGTTCATAATGTGTTTATTCTGTTGTTGATAGCGATATATACATATGTTTTTGTTGACATTTTCACCTGAACAAAAGGAATATATATGTAAGAATACTGTTCATGGACTACAGCTCACATTCAATACTATAGTCCCCTCCAAGCTCAGGACCCTTGGACTGAACAACTCTCTCTACAACTGGATCCTGGACTTCCTGACGGGCCGCCCGCAGGCGGTGAGGGTAGGCAACAACACATCTGCCACGCTAACCATCAACACAGGGGCCCCTCAGGGGTGTTTGCTTAGTCCACTCCTGTACTCCCTGTTCACCCATGACTGCGTGGCCGTGCACGACTCCAACACCATCATCAAGTTTGCTGACGATACGACGCTGGTAGGCCGGATCACCAACAACGATGAGACAGCTTATAGGGAGGAGGTCAGAGACCTGGCCGTGTGGTGCCAGGACAACAACCTCTCCCTCAACGATGAGACAGCCTATAGGGAGGAGGTCAGAGACCTGGCCGTGTGGTGCCAGGACAACAACCTCTCCCTCAACGATGAGACAGCCTATAGGGAGGAGGTCAGAGACCTGGCCGTGTGGTGCCAGGACAACAACCGCTCCCTCAATGTCAGCAAGACAAAGGAACTGATCGTGGACTACAGGAAACAGAGGGGCGAGCACGCCCCCATCCACATCGATGGGGCTGTAGTGGAGTGGGTCGAGAGCTTCAAGTACATTGGTGGAATTACTAAGTAATTACCATGTCTACATAGTTGAGTTGAGAAATGAACATGGTCCACACACACCCACACAGTTGTGAAGAGGGCACGACAGCACCTCTTCCCCCTTAGGAGGCTGGAAAGATTTGGCATGGACCCTCAGATCCTCAAAAAGTTCTACAGCTTCACCATTGAGAGCATCTTGACTGGCTGCATCGCTGCTTGGTACGTCAACTTCAAGGCACCTGACTGCAACGCGCTACAGAGGGTGGTGAATACGGCCCAGTACATCATTGGGGCCGAGCTCCCTGCCATCCAGGACCTATATATCAGGCAGTGTCAGAGAAAGGTCCAAATTCAAAGACTCCAGCCACCCAAGCCATAGACTGCTCTCTCTGCTGCCGCACGGGAAGCAAGACCAGTGCACCAAGCCTGGAACCAACAGGACCTTGAATAGCTTCTACCCACAAGCCATAAGACTGCTAGACAAGACTGCTCGATATCAAATGGCTACCCAGACTACCTACATTGACCCTTTTGCACTAACTCTCTTGCATTGACTCTATGCACACACACTGGATTCTACCCCCACACACACAAACTTACACTGACACCCCAACACACACATTTACTGTATACACACACACACACACAAACATTACATACGACCACACACACAACATGCACACACATGTATACGGAGGACACGCACACACTCTCTCACACACACACTTTCACACTCACTACATACGCTGCAGCTACTGTCTATTATCTATCCTGTTGCCTAGTTACTTTACCCATACCTACAGTGCCTTCAGAAAGGATTCACACCCCTTGACTTTTTTTGGTGTGTAGGCCAGTGACAAGAAATATACATTTAATCAATTTTAAATTCAGGCTGTAACACAATAAAATATGGAAAAAGTCAAGGGGTGTGAATACTTCCTCAAGGCACTGTATATGTGCACTGAACAAAAATATAAACGCAACATGTAAAGTGTTGTTCCCATGTTTCATGAGCTGAAATAATTTTACATATGCAAAAAAAGCTTATTTCTGTCAAATTTTGTGCACAAATTTGTTTACATCCCTGTTAGTGAGCATTTCTCCTTTGCCAAGATAATCCACCTGACAGGTGTGGCATATCAAGAAGCTGATTAAACAGGATGGTCATTCCAAAAGTGCACCTTGTGCTGGGGACAATAAAAGGCCACTCTAAAATGTGCAGTTTTGTCACACAACACAAGGCCACAGATGTCTCAAGTTTTGAGGGAGCGTGCTGACTGCAAGAATGTCCACCAGAGCGGTTGCCAGATAATTTAATGTTCATTTCTACCATAAGCTGCATACAACATCATTTCAGAGAACTTGTCAGTACGTCCAACTGGCCTCACAACCGCAGAGCACATGTAACCTCGCCAGCCCAGGACCTCCACATCCGGCTTCTTCACCTGCGCGATCGCATAACCGAAGAATTTCTGCACAAACTGTCAGAATGTCACAGCCGTCAAAGGAAGTGGACCAAGGTGCAGCGTGGTCAGCGTACATTACTTTTATTTGAATGACGCCAACAAAAACAATAAACAATACAAAACAACCGTGAAGCTTAAGGGCTATGTGCCACAGACAAAGTTAACTTCCCACACTGAAAGGAGGGAAAAGGGCTACCTAAGTATGGTTCCCAATCAGAGACAACGATAGACAGCTGTCCCTGATTGAGAACCATACCCGGCCAAAACATAGAAATACAAAATCATAGAAAACAAAAACATAGAATGCCCACCCCAAATCACACCCTGACCAAACCAAATAGAGACATAAAAAGGCTCTCTAAGGTCAGGGCGTGACAGTACCCCCCCCCCCAAAGGTGCGGACTCTGGCCGCAAAACCTGAACCTATAGGGGAGGGTCTGGGTGGTTATCTATCCGCGGTGGCGGCTCAGGTGCGGGACGCAGACCCCGCTCCACCACTGGCTCACCCCACTTTGGTGGCATCTCTGGTGCGGGGACCCTCGTCGCCGACCCCGGACTGGGGACCCTCGTTGCGGGCCCCGGACTGTGCACCCTCGTTGCGGCCCCTGGACTGGGCACCCTCGTTGCGGACCCCGGACTGGGGACCGTCGCTGGCGGCTTCGGACTGGGGACCGTCGCTGGAGGCTCCGGACTGGAGACCGTCGCTGGAGGCTCCGGACTGGAGACCGTCGCTGAAGGCTCCGGACTGGAGACCGTCGCTGGAATCTCCGGACTGGGGACCGTCGCTGGAGACTCCGGACTGGAGGCCGTCGCTGGAGGCTCCGGACTGGAGACCGTCGCTGGAGGCTCCGGACCTTCTCAGGGAAGCTCATCTGCATGCTCGTCATCCTCACCAGGGTCTTGACCTGACTGCAGCTCAACATCGTAACCGACTTCATTGGGCAAATGCTCACCTTTGATGGCCACTGGCACGCTGGAGAGGTGTGCTCGTCACGGATGAATCCAGGTGTCAACTGTACCGGGCAGATGGCAGACAGTGTATGTGGCGTCGTGTGGGCGAGCGGTTTGCTGATGTCAACGTTGTGAACCGAGTGCCCCATGGTGGCGGTGGGGTTATGGCATGGGCACGCATAAGCTATGGACAACGAACACAATTGCATTTTATCGATGGCAATTGGAATGTACAGAGATACCGTGATGAGATCCTGATGCCCATTGTTGTCCTATTCATACGCCGCCATCACCTCATGTTTCAGCATGATAATGCACAGGCCCATGTCACAAGGATCTGTACACAATTCCTGAAACTGTCCAAGTTCTTCCATGGCCGGCATACTCACCAGACATGTCACCCATTGAGCATGTTTGGGATGCCCTGGATCAACGTGTACGACAGCATGTTCCAGTTACTGCCAATATCCATCAACTTCGCACAGCCATTGAAGAGGAGTGGGACAACATTCCACAGGCCACAATCAAGAGCCTGATCAACTCTATGGGAAGGAGATGTGTCACGCTGTATGAGCCAAATGGTGGTCACACCAGAAACTGACTGGTTTTCTGATCCATGCCCCTACTTTTTTTTAAAGGAATCTGCGACCAACAGATGCATCTCTATATTCCCAGTCATATGAAATCCATAGATTAGGGCCTAATTAATTAATTTCAAATGACTGATTTCCTTATATGAACTGTAACTCAGTCAAATATTTGAAATTGTGGCATGTTGCGTTTATATTTTTGTTCAGTGTACATAGCTACCTTAATCACCTCGTACCCCTGCACATTGACTTGGTACTGGTACTACCTGTGTATAGCCATGTTATTTGTTACTCGTTATTGTTATTTACTGTGTATTTATTCCTCGTGTCACTATTTCTATATATTTTTTTAAACTTTATCTTTAACTCGGCATTGTTGGAAAAGGACCCGTAAGTAAGCATTTTTCACTGTTAGTCTAGACTTGTTTACAAAGCATGTGACAAATTGAATTTGATTTGATAAAAAAATATATATAATAATAATACACTTTTGATAATATATTTTCGTGGACCCCCTGCTGTACCTCCACGGACCCCTAGGTGGCCACAGACCCATGGTTGAATACCGCTGCTCTATAAAAATCAGGACAAATACAGGTACACAGTAAGCGCTAAATAATGGATATTTATAGAAGTATTGAGTGGTAGTGCAAGTTTGAAGTCGCCAACTTTATGGCGGTACACTCGGCTCAACTCAACTCCGTAGACATATAGCTGGATGGAGTTGAGTTTCCATTATGTTATTCTACTATCTGATCTCACACTATGTCTCCTACCCCTGGAAGCTGATAATAGCACATGATAACATTCATGTTCTCAAAGAATGCATCCAGATGTGTCTAGTCAGGTGAGGGAACCCCAGAAGGTGGACCCTAGCCCCGAAAGGCCAGGGAAGGGAACAGCTGTCAAGGCAAGGCGTCAGTCAGGGGGTCCAGAGCTCAGATGTGGAATACAGGTGAAGCCGGATGTGAGCAGTGCAACAGGAGGCTCTCATCATCAGACCAAAACACCTTGAGGGTCGCCAGCTGAAGTTAAGAGCCACAAGAAATGGATTTTGCTCAAAGTCTCTCAGACCAGCTTCGCTTAAACAGAACAATAGACTCTTTGTGTCACCAACAACCCCCCGGTCCCCCATAAACTCTAACTGTGCTAGAGTTTAACGTTTGGCTTGCCACATTCACGACTGACTTGAGGGAGGATTTGTTGCCATGTGTTATTGGTTTTGTGCATTCAAATGGCTTGAGGATCTTTTTTACTTATTCCGTGTTGGTATGTCCCTTCAGAAGTTGTGGAAAAATCATTACGTGCAAAATAGTTTAAGAACTGAATGTACTGTACCTTTTTGAAATTGATCAATCTTTTGAATTAATTTATTCAGACTTTTACATAATGTGTTGGGTAATGTTTCCTCACCTGTAGTCGTTTTGGGGTAATGTGTCTGACATGAAACCAGATTACATGCATATTCATTGTATTGAATTAGGCAGGGTCCTGCAAGTCATCTGGATCAAAGGATCCACATGTCACCATTGCACTGTGCACTGCCATTGAGCTGGTTGTTGAATGAGAGCTTAAAGCTGCTGGTTGCGTAATGTATTCTAGACCAGTCAGGGAGGATTCAAGTTCAACCTCGCTCACCCCTTAAACCACTGTGACAAAGCAGACCATGTTTAGATAAAAGTCCTCCGAAAGTATACTGACCTGTGGAGGCATGTACTAAATGAAGGCCTCAGAGTGGCTCACAGCCTTCCTAAAGAACAAATGCTCACTTTCACTCAGGTCAGTCAGTGAGTTTATAATTTTTGCATTTGAGTAATTTATCTTATCCAGAGTGGCTTACAGTAGTGAGTGCATACATTATCCATACTGGTCCCCCGAGGGAATCGAACCCACAACCCTGGCATTGCAAGCGCCATGCTCTACCAATTGAGCCATATGGGACCTTTGTCTATGTAGTTGATGGGGTTTCTCAGTGAGTACTCAGGCCTTTTTCGCTCACAACTTTTACTAGATACAGTAGTAGCATTATATTAAACATATCTTTAGATGTGTCATTCTCTGTTCTCTCTCAAACTCAGTCAGTGTTGGAAGATTCTCGTTATCAGGAAGGAATAAGCAGGACGTTCGGAATCCTCCAACCAGGATTTCTGGAAAACCAAGGAATTTATCGAAAGTTCGCAAAATTTTGCAACCCTAAGGCCTAGTCAAATCAAATCAAATCAAATTATATTCATCAAATGCTTCGTAAACAACTGGTGTGGACTAACAGTGAAATGCTTAGTTACGTGCCCTTCCCAACAATAAAGAGAGATAGAAAATAGAGAAATATTAGAAAAGTAAAACACGTAATAATAAAAGTAATAATAGAAACACAATGAGTAACTATAACTTGGTTATATACAAGGGGTATCAGTACCGAGTCCATGTGCAGGGGTACGAGGTAACTGAGGTAGATATGTACAGTGCCTTCAGAAAATATTCACGCCCCTTGACTTTTTCCCTCAAAAATTGTGATACAAAGTGGGATCAAATGGATTTAATTGTAATTTTTTGTTAACGATTGATACAAAATACACTAATATCAAAGTGGAAGAAAAACATTTGTAAAAGATTTATGAAAAAAAACACTAATATATCTTCATTACATAAACATTCAACGCCCTGTGTCAATACTTGTTAGAATCATTTTTAGCAACGATTACAGCAGTGAGTCTTTCTGCCTTAGTCCCTAAGAGCTTTCCACACCTGGATTGTGCAATGTTTGCCCTGATTATTTTCAAAATTATTCAAGCTCTTTTCAGGTATTGCCATAGATTTTCAAGTAGATTTAAGTCAAAACTGTAACTCGGCAACTCAGGAACATTCACTGTCTTCTTGGTAACAACTCCAGGGTAGGTTTGCCCTTGTGTTTTAGGTTATTGTCCTGCTGAACGGTGGATTCATCTCCCAGTGTCTGGTGGAAAGCAGACTGAACCAGGTTTTCCTCTAGGATTTTGCCTGTGCTTAGCTCCAATCTGTTTTTTTTATACTTAAAACTCCCCAGTCCTTAACGATTACAAGCATACACACATGCAACCACCACTATACTTGAAAATATGGAGTGGGGTACTCAGTAATGTGTTGTATTGGATTTGCCCCAAACATAACACTTTGTATTCAGGACAAGAAGTGAATTACTTTGCCACATTTTTACAGTATTACTTTAGTGCATTGTTGCAAACAGGATGCATGTTTTGGAATATTTTTATTCTGTACAGGCTTACCATGTTTTCACTCTGTCAATTAGGTTAATATTGTGTATTAACTACAATGTTGTTGATCCATCCTCAGGTTTCTCCTGTCACAGCCATTAAACTGTTTTAAAGTCACCATTGGCCTCATGATGAAATCTCTGAACGGGTTCCTTCCTCTCTGGCAACTGAGTTAGGAAGGACGTCTGTATCTTTGTAGTGACTGTAGTGATACACCATCCAAAGCCTAAATAATAACTTTGCCATGCTCAAAGGGATATTCAATGTCTGCTTTTTTTCCTTCTTTTTTTACCCATCTACCAATAGGTGCCCTTCTTTGCGAGGCATTGGAAAACCTCTCTGGTCTTTGTGGTTGAATATGTGTTTGAAATTCACGGCTCGACTGAGGGACCTTACAGATAAGTGTATGTGTGGAGTACAGAGATGAGGTAGTCATTCAAAAATCATGGTAAACTCTATTATTGCACACAGAGTGAGTTCATGCAACTTGTTATGTGACTTGTTAAGCAAATGCTATAACAAAGGTGATGTACTTATTGACTCAAGCCCTTTCAATTTTAACATGGGGTATTGTGTGTAGGCCAGTAACAAAACATCTCAATTTAATCCATTTTAATTTCAGGATGTAACACAACAAAATGTGGAAAAAGTCAAGGGGTGTGAATACTTTCTGGAAGCACTGTACATATAAATAGGAATAAAGTGACAGATAGTAAACCATAGCAGCAGCGTGTGTCAAAAAGGTCAAAAAGGTTAGTGCAAAAAGGGTCAATGCAGATAGTCCGGGTAGCTATTTGGTTAACTATTTAACAAACTATTTAGCAGTCTTATGGCTTGGGGATAGAAGCTATTCAGGGTCCTGTTGGTTCCAGACTTCATGCATCGGTACTGCTTGCCGTGCAGTAGCAGAGACAACAGTCTATGACTTGGGTGGCAGGAGTCTTTGACAATTTTTAGGGCCTTCCTATGACACCTTCTGGTATAGAGGTCCTGCATGGCAGGGAGCTCGGCCCCAGTGATGTACTGGGCCGTACCCACTACCCTCTGTAGCGCCTTGCGGTCGGATTCCAAGCAGCTGCCATACCATGGCATGCAGCCAGTCAAGATGCTCTCAATGGTGCAGCTGTATATCTTTTTGAGGATATGAGGACCCGTGCCAAATCTTTTCAGCCTCCTGAGGGGGAAGAGGTGCTGTCGTGCCCGCTACACAACTGTGTGGGTGTGTTTTGGACCATGATACACTATACAGTGCATTTGGAAAGTATTCCGACCTCTTCCCTTTTTCCACATATTGTTACTTTACAGCATTATTCTAAAATTTGATACAAATATTTTTGTCCCTCATCAATCTACACACAATACTCATAATGACAAAGCAATTTTTTTTTTGTTGACATTTCTGCTAATTTATTAAAAATCCAAAACTTAATGAAATACCTTATTTACATAAGTATTCAGACCCTTTGCTATGAGACTCGAAATTGCGCTCAGGTGCATCCTGTTTCCATTGATCATCCTTAAGATGTTTCTATAACTTTATTGGAGTCCACCTGTGGTACATTCAATTGATTGGACATGATTTGGAAAGGCACAAACCTGTCTACATAAGATCCCACAGTTGACAGTGCATGGTCAGAGCAAAAACCAAGCCATGAGTTCGAAGTAATTGTCCGTAGAGCTCCGAGACAGGATTGTGTTGAGGTACAGATCTGGGGAAGGGTACAAAAAAAATTCTGCAGCATTGAAGGTCCCCAAGAACACAGTGGCCTCCATCATTCTTAAATGGAAGAAGTTTGAAACAACCAAGACTCTTCCTAGAGCTGGCCGCCCAGACCAAACTGAGCAATCGGGGGAGAAGGGCCTTGGTCAGGGAGGTGACCAAGAACTCCGGTGGTCACTCTGACAGAGCTCCAGAGTTCCTCTGTGGAGATGGGAGAACCTTCCAGAAGGACAAACATCTCTGCAGCACTCCACCAATCAGGCTTTTATGGTAGTGGCCAGATGGAAGACACTCCTCGGTAAAAGGCACATGACAGCCCGCTTGGAGTTTGCCAAAAGGCACCTTAAGACTCTCAGACCATGAGAAACAAGATTATCTGGTCTAATGAAATCAAGATTGAACTCTTTGGCCTGAATGCCAAGCGTCACATCTGGAGGAAACCTGGCACCATCCCTACGGTGGAGCATGGTGGTGGCAGCATCATCCTGTGGGGATGTTTTTCAGCGGCAGGGACTGGGAGACAGGATTGAGGGAAAGATGAACTGAGCAAAGTACAGAGAGATCATTGATGAAAACCAGGACCTCAGACTGGGGCGAAGGTTCACCTTCCAACAGGACAACAACACTAAGCACACAGCCAAGACAACGCAGGAGTGGCTTCGGGACAAGTCTCTGAATGTCCTTGAGTGGCCCAGCCTGAGCTCGAACTTGAACCCGATCAAACATCTCTGGAGAGACCTTAAAATAGCTGTGCAGTGACGCTCCCCATCCAACCTGACAGAGCTTGAGAGGATCTGCAGAGAAGAATGAGAGAAACTCCCCAAATACAGGTGTGCCAAGCTTGTAGTGTTGTTATACCCAATAACACTTGATGCTGTAATCACTGCCAAAGTGCTTCAACAAAGTACTGAGTAAAGGGTCTGAATTCTTATGTATATTGATATTTCAGTTTTTTTTTTAAATGTGTAAACCTTTCTAAAAAACAGTTTTCGCTTTGCGTTTAGGGTGTATATGGTGTGTAGATTGATGAGGGGGGAAAAACAATTTAATCCATTTTAGAATAATGCTGTAACGTAACAAAATGGGGAAAATTTCAAGGGGTCTGAATACTTTCCGAATGCGCTGTATATACAAAAGTATGTGGACACCCCTTCAAATTAGTGGATTTCGCTATTTCAGCCACACCCATTGCTGACAGGTGTATAAAACGAGCACACCACCATGCAATCTCCAGAGACAAACATTGGCAGTAGAATGGCCTTCCTGAAGGATGCCACCTTTCCAAAAGTCAGTTCGTAAAATTTCTGCCCTGGTCAACTGTAAGTGCTGTTTTTGTGAAGTGGAAACATCTAGGAGCAACAACGGCTCTGCCGCGAAGTGATAGGCCACACAAGCTCACAGAACGGTACTGCCAAGTGCTTAAGTGCGTAGCCTGCAAAAATCGTCTGTCCTCTGTTGCAACTCTCACTACCAAGTTCCAAACTGCCTCTAGAAGCAACGTCAGCGTAAAAACTGTTCATCGGGAGCTTCATGAAATGGGTTTCCATGGCCGAGCAGCCACACACAAGCCTAAGATCACCATGCACAATGCCAAGCGTCTGCTGGAGTGGTGTAAAGCTCGCTGCCATTGGACTCTGGAGCAGTGGAAACACGTTCTCTGGAGTGATGAATCACGCTTCACCATCTGGCAGTCCGACGGACGAATCTGGGTTTGGTGGATGCCAGAAGAACGCTACTTGCCCCAATGTATAGTGCCAACTGTAAAGTTTGATGGAGGAGGAATAATGGTCTGGGGCTGTTTTTCATGGTTTGGGCTAGGCCCCTTAGTTCCAGTCAAGGGAAATCTTAATGATACAGCATACAATGACATTCTATAGACGATTCTGTGCGTACAACGTTGTGGCAACAGTTTGGGGAAGGCCCTTTTCCGTGCACAAAGCGAGGTCCATACAGAAATGGTTTTCGTGATCGGTGTGGAAGAACTTGACAGGCCTGCACAGAGCCCTGACCTCGACTCCATCAAACAGTTTTGGGATGAATTGGAACGCAGACTGCGAGCGAGGCCTAATCGCCCAACATCAGTCCCTGACATCACTAATGCTCTTGTGGCTGAATGGAAGCAAGTCCCCGGAGCAATGTTTCAACATCTAGTGGAAAGCCTTCCCAAAGAGTGTAGGCTGTTTTACTCACATCAGGTGGTGCTCTCACGCATGGTCCAGTGTTGCTTGCCTCGAAGCGAGCATAGAAGGTATTTAGCTCATCTGGTAGGCTCGTGTCTCTGGGCAGCTCGCGGCTGGGTTTTCCTTTGTAATCTGTGATCCTTTGCAAGCCCTGCCACATCCGACGAGGATTCAATCTTAGTCCTGTATTGATGCTTTGCCTGTTTGATGTTTCATCGGAGGACATAGTGGGATTTCTCATAAGCGTCCGGGTTAGTGTCCAATTCCTTGAATGCTGCAGCTCTAGCCTTTTTTGCTCAGTGTGGATGTTGCCTGTTATCCATGGCTTCTTGTTGGGATATGTACTGTACATACGGTCGCTGTTGGGATGACGTTGCCGATGCACTTATTAATGAAGCCGTGACTGACTGATGTGGTAAATTCCTCAATGCCATCAATGTCCCGGAACATATTCCAGTCTGTGTTAGTGAAACAGTCTTGTAGCTTAGCACCGCTTCATCAGACCACTTCCGTAATAAGAAGGTCACTGGTACTTCCTGAGTTTTTCCTTGTAAGCAGGAATCAAGAGGATAGAGTTAAGGTCAGATTAGCCAAATGGAGGGCGAGGGAGCACTTTGTATGCGTCTCTGTGTGTGGAGTGAAGCTGATCTAAAGTTTTTTCGCATCTAGTTCCACAGGTGACATGCTGGTAGAAGGTAAAACAAATTCAGTTATCCTGCATTAAATTCACCGGCAACTAGGAGCGCTGCCTCTGGATGAGCATTTTGTTGTTTGCTTATGGCCCTATACAGATCATTGAGTGCGGTCTTAGTGCCAGCATCGGTTTGTGGTGGTAAATAGATGACTATGGAAAATATAGATGAAACTCTCTTGGTAATAGTATGGTCTGCAGCTTATCATGACGTATTCTAACTCAGGTGAGCAGAACCTTGAGACTTGATTGAACACCAGCTGTTGTTGACAAAGAGACACACTCTGCCCCCCTTGAGCGTACCTAACACTGCCATTCTGTCCTGCCGGGGCATAGAAAAACTAGCTATAGTTGAAGTCGGAAGTTTACATACACCTTAGCCAAATACATTTAAACTCAGTTCTTCAAAATTCCTGACATTTAATCCTAGTAAAAATGCCCTGTTTTAGGTCAGTTAGGATCCCCACTTTATTTTAAGGATATGAAACGCTAGAATAATAGTAGAGAGAATGATTTATTTCAGTTTTTATTTCTTTCATCACATTCCCAGTGGGTCAGAAGTTTACATACACTCAATTAGTATTTGGTAGCATTACCTTTAAATTGTTTAACTTGAGTCAAAAGTTTCAGGTTGTCTTCCAGAAGCTTCTCACAATAAGTTGGGTGAATTTTGTCCCTTCCTCCTGACAGAGCTCATGTAACTGAGTCAGGTTTGTAGGCCTCCTGGCTCGCACATGCTTTTTCAGTTCTGCCCACAAATTTTCTATGGGATTGAGGTCAGGGCTTTGTGATGGGCACTCCAATACCTTGTCTTTGTTGTTCTTAAGCCATTTTGCGACAACTTTGGAAGTATGCTTGGGGTCATTGTGCATTTGGAAGACCCATTTGCGACCAAGCTTTAACTTCCTGACTGATGTCTTGAGATGTTGCTTCAATATATCCACATAATTTCCCCTCCTCACGATGCCATCTATTTTGTGAAGTGCACCCATCCCTCGTGCAGCAATGCACCCCCACATCATGATGCTGCCACCCCAATGCTTCACGGTTGGGATGGTGTTTTTCGGCTTGCAAGCCTCCCCCTTTTTCCTCCAAACATAACGATGGTCATTATGGCCAAACAGTTCTGTTTTTGTTTCATCAGACCAGAGGGCATTTTTCCAAAAAGTACGATCTTTGTCCCCATGTGCAGTTACAAACCGTAGTCTGGCATTTTATGGCGGTTTTGGAGCAGTGGCTTCTTCCTTGCTGAGCGGCCTTTCAAGTTATGTCGATATAGGACTCATTTTACTGTGGATATAGATACTTTTGTACCTGTTTCCTCCAGCATCTTCACAATGTCCTTTGCTGCTGTTCTGGGATTGATTTGCACTGTTCGCACCAAGGTACGTTCATCTCTAGGAGACAGAACGCGTCTCCTTCCTGAGCGGTATGGCGGCTGTGTGGTCCCATGGTGTTAATACTTGCGTACTGTTGTTTGTACAGATGAACGTGGTACCGTCAGGCATTTGGAAATGGCTCTCAAGGATGGACCAGACTTGTGGAGGTCTGCAATTGTTTTTCTGAGGTATTGGCTGATTTCTTTTGATTTTCCCATGATGTCAAGCAAAGAGGCACTGAGTTTGAAGGTAGACCTTGAAGTACATCCACAGGTACACCTCCAATTGACTCAAATGATGTCAATTAGCCTATCAGAAGCTTCTAAAGCCATGACATAATTTTCTGGAATTTTCCAAGCTGTTTAAAAGCACAGTCAACTTAGTGTATGTAAACTTCTGACCCACTGGAATTGTGATACAGTGAATTATTGTCACGTTCGTCGTAACATTGAAGAGAGGAGGACCAAGGCGCAGCGTGATAACAATACATCTTCTATTTATTATAACGAAGACGAAGAACACTTAAACAAACTATACAAAAACAACAAACGAACGTGAAGCTATAATTACAATAAGTGCAGACACAGGCAACTTACATATAGACAATCACCCACGAACTACCTAATGAATATGGCTGCCTAAATATGGTTCCCAATCAGAGACAACGATAGACAGCTGTCTCTAATTGAGAACCAATCTAGGCAACCATAGACATACATACACCTAGACTAGACACGGCCCCATAAACATACAAAACCCCTAGACAATACAAAACACATACATCCCCCATGTCACACCCTGACCTAACTAAAATAATAAAGAAAACAAAGATAACTAAGGCCAGGGCGTGACAATTATAAGTGAAATAATCTGTCTGTAAACAATTGTTGAAAAATTACTTGTGTCATGCACAAAGTAGATGTCCTAACCGACTTGCCAAAACTATAGTTTGTTAACAAGACATTTGTGGAGTGGTTGAAAAACGAGTTTTAATGATTCCAACCTAAGTGTATGTAAACTTCCGACTTCAACTGTAGATGTATATTATCAATGTCCATGTTCAGCCAAGTTTTCGAGAAACAGGATATTACAGTTCTTCAGATCCCGTTGATAGGATAGTCTCGAACAGAGCTTGTCCAGTTTGTTCTCCAGTGTTTGTACATTCGTCAATAGAACAGAGGGTAGAGGCGGTTTATTTATTTGCCGTTTCAGTTTCATCAGGGTGCCCACACTTCAGCCTCTATATTGTCGTCTCTTTATGTTCCAAGTGTCAGGGATTAGGGCCTGGTCCGGGTTGAGCAGTATGCCCTGCGCCACTGACTCGTTGAAGTAGAAATCTTCATCAAAATTCGAGGTTAGTGATCACTGTTCTGATGTCCATAAACGCTTTTCGATCATAGGAACCAATGGCGGAAACATTATGTACAAAAAAGTTAAGATCAGCACAAATCAACATAAAATACCAGAATTGGTTAAATTATTTATTTTTTATTTGGTGTTTGGTGATAGGCCTACTTCCCATAAGTGGGCTATTACCGCTGTGGTGTGGCCTGAGGTTTGCCGGTGCTTATTATTTTGTCTGTGACTCATGCAGAAAATCTGAGCAATGTATTGGCAATGAAACACCAAACAGACTGTTATTGTGCAATTCTGGCATCCATTTCACCCAATCTATTTTGAGAATCTAAACTACCAGTTTTAGATTGTTGTTGGTCTAGTTTAGATTGACCATCAGGGGTTGAAACTATGTTTGAAAATGCAGTTTCCCTTGAAGCAAGTCCTGTTTTTAGTTTATTATCACCAAATGGCTTTTGTTTAAATACAATCAAGGGGACCAGGGTAAATGTCCTCCAGACAAAAACAATGACAACAGTGATTTGCACAACATTTATTTTCTTCCACGAAAACAAGAGGGAGGGTAAAGAAGGAATTGAGTGAGTGATTAATGAAAGATGAAGAGGTTACCCAACCATCTTCTTTATGTTGTAAAATAAAACATGTACTAGGGGACAGGGAAAACGTGTGCCTCGGTACACTGAAACACCTGATACTGAATGTTCTGTGAATCCTATGGTCGTCCAATGAATTAAGTCTGGGACCTGCCTGGGCTCAGTCTACGAGTAGTTCTGCTATTCACTCTGTCAGCCAGCCAATGTCAGCTATTCTTTCCGACCATTCTGATCACTGTGTAAACATTACCATATTTTAGTTGTGTTTGCAGAGGGAGTGTGTTGGCAGGCACTCTCACTTGGTTGCCATGGATGAAATGACAGTCAGAAGCTAGGTTTCCATCCAAATTTTCATGTGAATATTCTAAAATCCGCATAAGAACAATATGCACATTTTCCCACCAGAGATGTGCTACCATTAAATTGACTTGTTGCAGATAAAGGGCTGTGCGCGATGATGTAGTGAACATAAAATACCTTTTGTGTTTAAATACCCATGTATCGAATAAAAAATACAACTTAAATGAGTTTCCATCGCATTTTCAACTCTGCTGATGGTTTTCTCACCAAAAAAATGCATTATATTGCGAGTGTGCACTCTCTGGTATTGGCACGTGCCCTTCAGCCAACAGCGCTGTCTGCCGAGCAAGTTCCCAGACTTAATTCATTTGTTCATTTTTATTTGTCAAACAGCAGCCAAGCATCGATTATCATGTCACCAGAATAAGACCCTCGATATTTATTGGAAAGGAGCATCAAGCTCATCACCATGCACTTTCACCACCCTTTTGAGTTAATTATAATTGATTTAAGCTGTAACCTAATAAACGGCATACTTTCCCGATTAGTCGTAGTGGGAGGACCACACAACATGTCATCTAGTGACTCAAAGTTTACTTCGATATGATGGTTATTATTTAAACCGACATTTTTTGCATAATTCATTTTACCGTCACAAAAGAGCCCACCTTGTCTAATGTATTTAGTTTTGTCGACATTTGGAAAGTTTACCGAAAAATGTTTTGTTTCCATCAGGCCTGTCATGACATATGCTTTAGGTTAGTGTCCATGCAGTGTGTCCATGCAGGGGAAGATCCTTAGTACTGTAAATAGATAAGGAAGACAGTTGTATAATTAAGCAATAACGCCCGGGGAGGTGTGGTATATGGCCAATATACCGCGGATAAGGGCTGTATCCAGGCATTCCGCAACACCACAAACCACAAAGCCCTTATTGCTATTATAAACTGGTTACCAATGTAGTTAGATGTTTTGTCATACCCGTGGTATACAGTCTGATATACCATGTGTGTCAACCAATCAGCATTCAGGGCTCTAACCACCCAGTTTATAAATGGAATTTTGTTTCATAAGAAGTTAATAAAGGAAAAAATTGAGAGAAGCTATTTTAGTGATGATATATAACAGCAAAGGAGATTCAAATTGAATTGCGTTCTGCTTCAGTATATAGCACACATAAACCACAACATGCATTCTTCAATGGCATTCTAATATGTGCGAAAGAAAACCTGCATGTGGGTATCCATTCTGTCAGAGAATATGCTGCTAGTAGCTACACTAATCTTCCCTGCGCCACAGACCATGGTTACTCAACGACACAGCTTCTATCAGAGTCAGCATGTTCTGGGCAACACAGAATAACAAGAGAAAATGTCTGGCGGCAGCTGAGCAGAGAGAGCAGAATGCTTGCCTTGCCTTTGTTCAGTCTCAGGGAAAAGCTTGGCATGCACATTTCCATACACAGAGCCGTAGTGTTTCACTTGGACCTGTAGTGGTTCTCGGTCCAAAACACACAGCAGCAGCCTGCCTGCTCTGGATTTATCGACCCAGTGCGCTGTAGCCGCATGAAGGAAGCCAGCTCGTTAGTCAGTCCCTAGCTGCATCCCAAATGGCACCCATAGGGCTTTGGTCAAAAATGTGTGCACTACAGGGAACGGTGTGCCATTTTGGAGACACAGCTTTCTCCGGGCCCAACTCAGGGAGACACTGTTTTCTTGTGGTTCCTCTCACTCTCTTATCCCCAGATTTGTGACTTGTTTTGACTCGTGCTCGTTGACTGTAATACAAAACCCACATTGATCTAAAACCCTAAATGTGTATAATGTGGTAATGACTGCCAAGCCTTAAATGCCCATAGAAATAGACTGAATTGCAAGCTATTTAAGTTTCCAAATGTTATGTGGGGTTATATATATGAGCCAGTGGTGGTTAGTGAACTGAAAGCCGAGACCTCATGGATCCAGGTTCATGTGGCCTCTTTAAAGGTGTATTGGCTGTCCTGACAACAGAGGCTGTGCTAACATTTGGCCCACATCCAGCCAGAGCTTTCCCTGTGAAGCTGTTGAAAAACATGACCCATTTTTCCCAGAACAGGCCACGGACAACTGCGCTGTTCTTATATTCTTGCCACACATTCACAATGAGGGTTCTGTGCAATGGTCAAGGCCACATTATTTTTAATGTCTTTTCTTTTAATGTCTTTTCTTTGGACATATCTTTGGCTGTTTCTGATTTTGACAGACAAACAGGTTTGATAAGTAGATTTGAAACAGGAAACGTATACATTGGGATGTACAGCACTTTCACAAAATATTGATTGCACAATACTTTTATGTTTTATGGATCTAGCAGATTGTGTGTGTAACCTTTATTTAACAAGGCAAGTCACTTAAGAACAAATCATTTTTTACAATGACGGAAGTCCATAAACCGTGACCTTTTGATGGTAATTGCTGCAGTCGTTAATTGACACACTGGGTGTTATGCGGAGCAGAAAACCAGAATCTACATAGATATAATCTCATCTTGATCCCATGAAATGGCTGAGTCAGAGTTTTTATTTACTCAGTCCAGTAAAATGTCCCCTAGGGCAGCTGCAATCTTGCTTCCTGTGGACCAGAGAGAGAGAGTGGATTAAGGGCATCTGATTACGGCAGTGAGGTTTGACTGAGGTGATGCCCCCTGTAAAGGAACATGGGCACTGACAGACAGAGACTGTCCTGATGACATGAAGTCTGTTTCACTACACTGGCTTTGCTCCTCTTCTCTGCTCTCAAATTCACTTGAGAGTGGAGTGATTCTACAAAGGTTCAATCCCCTGTGATGGATTTACTGCAATAAGCTCATTGATTCTGTGTCAATGTGGAAGGAGTATTATACTGAAATGCTAAGCTGAAACAACAACACTGTTATTTTCAGTACTCTACTATACAGTATAATATAATAGATAATATATGCCATTTAGCAAACACTTTTATCCAAACTACTTACAATCATGCATGCATACATTTTACATATGGGTGATCCCAGGAATCAAACTCACTACCCTGGTGTTGCAAGCACCATGCTCTACCAACTGAGCTACATAGTCTGGCCCTCCCCCTGGATAAATACAATGTGCATCTTTGCATTTGCCATAACGAAATTACCTCTATACCTTTTGTAGAAGTCATGTGACTGCACGGGATCCCTGTTTGTTAGTTTAGCTGATTATAAAGAGCGCATACTTTTGAACGCCGACCGTTGTGGGGTACTACGAGAAAGCAGTTATACCAGAATTGGTCTGGTGGGTGGCTAGTCCTTGTGGCTCTGTGAGTCCAGTCAGTGTGGCCAGCGTCACAGAGGCAGGGGTCTGCCTGTAGTATGCCTGTAAGCCCAGGGCTTATTAGCACAATGCCGTGTCATAGCCCAGGGATTAGCTTGTTATTAAACACTAACCTCAATAACCCCCTCCTCATTTCCCCCATCCAAAGCCCAAATTAAACTTGCGGCATATACAATCACAGCATTATTCCCCCTGCTCTGTCTCTGCCCCTCCAACCTCACTTTTTAAGCTTATTACTACAGTACTAGCCTGCCTTACGGGTAGAACCGAGGGGGGAGACAGGCTGTGTGTGTGCATGGTTGCGTGCGTGTGATATAGTACATTGTCAATGCAGAGAGCCACTCCCCCCTGGCTGTAACCCTGTCTGTCCTTGTCGGCGGACACTCTGAAATTATAGCCAACTGTGCCCTAGCTCGAGCCAACGCCCTGGCTGCATGTTTAGTGTACGGTGTCGTCAAGATCGCAGGGAGGGACACTCACAGAGAGGTATTCTTCCATGGGATTTCAGGTCAGGTGACACTATGGGTGAATAATTCATTACGGCCCGTTTTAGCTCTTTCCCAACAAAGCCACACACACACACACACAACCCCCCTATTGAGATTGTAGTCTATCTAAAGGGCTCGATTGATTATGGATTCAGTTGTGCCTCCGCTGACAAAACAAGCTGGGAGAGGATGAACATGAAGAGAAACAGCTGATTGTGTGGGAGTATAATGTCTTTATCTTAGTGCAGTAATACAGAGTCCTTAGTGTGTAGAAATATAATGTATTGATGTTAATACAGTATAGTGAAGGCAGACTGTAGTGTTGTGTCTCTCAGCCTCAGCTGTGCAGGGGCTGTGTGTTGCCTGCCACGGTGATGTTGGAACATCTGCTTTGGGCCCATTAGTAAGACACACAAGGTTTCAGTGGAGAAACTAAAGCATACAGCGCAGGTGGGAGCATCTCTCTTATGTAATAAATCCATGGACACACAGCTGGGCTGGCTGCATAGCCTGATGGTCCGTCTGTCTGCTGGTGCAGAGGGTTGGAGTGAGATGGAGAGTTCACAACAACAACTACAACTACAACACGAGTTCCCACTTCATGTGATTAGAGTAGTGTGGAAATCCCTCATGATTTGTGAGGAAACTAGTATGGGCATGGATAATCCAATATCTAGATATCCGAATGGAGGTTAATATTTGATTACTTGAGTGAGTGTTCATTTTTGGAGGCCTTTTTTAACAGTGGAAAAGCTTTTTCTAAATGAAATTAAATGATCCTTGGGACATTTTAACATCCAATGATATATCATGACATTTAAAATTCTTGATTTAAAAAAACTTTTTTTTGAATGTACCTGTAGTTCTTATAACGGTGCGTTGAGCTACTTCTGCACATTTAGCCATCAAAGGCTACCTGACATCGGTATGCTATTTCCCCCACTTGAAATGGCAATTACTGGTGCTCACCTAATGGAGTTTCCACAATACCTGACATAGATCAATGCAGAACTCGCACCAGAAAATGTTTTTGTAACAGAATCAGTTCTATCATGGTGAAAAACAGACTCCTCTGTCGGCTGTCCTGCATGTACATTTGTGTCGTTCTGATTGGTCAAATTAATAGTGGTATTTTAAAACAAAAATGTCATTTAGACTATCCTGATCTTTCATGATATTATTCAAATAGTATAATTATTTCAAATGCCCATCCCTAGAGGACTCTTCCTTTTAGTTTCATTTTCCATATGCTGCCAATCTTTATCTGACATGTTGATGTGAGGATAAGACGTGAGAGATGTGAGGCACATAGCCTCCAGTACAGCATGTACAAAATTGTTATATTTAATGCAGTGTAATTTTTTCCAAGTTCGTGTCAGAATTCTGCAAATAAACTGAATGACTCTTGTCCCAGTTCAATAATTCAGAAGGTGTTAATAAATTGCATTGAAAGAGGTGTTTTTTTCTGTTGGAGATTTATGGAAGCTCTTGCTGTGTGTTGCAGCTGTTACGAGAACTGAAACACCCCAACGTGATCGCCCTGCAGAAAGTGTTCCTGTCTCACAGTGACAGAAAGGTGTGGCTCCTCTTTGACTATGCTGAGCACGACCTCTGGGTAAGTGTTTCATCACAACTGCCAGTCAGAAGACCAGTTTTAGGTTTTTGTTTGGATGTTTTAGTTGTTTCATCTTTGTTCTTGACGTTTTCCTGTCTGTAAAGGACCGTGTATGGTACATGATGTATTGGTATGTATGTTGTGGAAACTAGCTGTTTGATTCCCTTGATTGATCAGTTTCTCAATGCCACTCCCTCTGGTCTCCTTTCAGCACATCATCAAGTTCCACCGTGCCTCCAAGGCCAATAAAAAGCCCATGCAGCTGCCGAGAGGCATGGTCAAGTCTCTCCTATATCAGATTCTGGACGGGATCCATTACCTCCATGCCAACTGGGTGCTTCACAGGGATCTGGTGAGTCGATTGTACTGTAGTTCCAGTGTCCCTTTACAATGTTGCTACACATGCTCACTGACACCTCATCCACTGATCTGTCCTTTTCCTATTGGTCACTGATATGAACTGCTTTTAACCAATAGGGTGCATGCAAATAAGTTACTTGTTTGCATATCTAGAAGCCGCAATGAGTGGTGTTCACTGCAAAAAGGATCATTAAAGCAACCCTCTTGCCAGCTAACTGAATCCTGTGTTGTCTGGCACAAGTGCTGTTATATCCTTGTACTGTTTATTATTATGATTCTAAGGCCCTTGGCTGTGGAGCAAAGTGTCTTGGCTTGGTGAATGTTGTCAATTCTGCCCCCCCTACTCTCACCACCACCACCACCCAGCCTGTACTCTAGCACCCCTGTGAGACTTTCTCCCCCATACCTTTCCCACAGCGTTTTCCTGGAAGGTCAGGCTGTTCACCTGACTCTGCTGGGCTCAATGTAGCGGAAGGTCAGCCCTGGGCCCAGCTGGAACGAGGTCACAGGATTGTTCTCTCTCTTATCTGGCTGTAGATACCTCCTCTCCTCACGGCCCCTCTCAACACAAGAGCACTCTCTCTCTCTCTCTCTCTCTCTCTCTCTCTCTCTTATCTCTTTCTGCAGTTCCTTTTAGAAATAAGTTTTTATTTTGCTTGAGAAGCTTTTTTTCCCTTCTGATTGTCCCAAACTCAACTGATTATGGTGCAACTTGGACATTCCATGATAAGGGCTATATTACACTTATAACACTATATTACACTTTTATAACACTATATTACAGTGACACAACACTTATGGCTGGAAATTGCCAGGGACCTGACGATAGGATATTATCACAATACTTAGATGCCAATACGATATGTATTGCGATTCTCACAATTTTATATGTATTGCAATTTGATACTGTGATTCTATTGCCATTCGATGTTCCAAACGTATTGCTCACCATATGTCTGCTACAGAGAAACGAGAGAGCCACGAGAACGAGTTTTGATCAGTCATGGAAATAGAAGTGCTGAAAACAAATTGGCTCCTTATTTAAAAAGAAGATGGAGAACAAGCTGTACCTGCACCAAAATACTGGAGTTTTGGTGCAGGTACAGCCAACTAGCGCAAAAATGATATTGCGACAATATGTCGTAAAAAATAATATCCCGATATGTAATTGTATCGATTTTTCCCCTATCACTAATAATAGTATATAACAGAGGCATAACACTTACCAACTAGCTGATGGAAAGACAATCGTTTGTGTCCTGCCAGCCAGTGGGAAGTCAGCTGCTATTAGAGGACACCAGCTGTGTCATTATATTGACATTCTTCAAGCAGTAAACACAGGGGATGATTGCAATGAGTAGAAGACTGTTGTGGATGAACGGGTAGTAGGGAATCTATTCTGTTCTAACGCATTGGTGCCCAGATGTTTGGTGTTTACTACCAGCACACTAATTGAGTCGGCACACTTCAGAACATAAGTCAGTCAGTTGATGTGACTTCTGTCCCGTCACTGGAGACTAATGCAGAGTAGAATGAATCTGCAAGTCCCACAGCTCCAGCATTCTTATCAGGCCTTCATCGGGCCATCCCCTCTCATGTAATCTCTCTCAGCTCTCCCAGATGGCAGCATGGTGCGATGAGGACCAACGCTAACTCCCGTTATATAAATACACAGGGATCTATCAGTCAGTGCCTCAGCCTCACTAACTCGGCCTATACCACAACAGCCAAGGTGGAGTAATACAGTTATGAAGACATACTACTGCACTGTCTGGCCATTGATGGTCCCTTGCTCAATATGTTTCCCTTGTAGGGGTTATTTTGGAGGTGAAATCCGAGTTGATTGATAACTTTGCGAGGATAGTGGATCACGTTGTCATTGATGATGGTGATTGCTGAGCAGTTTATGACATGGTATTACTTGTTGAGAGTGTGTCATCAATAGCGTATTTCTTTAATTCTGCTTAGAAATTCTATAGGATTAAGCAGGTCTTTAATGCCTGGTCAATAGATGTGGTTAATAAATCACCCAGGATACAACAGAAGGGACAATGGTCTTGTGTTTTTGATTTCATGTGTCTGACCTCAACACTAATAACGGCATAGGGTATGTGCTGCCGTAGCTGCCTTCCTGTTGCACAAGCATGCCTGTATCTAAGCAGAGGCCTCTGTCAGTACTACTGTACATGGTCAGCACATAGCTAGCTACTGCTGGAATTAAAACACACTGGCACAGTAGCTAGCGTTGTTTTTCTCTCTTATCTGGACACCAATTCTTCCGGCTCTTAATAACTATTTTCTTTGCCGCAGGGTGAATTTCTCTGTTGTCGCTTTCTCTGTGTCTGATTCCAGATAAAGGTTGATGTTTTGCAGTTTTCTCAAAGCAAGCACTTCCTGCTATTGTGGAAATTCCACTCTCAAGCTGGTGGTGTTCGGAATCGGGATACGTGGGTATGTGTAGTCTGTTTTGCACAGGGAGTTTGTTGGCCATTCCATTGTGAAATTGTCCTGAATATGAAAGAGTCAACTCCCTTTGTCTACCACTTTATAGCCGTGTACCTCAGATGTTGCTACTCAATGGAAAATGCCACGTTCCACCCCATCTGGACATTTTTCTCCCGAGTCATGTTGGGGGAGGTGTGTTAGATTTAGGCTAAAGGGTGAGAAATGCAAACAGCATTCCTAATCTCCTCGGAGGCTAGTTACTCCAGCGACTCAGTGCTTTATCAACAGCCACAGGGGTAGGGCAATAGCACGTCTTTCATGGCTCCCTACACCACTCTGTCTATTATGCAACACTCAACCTTGTGCTGCAGCTGGGCACTGCACCGCTGCAGAGAAACCAGCCTCCCCTCACCACTGTACCCATCCTCTGTCTCGAGCGAGACAGGCAGCACCTCCCCATCCTCTGTCTCGAGCGAGACAGGCAGCACCTCCCCATCCTCTGTCTCAAGCGAGACAGGCAGCACCTCCCCATCCTCTGTCTCGAGCGAGACAGGCAGCACCTCCCCATCCTCAGTCTCTAGCGAGACAGGCAGCACCTCTCCATCCTCAGTCTCCAGCGAGACAGGCAGCACCTCCCCATCCTCTGTCTCGAGCGAGACAGGCAGCACCTCCCCATCCTCAGTCTCCAGCGAGACAGGCAGCACCTTCCCATCCTCAGTCTCCAGCGAGACAGGCAGCACCTTCCCATCCTCAGTCTCCAGCGAGACAGGCAGCACCTCCCCATCCTCAGTCTCCAGCGAGACAGGCATTACCTCCCCATCCTCAGTCTCCAGCGAACCAGGCAGCACCTCCCCCTTCTCAGTCGCCAGCTAACCAGGCAGTCCCGCCCCCATCTCCTGCCTAAGTTATATAACCCACACCAGCCACCAGCCACTAGCCAGCAGAGTTAGATCCCAGATCGCAGGTCCCACTCCCCCCTGAAAGTCAATATGTCCAGGCTGTCAGATTTCAGCTGCAGCATATAGCTAGGTTGCACTCTCTCACCTGCTGGCCAATGGTGGGTTGTTGTCATGATTGATTACTAAGGACATGCCCTTATCTCTGACGTAATGGAATATTGTTCAAAGCTGGAGTAATCCCTGGCTACCCGCAGTTACATGCCACGTCCGCAACAAGAAAATGTCTAGGAAAATAGCATCCACACCAACTGTCCTTTGTATGAATATGTATGTGCCCTGTGCCCTCTATATCCTGTGTGCAGTGGGCTGTGGCAGGCCTGTACTGCTATAACATGGTTATGACAGTAAAGTGGTTAACGCCTGTGCGCCAAGAAAAGCAGGGTCATTACTTAATCTGGTGGCACTGTTGTATGTTTCCCAGTACATGTAAAGATAGTGTTAGCCTCTGGCCCTTCCTGGCCTGAAAACAGGGCTATTTTTGACTCAACGAGGGGTATGTTTTTTGTGTGAAAGAGAGGCACCTCCTTAGGGATTGCGTTTTCTGTCCATGGAGGATTTACGGCAGTGTTTCCCAAACTCGGCCCTCGGGACCCCCAACTAATCATCAAGCTTTGAATCAGCTGTGTAGTGTTAGGGCAAAAAAAAAAAACTGCACCCTTGGGGTCCCGGGGACCGAGTTTGGTAAACGCTAACTTAACTGTTTACCACTCCTGACCCACTGCACAAAGACTCCTAACTTTTCTGGGAAGCTAAACACATGTTAGAGTCAATAAAATCCAAACTTTTGCAGAAAAAATATATCAGACAGCAACGTTACAACCTCATTAACATGCTAATTTTACTTTTTAATTGCCCGTTCATCCAGTCTCTGTTTTATGAGAGTATTTTCATAGTTATTGTTTACCTGTATGAAAATATGATCTCTTTGAACATTGGGCCAATGAAAATGAATGTCTTTGGATTGAATCCATTAGCCCAGTTTAGAATTTCAAAGAGGAGCCGGTGCCAGTCATTTGGGCTTGAAAAGAAACCCTCCTCATATGAGTCGTCATAGTGTTTGCCGATAGCAGTGTTTTGTTGTGTGTTTGAATAATAGAGCTCATTATAAGTGGCATCCCTTTAGCAAACCCTGTTTGCTATAGGAACCTGTTTGTTGAACAGATTGAATCCTATGAGATTTAAGATTCACACAGATTCAGGGGACTAACAGACAACGGAAGGATTTGGAGTTGAGATCAAGATTATAAATTGCTTGGCTGGGCTGATGAGACAGTGGATTGCGCATTCAGATGGAACACAGTAAATAGGCATTTTAACATCATAGATTTAGCCGGTGGTAACTTGTGGAATAGACACCGGCTGGAATGCGGTTTTAACCAATCAGCATTCAGGATTAGACACACCCGTTTTATAAGATGAAATAAATAGTGGGTTGCCTACTAGTTGAATATAGTCATTGGAAATGTTATTGTGTACTGTATACATCTGGCACTGTGATGTCTTTAATGTGCAGCATGGTTTGTGGATGGGTAGGAGATGAAGCAGAACTAGACTATTTTTCTTTGGGCATAAATCTTTGGATAGAGTGAAAGTGAAAACAGTGGTGGTTATGTGCTGGACACACCATGGCAAACTGTGTTTTTTGAATGACATATAATGCAAATTTGTTTTCTGCGAGATGAGTTCCTGGAACACAGACTGTCTGGCTGTTTTCTCCATGTGTCCGGGTTTGAATTGGCTAGGTGGTTCTGGTGTCATGCAGGAAACCACAGAACTATACTGGGCATCATAATATAATTCCTCCCCAAAGCCCTAAAACACAGACTAAGTAAGAGATTATTGCGTGGTTGGAATCAGTGTCCCAAAGGAACAGGCATGATTCACAACCATGGCAGACCTTGATATCAATGATCAGTACAATCATTGACAGAGCAATCTTTCACAGAAGTTTTATAGTAGTTTGACCTCTTTTTTTGTATTTGGCAGTATGTAGGTCAATAGCGTAATACACTTTCCATTTGGCATGCTCTGCCTCTGTTATTTGTATGTTACAATGATATTACCAAAACTTCCCTCCAAAAGACATTGGACATGCATGGCATTTTTGTCTATTTAAGCAATAAGGCCTGAGGAGGTGTGGTATATGGCCAATATACCACGACTAAGAGATGTTCTTAAGCACGATGCAACACGGAGTGCTTGGATACAGCCCTTAGCCGTGGTATATTAGCCATATACCACAAACCCCCGAGGTGCCTTTTTGCTATGGTTACCAATGTAATTAGAGTAGTAAAAATAAATGTTTTGTCATACCCGTGGTATTGGCTTTCAGCTAATCAGCATTCAGGGCTTGAACCACATAATTTAGAATGTCTGAAATACCACAGCTTTCAGCCAATCAGCATCCAGGAGCAAAACTACCCAGTTTATAATATGTGATACACCTGTGAAGTGAGTGTAACCTCATTTCTATGTTGTGTTGTCTTACTTGGTGTTGGAGCCTCTGAGGCTTCCCTAATGGCTGAAACACACACAGAACAATATGGTTAACTGTTTGTCTGTTTGTCTCTCTCTCCTCTAGAAACCAGCCAACATTCTGGTTATGGGGGAGGGCTCAGAACGAGGGCGAGTGAAAATCGGTAAGATGGGCTAAATGTACACACTGAAGTCAATAAAGTAGATACAGTTAAAGTCGGAAGTTTACATACACTTTAGCCAAATAAATTAAACTCAGTTTTTCAATTTCAATTTCAATTCCTGACATTTAATCCTAGTAAAAATTCCCTGTCTTAAGTCAGTTAGGATCACCACTTTATTTTAAAAATGTGAAATGTCAGAATAATAGTAGAGAGAATGATTTATTTCAGATTTTATTTCTTTCATCACATTCCTAGTGGGTCAGAAGTTTACATACACTCAATTAGTATTTGGTAGCATTGCCTTTAAATTGTTTAACTTGTGTCAAACGTTTCAGGTAGCCTTCCACAAGCTTCCCACAATAAGTTGGGTGAATTTTGGCACATTCCTCCTGACAGAGCTGGTGTAACTGAGTCAGGTTTGTAGGCCTCCTGGCTTGCACATGCTTTTTCAGTTCTGCCCACAAATGTTCTATGGGATTGAGGTCAGGGCTTTGTGATTGCCACTCCAATACCTTGATTTTGTTGTCCTTAAGCCATTTTGCCACAACTTTTGAAGTATGCTTGGGGTCATTGTCCATTTGGAAGACCCATTTGCGACCAAGCTTTAACTTCCTGACTGATGTCTTGAGATGTTGCTTCAATATATCCACATAATTTTCCCTCCTCACGATGCCATCTATTTTGTGAAGTGCACCCATCCCTCCTGCAGCAAAGCACCCCCACAACATGATGCTGCCACCTCAATGCTTCACGGTTGGGATGGTGTTTTTCGGCTTGCAAGCCTCCCCCTTTTTCCTCCAAACATAACGATGGTCATTATGGCCAAACAGTTCTGTTTTTGTTTCATCAGACCAGAGGGCATTTTTCCAAAAAGTACGATCTTTGTCCCCATGTGCAGTTACAAACCGTAGTCTGGCATTTTTATGGCGGTTTTGGAGCAGTGGCTTCTTCCTTGCTGAGCGGCCTTTCAAGTTATGTCGATATAGGACTCATTTTACTGTAGATATAGATACTTTTGTACCTGTTTCCTCCAGCATCTTCACAATGTCCTTTGCTGCTGTTCTGGGATTGATTTGCACTGTTCGCACCAAGGTACGTTCATCTCTAGGAGACAGAACGCGTCTCCTTCCTGAGCGGTATGACGGCTGCGTGGTCCCATGGTGTTTATACTTGCGTACTATTGTTTGTACAGATGAATGTGGGATGAACATGGTACCTTCAGGCGTTTGGAAATTGCTCCCAAGGATGAACCAGACTTGTGGAGGTCTGCAATTTTGTTTCTGAGGTCTTGGCTGATTTTCTTTTGATTTTCCCATGATCTCAAGCAAAGAGGCACTGAGTTTGAAGGTAGGCCTTGAAATACATCCACAGGTACACCTCCAATTGACTCAAATGATGTCAATTTGCCTATCAGAAGCTTCTAAAGCCATGGCATAATTTTCTGGAATTTTCCAAGCTGTTTAAAGGCACAGTCAACTTAGTGTATGTTAACTTCTGACCCACTGGAATTGTGATACAGTGAATTATAAGTGAAATAATCTGCCTGTAAACAATTGTTGGAAAAATTACTTGTGTCATGCACAAAGTAGATGTCCTAACCGACTTGCCAAAAATATAGTTTGTTAACAAGAAATGTGTGGAGTGGTTGAAAAACAAGTTTTAATGACTGCAACCTAAGTGTATGTAAACTTCTGACTTCAACTGTAGATCGATGAGTTGTTTACTTGACAATGGCTGCTGCTTTAACCTTCAACCAGCCTCTGAGAGGGTCTCTGAACACAGGGACACAGGACCAGGCAGAGAGCCTTAAAATGGCCACATCACACAGATCACACTATTGCATAACCCACTCCCCAGCATGGCACTGTTCTGGGATGATGTCACAGGTCTGCAGTGCCGGCCGGACTCTATTTATACCCTAACCCTGAGAGTCTAGCATTAGTGCTAAGTTATTGTTTTAGAGTCACTGAACCCCCATGATAACTGCTGCTCAGGGATGCATGGGTGTCAATGGCAGTGTGACACCCAACATACCAGACCAGACCACCAAACTTCACTTCAGGTGCTGCACAGACACAGAAGACCTTCCCATAAGAATACAAACAGAATCTCTTCCCATAAGACTACAAACAGAAGCACTTCCCATTAGACTACAAACAGAAGACCTTCCAATAAGACTACAAACAGAATACCTTTCCATAAGACTACAAACATAAGACCTTTCAATAAGGCAACAAACAGAAGACCATCCATTAAGACTACAAATAGAGGACCTTCCAATAAGACTACAAACAGAGGACCTTCCCATAAGACTACAAACAGAGACATTCCCAAAAGACTACAAGCAGAAGACCTTCCCATAAGACTACAGACAGAAGACCTCCCAATAAGACTACAGAGGACCTTCCCATAAGACTACAGACAGAAGACCTCCCAATAAGACTACAGAGGACCTTCCCATAAGACTACAAACAGAAGACATTCCCAAAAGACTACAAACAGAAGACCTTCCCATAAGACTACAAACAGAAGACCTTCCCATAAGACTACAGACAGAAGACCTTCCCATAAGACTACAGACAGAAAACCTTCCCATAAGACTACAGACAGAAGACCTTCACATAAGACTACAAACAGAAGACCTTCCCATAAGACTACAGACAGAAGACCTTCCCATAAGACTACAGACAGAAAACCTTCCCATAAGACTACAGACAGAAGACCTTCACATAAGACTACAAAACACACTGGCAGTGTGGTGCTAGGACAACAACCTCTCCCTCAAGGTGAGCAAGACAAAGGAGCTGATTGTGGATTATAGGAAAAGGCGTGTCGAACTGGCCCCCATTAACATCAACGGGGCTGTAGTGGAGCATGTCGAGAGTTTCAAGTTCCCTGGTGTCCACATCACCAACAATCTATCATGGTACAAACACACCAAGACAGTCAAGAAGAGGGCACAACAAAACTTTTTCCCCCTCAGGAGACTGGAAAGATTTGGCATGGGTCCCCAGATCCTCAAAAAGTTCTACAGCTGCACCATCGAGAGCATCCTGACCGGTTGCATTACCGGCTGGTATGGCAACTGCTCGGCATCTGACCATAAGACGCTACAGAGGGTAGTGCATACGGCCCAGTACATCACTGGGGCCAAGCTTCCTGCAATCCAGGACCTATATAATAGGCGGTGTCCGAGGAAAGCCCATAAAATTGTCAGAGACTCCAGTCACCCAAGTCATAGACTGTTTTCTCTGCTACCGCACAGCAAGCGGTACCGGAGCGCCAAGTCTAGGACCAAAAGGCTCCTTAACAGCTTCTACCCCCAAGCCATAAGACTGCTGAACAATTAATCAAATGGCTGCTGGACTATTACATTGAACCCCCTCCCCATTTGTTTAACCTTTACCCCCGGTACCCTCTATATATAGCCTCGTTATTGTTATGTTATTGTGTTACTTTTTATAATTTTTTGCTTTAGTTTATTTGGTAAATATTTTCTTAACTCTTCTTGAACTGCACTGTTGGTTAAGGGCTTGTCAGTAAGCATTTCACGGTAAGGTCTACACTTGTTGTATTCGGCGCATGTGACAAATAAAGTTTGATTTGACTCCAGTGCTATGCAGACCTAGCCCATAAGATGACTTACTGACAGCATTGACATACACACCAGCCATAAAGCATTGTATATTTTGATTTCCCCGCTCTTGTGAGAGAGAAAGGCAGTGGAATTCAAGCATGGTGGCTTTGACAAGCAATACATTAATCATGGTACAGATGTAGGATCTTAGTTTGATCAACCTGTTTCAGGAGAACATTCCATTTCAAATTGTAAAACTTGTAGTGTATTTGAGGTTTAAAAAGGCTTCGGAAGTTTGTAATTTCCACTTAGAAATTTCAGACTTTACTTTGTTTTGACTTTACTTTGTTTTAAAGCTTTTTTGCGTTCCATTGGCTGTAGCCTGGAATAAAGTGGGCAGCCAGCGTCTTCTCCAGCCAGGGGATACCCATGGTGACGGGTTCTTGCCTTCCCCTCCACTCTGGTAAAGGGCAAATATGATTTTGCCGGCTCCCTTGCCGTTAGTTGTTCCTCCCAGGATCCTCCTGCATACCTATCCAGCGAGGGCATGGCGGGAGCTATAGGTTCCGCCACTTTGCATCGCTGAGCCAGAGGCCCGCCCACCATCATGTCAGTATCTCTGACTTGACCGAGCCCCCTCGATAATCTCTGGGAAGTCGGAGCGTAGGGAAGTTGGCAGAGCGGATGATTTTCCTGAAGGAGAGGTCGGAGAACTCTTCCCTCTCCTCGGTGTCACTGCTACACTTAGCCTCCCCGGGGGGGGGGGGGGGGGGGGGGGGGTGAGCGTGAGCTTGGGTCAGTGGAGTCGGCTCTTTGAAAATAGCGTCCTCCATATCCCCAATGTCGTCAGTTTCATCATCTCCAGAAGAGCCCTGAGAGTGCAGAGATAACACCAATTGTTCCCGCCGCATCTTGGAGGATAACAGGATGCAGCTGACGCATTCCGGGGGTCCTGGATGCCATCCCTGGCGTGCTTTGGGCCCAAGCAAATGAAACAAGTCGTGTGAGTCCAGACCCGCCGAGAGAGGAACAGCAGCATTGAGCTCTTAAAAGATTTTGGGGGTGACAGGACCGTCTTGAGGCTTATCTTGTCATGCAATTCTTCAGACCAATCTTCAGTCTCGCTGAAGGAAAAGTAATCCACATAATAATTCACATTTCCTGTTGCTGCAGGATTATTTTCCTGCTGTGAGAAACTGGCTCAATTTAAGATCCCACATCTGTATGGCTTGCTCAACAGAGCCTGAGATCCTTCCTAAAACAAAACACTCCCTCCCTAACTGAAGTCAAATCAAAGTTTATTCATCATGTACACAGTTTACAGCAGGTATAAACGGTGCAGAGAAAGGTTTACATGCCAGCTCCCTCAACAGTGCAGTACACATATCAATAATAATCAATATCAATAGTAGCCTTGGATTCAGGCCGCCCTGTGTTTCATTGTCATTCATTCACGTCGATACTATGTTGTGTTTCCCCCACTATCTTATACACGTTGATACTATGTTGTGTTTCCCCCACTATCTTATACACGTTGATACTATGTTGTGTTTCCCTCACTATCTTATACACGTTGATACTATGTTGTGTTTCACCCACTATCTTATACACGTTGATACTATGTTGTGTTTCCCCCACTATCTTATACACGTTGATACTATGTTGTGTTTCCCCCACTATCTTATACACGTTGATACTATGTTGTGTTTCCCCCACTATCTTATACACGTTGATACTATGTTGTGTTTCCCCCACTATCTTATACACGTTGATACTATGTTGTGTTTCCCCCACTATCTTATACACGTTGATACTGTGTTGTGTTTCCCCCACTATCTTATACACGTTGATACTATGTTGTGTTTCCCCCACTATCTTATACACGTTGATACTATGTTGTGTTTCCCCCACTATCTTATACATGTTGATACTATGTTGTGTTTCCCTCACTATCTTATACACGTTGATACTATGTTGTGTTTCCCCCACTATCTTATACATGTTGATACTATGTTGTGTTTCCCTCACTATCTTATACACGTTGATACTATGTTGTGTTTCCCCCACTATCTTATACACGTTGATAATATGTTGTGTTTCCCCCACTATCTTATACACGTTGATACTATGTTGTGTTTCCCCCACTATCTTATACACGTTGATACTATGTTGTGTTTCCCCCACTATCTTATACACGTTGATACTATGTTGTGTTTCCCCCACTATCTTATACACGTTGATACTATGTTGTGTTTCCCCCACTATCTTATACACGTTGATACTATGTTGTGTTTCCCCCACTATCTTATACACGTTGATACTATGTTGTGTTTCCCCCACTATCTTATACACGTTGATACTATGTTGTGTTTCCCCCACTATCTTATACACGTTGATACTATGTTGTGTTTCCCCCACTATCTTATACACGTTGATACTATGTTGTGTTTCCCTCACTATCTTATACACGTTGATACTATGTTGTGTTTCCCCCACTATCTTATACATGTTGATACTATGTTGTGTTTCCCTCACTATCTTATACACGTTGATACTATGTTGTGTTTCCCCCACTATCTTATACACGTTGATACTATGTTGTGTTTCCCCCACTATCTTATACACGTTGATACTATGTTGTGTTTCCCCCACTATCTTATACACGTTGATACTATGTTGTGTTTCACCCACTATCTTATACACGTTGATACTATGTTGTGTTTCCCTCACTATCTTATACACGTTGATACTATGTTGTGTTTCCCTCACTATCTTATACACGTTGATACTATGTTGTGTTTCCCTCACTATCTTATACACGTTGATACTATGTTGTGTTTCCCCCACTATCTTACTCACGTTTTAGCTGACATGGGCTTCGCCAGACTCTTCAACTCTCCTCTCAAACCCCTGGCAGACCTTGACCCCGTCGTGGTGACATTCTGGTACAGGGCCCCTGAGCTTCTGCTAGGGGCCAGACATTACACCAAAGCAATCGGTGAGTTGTTAGCCTTAAGGCAAGAGGTATATACATCAAAATACCTTCCATAGAAGTTATTATGTAGCCTGAATTATTTTCATACTCAAGGTACATACGTTGAAAGACGTTTCAGAGAAGTTATTGTGATTTTCATACCTAACACATGCTTCCTATTTTGTAACCAAAGCTTGGAGATTAGATGGCAATGAATTGAAACCAACCAGCACAGACAGGCCAGTAGAACTTTGCTCCTTGATTGTTTACTTAAACAGTTTTTGCATTTACTCTTGTTACTCTATGCCAGCCTCAGAGCCGTTTTTGGGCCTGTGTGGCTCAGTTGGTACAGCATGGCGCTTGCAACGCCGGAGTTGTGGTTTCGATTCCCACGGGGTACCAGTACGAAAAAGGACGAAAAATGTATGCACTGACTATTGTAAGTCGCTCTGGATAAGAGCGTCTGCTAAATGAATCAAATCTAAAATATACAGCTCTGGTCAGACTCAGTATATGTGGACATTCACAGATACCATGTGGGTGTCATTGACAGCAAGGGCCCGACAAGCAGTGTGATACGTGGTCTTTATCTGTATGAAGGGTATGTCTTGTGTATAATTAGCTAGATGACATCCCTAGCAACACGCAGGCTCCAACACTCTTACATTCCTATTTATAAGGCCATTTTAGGAATACTGCCATTTAATCTATCCTCTCTTCTAGCTTGAAATGAAAACGCATACAAGCTCAGATCTCAGTCTTGTTTTATGCTAAGAGTTCCGAAAATTAGAACCAAGCATAGAAAAAGGTCCTTTCATTACTCAGCCCCCTGGTCTTGGAATTCCCTCCAAACCAACCTAAAACTCCAGGACCTGTGTCCCTGGAGGAGTTCAAAGGCCAAATAGATGTACAGGTTGTTGAGACGTAGTTGTCACCCGATGTTACTACTTTGCTTTGCCTTATGTATGGAAGCATGTTGTTTTACTGATTCATTGTATTATTTCACACACATGCCTGCCTACACACACACACACACACACACACACACACACACACACACACACACACACACACACACACACACACACACACACACACACACACACACACACACACACACTGTTCTACTGTTTGTTTGCTGTTGTATTTGTACTGTTGCCAGTGTCTTCTGTCTGTGTTGTCCATTTTGTCTTAAATGACATTTGTTCTTAATTGACTTGCCTGGTTAAATAAAGGTTAAATAAAATAAATCCCTGGAATACTTGCCTGGGAATGTCAAGTATAAATTACATATATTACTCAATCGAGCCCTTCAGGCCAAACCCAACAAGCCCTTCAGGTGTCATCACAGATACATACAGTGTAGCAGATCTACACACTTAAAGTACCTAGGCATCCATTACAGCCTGTGACTGTGGAAAGGAGTTAAGAGGAGTTTAGTTTGTGTCTCATAATACACAGTGTACCCATTGTTTTCTGTGTCCTGTAGTGGAGAAACATAGGGAAGGATAAAGACATTCTCACTGACAGATATTTGAATCCTTCACTCTGTTTCTCCACAATGGGACATATAATATAATGGGTACAAAAGGCTAGTTTCCAAACAGAGTGAAGGATGAAGACATTGTCACATACAGATAGCCCTTGATGGCTGATGTCTTTGTGTCAAAGGTATAGGCCCAGGTCCACTGAGTCTAATTGCTAACTGCTTGTCGGTCCGATGCAGACATTTGGGCGATTGGCTGCATCTTTGCGGAGCTGCTGACATCGGAGCCCATATTCCACTGTCGCCAGGAGGACATTAAGACCAGTAACCCCTTCCACCACGACCAGCTGGACAGGATATTCAGTGTCATGGGCTTCCCAGCAGGTCTGACCAGCACACACACATGCTCGCACACATACACACACACACACACACACACACACACACACACACACACACACACACACACACACACACACACACACACACACACACACACACACACACATGCATGATAAGACCATGTGAAACACAGTAAAAGTCCAGGTACATTCTCACGGTCATGAAAGTCATGACGTATACTATGTCATCATCAACCTTGACCTTCTCATGTGCTTGTTGTCATAGCTACAATATGTACAGTAGATGACATTATCCTCTGAAGACAGCATGTGCTTAGTCCAAGTATAAGAATTGGGTTAAAGTGACTGAAGCTTTTCTGTTTGAATTGGCCAGATAAAGATTGGGAGGACATCAGGAAGATGCCAGAGTACCCCACCCTTCAGAAAGACTTCAGGAGAACGACGTGAGTGGCTTGACATTCTGACCATACCTGGGCTTTCTCGGCTGTCAAAAGATACCTGAACCTTTTACACACATCTTACATCACGTTTCAACCTTTCTCTCAAGGAGGCAGCATGTTGAGACTATTCCCCTGCTTTAAGATGTCGGTTTTTGTCTTTGCTGTGTTTCACCCATTCTCAGGTATGCAAATAGCAGTCTAATCAAATACATGGAGAAGCATAAAGTCAAACCTGACAGCAAGGTTTTCCTGTTGGTAAGCACACCTTCTAGTAACCTGCTTGCTTGAACATAGGTGCCAGTTTATGGAGGGCATGCTAACGTATCTACTCAACCACACCATAGGGTGATTTATACTTAAGTAATAAGTCACGAGGGGGTGTGGTATATGGCAAACATACCACGGCTCAGGGTTGTTCTTATGCACAACGCAACGCGAAGATATATTGGCTATATACCACAAACCCCCGAGGAGCCTTATTGCTATTATAAACTGATTACCAATGTAATTAGAGCAGTAAAAAATGTTGTCATACCTGTGGTATACGGTTTGATATACCACGGCTGTCAGCCAATCAGCATTCAGGGCTCAAACCACCCAATTTATAATGGAGAATATAAGATAACAAGGCCCAATCTAGATATTAGTGCTGTAAAACCAATAAGCCTGGGCTGGCTGATCGGGTTTGCTTGGCACCACTAACCCAGTGTTCATTAACCACCTTTCAGCTCCAGAAACTCCTTACAATGGACCCCACTAAAAGGATTACGTCTGAACAGGCACTACAGGACCCATATTTCCTGGAGGATCCCTTACCAACCTCAGAGTGAGAGCTACTAAACTTCATTTTCCAAACACAGTCTAGATCATAGACATCCTCTCCACACATTAACACAGTTACATCTTCACCATGATACATCTGTCTGATAAACTAACAATGGAGATTGATGATTCAGTGAACTAAAGACAGCCCACTTCCAATTTGATTTCATAGTCATAGTCTGGTATTTGAATTTGATAGTTTCCTGTTTTTATCTTGAGTGGCCTGGTTGTGTTTTGGTTTTTCAACATAGATACAGTGCCTTGCAAAAGTATTCATCCCCCTTGGCGTTTTTCCTATTTTGTTGCATTACAACCTGTAATATACATTCATTTTTATTTGGATTTCATGTAATGGACATACACAAAATAGTCCAAATTGGTGAAGTGAAATGAAAAAAATTACTTGTTTCAAAAAATTTAAAAAAAATTAAAATGGAAAAGTGGTGCGTGCATATGTACGAAGCCCCTAAATAAGATCTGGTGCAACCAATTACCTTCAGAAGTCACATAATTAGTTAGATTGCACACAGGTGGACTTTATTTAAGTGTCACATGATCTGTCACATGATCTCAGTATATATTACACCTGTTCTGAAAGGCCCCAGAGTCTGCAACAACACTAAGCAAGTGGCACCATGAAGACCAAGGAGCTCTCCAAACAGGTCAGGGACAAAGTTGTGGAGAAGTACAGATCAGGGTTGGGTTATAAAAAAATATCAGAAACTTTGAACATCCCACGGAGCACCATTCAATCCATTATACATTTTTTTAAAGAATATGGCACCACAACAAACCTACCAAGAGAGGGCCGCCCACCAGAACTCACGGACCAGGCAAGGAGGGCATTAATCAGAGAGGCAACAAAGAGACCAAAGATAACCCTGAAGAAGCTGCAAAGCTCCACAGCAGAGATTGGAGTATCTGTCCATAGGACCACTTTAAGCCTTACACTCCAAGGAGCTGGGCTTTACAGAAGAGAGGCCAGAAGAAAGCCATTGCTTAAAGAAAAAAATAAGCAAACACATTTGGTGTTCGCCAAAAAGCATGTGGGAGACTCCCCAAACATATGGAAGAAGATACTCTGGTCAGCTATGACTAAAACTGATATTTTTGGCCATTAAGGAAAATGCTATGTCTGGCGCAAACCCAATACCTCTCATCACCCCGAGAACACCATCCTCACAGTGAAGCATGGTGGTGGCAGCATTGTGCTGTGGGGATGTTTTTCATCGGCAGGGACTGGGACACTGGTCAGAATTGAAGGAATGATGGATGGAGCTAAATACAATGATATTCTTGATGGAAACCTGTTTCAGTCTACCAGAGATTTGAGACTGGGATGGAGGTTCACCTTCCAGCAGGACAATGACCCTAAGCATACTAAAGCAACACTCGAGTGGTTTAAGGGGAAACATTTAAATGTCTTGGAATGGCCTAATCAAAGCCCAGACCTCAATCCAATTGAGAATCTGTGGTATGACTTAAAGATTGCTGTACACCCATCCAACTTGAAGGAGCTGGAGCAGTTTTGCCTTGAAGAATGGGCAAAAATCCCAGTGGCTAGATATGCCAAGCTTATAGAGACATACCCAAGAGAGTTGCAGCTGTAATTGCTGCAAAAGGTGGCTCTACAAAGTATTGACTTAGAGGGGGTGAATAGTTATGCACGCTCAAGTTTTTTGTCTTATTTCTTGTTTGTTTCACAATAAAAAATATTTTGCATCTTCAAAGTGGTAGGCATGTTTTGTAAATCTAATTCTACAAACCCTCAAAAAATCTATTTTAATTCCAGGTTGTAAGGCAACAAAATAGGAAAAATGCCCAGGGGGGTGAATACTTTCGCAAGCCACTGTATATCAAGAATAATTGGTCTTTGTACGCATAGCACCCAGCTAGTCTGTTTCTGATTATGTGTATCCCTCGTCTCATTCTCTCCTGTAGTGTATTTGCCGGATGTCAGATACCTTACCCAAAACGAGAGTTTCTAAACGAAGATGAGCCAGATGAGAAAACAGAGAAGGTAAATAGAGGTGAAATGCTTTGTGCTATAGACTAAAAGTCTAATACTGGGATATGCATCAAGACCCCCCCACAATTCTGAGCCTTCTTTGTCCTTACGCTTTTATTAACAACTGTCATCGTGCTGTCTGAATAGACCCAGAACACCTTACTAAATAGACCCAAAACACCTTAATTATTAGACCCAAAACAGCTTAATAAATAGACCCCAAATACCTTAATAGAAACAGTAATGTCAGCCCAGCAGTAGGGGTTTCATAAGGTTATTGAAAGTGCAGGGTAAGGGTCCATTGAAAATGAGCAGTCTGTGGCCTAGGGTAATTAAGTGTTCTGAGCCGCTGCCTCCGGACCACATATACCACTGCAGCAGCATGGATTTGATTCCGGCCCCATCTTTACTGTATACCTCTGTCCTATCCAATAAACAGAAAATATGTGAGGAGTGGGACTGCTCCAATCCTTAAAAATAAGGGAAGCGAGAAAGACATACCATGGGATAATAAGGATTAAGGACAAGCTGCACAACAGCAGCAGCTTCAGCCAGCACCACAGGAGAAGGGTTGGTCCAATCACCTCTGGAGGGGAACGTCACTCCAGTTAGCCCGTCCCCTGATAGCACATCGGCTAAACAAAGATGAGAAATCAGAAGGTAAAACTCTGAAGTGTGTCAGGTGGTTGCCTTTAGTTCATGGGATACAGGTGGATGAGTGAGATATGAATCGGGAGGGAACCCCAGGCATTCTCTATCATACACTTTTTCTATGCGGATCTCACTAAGCTCTCTATGCGTATCTCACTAAGCTCTTGACGTGTATTTCACTAAGCTCTCGACGCGTATTTCACTAAGCTCTCGGACGTGCATTTCACTAAGCTCTCGGACCCGTATTTCACTAAGCTCTCGACTCGTATTTCACTAAGCTTTTGGACGTGTATCTCACTAAGCTCTCTATGCGTATCTCACTAAGCTCTTGACGCGTATTTCACTAAGCTCTCGACGTGTATTTCACTAAGCTCTCGGACGGTATCTCACTAAGCTCTCGGACGAGTATCTCACTAAGCTCTCGGACGCGTATCTCACTAAACTCTCAACGCGTTTCTCACTAAACTCTCAACGCGTTTCTCACTAAGCTCTCGACGCGTATCTCACTAAGCTCTCGACGTGTATCTCACTAAGCTCTCGAAAGCGTATCTCACTAAGCTCTCGAAAGCGTATCTCACTAAGCTCTCGGACGCGTATCTCACTAAGCTCTCGGACGCGTATCTCACTAAGCTCTCGAAAGCGTATCTCACTAAGCTCTCGACCCGTATCTCACTAAGCTCTCGACCCGTATCTCACTAAGCTCTCGAAAGCATATCTCACTAAGCTCTCGACGCGTATTTCACTAAGCTCTCGAAAGCGTATTTCACTAAGCTCTCGACCCGTATCTCACTAAGCTCTCGAAAGCGTATCTCACTAAGCTCTCGACGCGTATTTCACTAAGCTCTCGAAAGCGTATCTCACTAAGCTCTCGACGCGTATCTCACTAAGCTCTCGACGCGTATCTCACTAAGCTCTCGACGCGTATCTCACTAAGATATCGACTCGTATTTCACTAAGCTCTCGAAAGCGTATTTCACTAAGCTCTCGAAAGCGTATCTCACTAAGCTCTCGAAAGCGTATCTCACTAAGCTCTCGAAAGCGTATCTCACTAAGCTCTCAACACTTATCTCACTAAACTCTCGATTCATATCTTACTTGAGGTAAAGGTCACTAACGTGGAGCTGTTCCCCTGATAGCAGATAGGCTACAGGAGGCTTTACTTGGACCATAGTGTTACTGATAATGTACTGTTGGCTGGCTGGTATCAAACACCATGTTGTGAATATACCAAACCTTATAGAAAGCAGGTGCTTGTATGATGCCGAGCCAAATCAGTGTGTTTGAGGTGAAGGGGAGTGTATGCATGTGTTACAGCCAGAGAAATACCAGTCCCCTTCCCACTGAGCGGTTTCTGCGAATCCCCGGCCTTGCATCACATTGGCAGCTGTTCTCAAGTAGGCAACACCTGATACAAGTGTTGCCTCAGAGCAGCCGTCAGGAAGGCTGCAGGGCCTCTGTGCCAACCAGGGCCCAGAGGGTATGAGAGGGACTCATTGTTTTAGCTGACCCAAACTTTCACGTGTCTCAGCCTCGTGGTCGTGGAGCTGTTGAGAAGTGATAAGCTGGACTGAAGGCTTGGAGCGTAGTTCTTGTTAAATCATTTCAGCCCACTGTTTACCAGGCCCAAACAAACACTGCAATACTGGGAACATACTTCCCAGTTCCCAAATACTGTGAACAGTTACCATGATTGATCAGTGAGCGATTTGTACATTTGGCTGTTGTTGAACAGTAATGTTGTCTTGATACCATTTCTTGAGTTAGCAGACCTTATTTACAATGTGCATGTATGGAATATGTTTTGTATGGATAGGAAACTGTGAGTGTGTTGGTGCAAAATCGGAGATTACAACAAAGTTGTACACCAAGGAAACTGTTAGTATGTTGGTGCACAATGGAATATTATTGCAGTCTCCATCTGTTAATCTGTATCTGTCCAACTGAACATTAATGTGTTTGTCCTCCATCAGAACCAGGTCCAACAGCACCAGCAGACGACAGCCCAGGCCCAGGCCCAGCAGCAGAGTGGCACCCAGCAGGCTTCTAACCAGCAGAGCTCCACCCAGACCAACGGCAATGCAGGGGCCACTGGACCCAACGCCGGGGGAGGCCTCCAGCACGGCCAGGACCAGGGGCCCCCCAACAAGAAATCTCGCACCGGGCCCTCAGGAGCCTCCTCAGGCACTGGGATCCACCAGGTTTGAGTTTTTACAGCCTTACATACATCCATAGTATTACTGTCTGTTTTTTAATTGAAAGGAGATGGAAGGCGATGACAGTCACCAACAGTTTATAACCTACGGCATGTTTGTTATCTAGGGTTGACTTATTCAAATTTGCTTAATCCAAATAGGTCCTTGGAGGACCCAGAACTTGTGCCATCAACAGTGTTCCTTTATTAATGATTCATTTGACTATGGAGTAAAAATGAATGGCTGTGAACTTTTCCCCAAAGAGCCCTCAAGGTTTAAAACACGTACAGACGCGTACAGCAGAGTATGTCAGGGACGTGCAAAACACGTGTTGTGCTCGGTTAGTGAACAGACACAACCCCCTCAACTCAGACCAGAGTGGAGTATTGTGCTAGCTAGTAGGATTGCAGGTCATGTTATATCAGAATGATAATGTCATTCCTCCAGTTCACACTAGCCTGTTGATAAATGTGACAGCAAAAAAAGCTGCCCTCATTGTTGTTCCCCCTCTTGGCGCCTGCTCTATCTTTGACTGAGCCCCTATCATGGTGTGAAAGAGAGAGACAGAGTTGGAGCAAGAGTGAGTGAGTGAGTGAGTAAATGAGAGAGAGAGAGAGAGAAATACTGTAGTTAGAGCAAGAGTGAGTTAGTAAGTGAGAAAGAGAGGGACTATGAGCAAGAGTGGCAGAGTGGAGATCATGGTACAGAGGAAGGGAGAGTGTATTACATATGAGAAAGGTAAGAAAAAGGTGATCTCCCTGTTGTCCGGACCTCAATGGTGTTCTGTTCAGAGGTGTCTCCTCCTGGCTAGGCTCGGACCCTGTGGGGTTCTGGACTGACTGACTGATGAGGTGCTAGGCTATATTTAGCAGGGGGCTGAGGCTGCATGTGGACAGCTGCTGGACTCTTCAAAGTCAAGCCTTAGCAGAACAGATGTATTAATATCCCCTTGCTTTCTGAATGGGCAGACAGAGCTAGCTTGCTGTGGCTGTGGCGTCACATTCAACGCCCTACTTTCCCCCTCATTGATCACTTTCCCCAAGGCTATAGTATCCTAATGTGCACAACTCGCTCCTCCTTTCTGCCTGTGTGTGTAGATAGATAGACTGCTAGACAGGCGGCGACTGGAATTAGTTTGGCCGATGTCTCCGTACTTCAAATCAAATCAAGTTTATTTTATATAGCCCTTCGTACATCAGCTAATATCTCGAAGTGCTGTACAGAAACCCAGCCTAAAACCCCAAACAGCAAGCAATGCAGGTGTAGAAGCACGGTGGCTAGGAAAAACTCCCTAGAAAGGCCAAAACCTAGGAAGAAACCTAGAGAGGAACCAGGCTATGAGGGGTGGCCAGTCCTCTTCTGGCTGTGCCGGGTGGAGATTATAACAGAACTATGCCAAGATGTTCAAAATGTTCATAAGTGACAAGCATGGTCAAATAATAATCATGAATAATTTTCAGTTGGCTTTTCATAGCCGATCATTTAGAGTTGAAAACAGCAGGTCTGGGACAGGTGGCGGTTCCATAACCGCAGGCAGAACAGTTGAAACTGGAATAGCAGCAAGGCCAGGTGGACTGGGGACAGCAAGGAGTCATCATGCCCGGTAGTCCTGACGTATGGTCCTAGGGCTCAGGTCCTCCGAGAGAGAGAAAGAAAGAGAGAAGGAGAGAATTAGAGAGAGCCAAGATTTTCAAAATGTTCATAAATGACAAGCATGGTCAAATAATAATCAGGAATAAATGTCAGTTGGCTTTTCATAGCCGATCATTAAGAGTTGAAAACAGCAGGTCTGGGACAGGTAGGGGTTCCGTAACCGCAGGCAGAACAGTTGAAACTGGAATAGCAGCAAGGCCAGGCGGACTGGGGACAGCAAGGAGTCATCATGCCCGGTAGTCCTGACGTATGGTCCTAGGGCTCAGGTCCTCCGAGAGAGAGAAAGAAAGAGAGAAGGAGAGAATTAGAGAGAGACAAGATTTTCAAAATGTTCATAAATGACAAGCATGGTCAAATAATAATCAGGAATAAAAGTCAGTTGGCTTTTCATAGCCGATCATTAAGAGTTGAAAGCAGCAGGTCTGGGACAGGTAGGGGTTCCATAACCGCAGGCAGAGCAGTTGAAACTGGAACAGCAGCAAGGCCAGGTGGACTGGGGACAGCAAGGAGTCATCATGCCCGGTTTGCCGTGACGTATGGTCCTAGGGCTCAGGTTCTCAGAGAGAGAGAAAGAAAGAGAGAACGAGAGAATTAGAGAGAGCATACTTAAATTCACACAGGACACTGGATAAGACAGGAGAAGTACTCCAGGTATAACCAACTGACCCTAGCCCCCCGACACATAAACTACTGCAGCATAAATACTGGAGGCTGAGACAGGAGGGGTCAGGAGACACTGTGGCCCCATCCGATGATACCCCCGGACAGGGCCAAACAGGAAGGATATAACCCCACCCACTTTGCCAAAGCATAGCCCCCGCACCACTAGAGGGATATCTTCAACCACCAACTTACAATCCTGAGACAAGGCCGAGTATAGCCCACAAAGATCTCCACCACAGCACAAACCAAGGGGGGGCGCCAACCCAGGGGTTTCAGCCATGTTCTTCTCCTATTCCCTCAACCCTCCATTCAAGCCCTCTGGGTCCCAGTCCAGCTGTAGCTCCTCAGGGCCTAAGAAATGTTTATCATCTAAAGACCAGGGACTTCTGCCTTTTCTTGCCTTTTTAAGGGGACATTTGGCCTTGGGCCCAGTCTGAGTTGGTTAGCGTGAGTCACGGCCAGTAATTAGTCATTGATTCAGAGCCTGCTTTCTTCATAGCTGTAGTGTAAGGTGTTTAGTTAGCCCTTCTGTTGATGTGTGGCTCAGTCCCCTTTTAACCCAGATCAGTAATTCATTCAGACCCCCAGGTCTTCGGCATCAGCCACTTTAGATTTTATTTTACTCCGTTGTGTGATACACATTATACTTTTTAGGATATAGAATTGTAGGTCATGGTACTGTAAATGGCTTGGAATTGGGTCGGTAGTCTCTGGCTAAATATGTTGAGAAATCCATGAGAAGTAGTCCACATCTTTAGATGCCAAGTAAACAAGAGTGGAAAGCTATGGGGGTATGTTGATAAGCACTACAGATCTATGGCTGTGTACATCATGCTTTTCTATTTGACTCGTTCTTGACCTATAACTTATTCAGCCAGCTTTACAATTGCAAACATTGCCAACAAAAGTAATTTCCCTCCAACAAGGTCTCCTAAGGTAAAGTTATGGAATAATTTATGTTGTATAGGTTTTATTTTCAAACCCCATGCAAGGTCAAAATAAACAATGGTATTTTTCCAGTGGTGTTGACCGAAAAATAATGAATGACAAATGTGGTCTCTAGCTGTCAACGGTTTACTATTTCCTCTCCATTCTTTTCTCCACTTCAGCACTCCAGCTCCCGCCTTGGTTACCAAAGCAACGTCCAAGGTTCCACTCAGTCCCAGGGATACTCGTCGTCATCCCAGCAGAGCTCACAGTACTCACACCAGTCACACCGCTACTGAGGCTCTTAGAACAGGCCAGGGGCCTCTCCCAAACCAACCCTCGACCAAAAACAAACCTTAGCATAACCTCTCACCTCCCTCTGGCCAAGGTATTACTGACTCCTCATCCTGATCAGATCTCATTATGTGTCAGATAATTCCAACAACACAACAATCACTCATTATCCGCCTTCATGTCAGCCCTACTACACTGACTAACCCTGGCCTCACTTCCACCCAATGTCCTCACACTTACCCACCCGAGAGTAATATGAAGGCCAACTCAACATAGGAACCAAAAACAAACCCTGCCTCCTTGAGGGGTAGGACAAGATTTTTTATCATCATCAAGTGACAAAATCGATTGATACTAGATTATAAGAAGGAAACACGTCAGGTGCAACTGACTACACACGCCTACTACACAAAGACTATGAACCATGACACTTACAAAAAACATGTTCTTCAAGAGGAAGAATTGCAGCTCTGTTCATATATAAATATATACTATATACTACCTTTTTTTCTTTGTTTAACAAGAGACTTGTTTTTGCTCGTTTTTTATGTAGAGTTTGTTTACTTTGATTGTGGATGTTTTTGTAAATATTGTTCGATATAGAAGAAGATGGGATGAAACAGGAAAATAGCCCTTTACTGTCATCACTTTTCTTCACTGTACAGTTGTTTACCCTGGATATCTTTTACATCCAGATCGAAGCAAAAGGAAGAAAATGAGCCAATCCTTTCCTGATGACAAAAGATCTTCTTCTGAGATCTTCCCCTTGGCTTGGAAATACATTTGTACAGAAGAAAGTTAGCTCTTAAGCTGATGTGATTGCAGGGAATTACGAAATACACTATTTTATCTTAATCTTGTTATAAAAACGTTTGTTTTCTAATTTTAAGCCTTTTGTTTTTCTAGATTTGTAGTCTGAAAGTCTGCATTGGAAGGAACCGTTTATCAGCCTTTCTTCAGTCTGCAGCAAGTTATGTAAGCATCTCTAGGTACCCCATGTCGCCTGACCGATAACAACTACCAAGCTACTGTTTTACTATGAGTCATGTACATCAAGGAAACATTTGTTGGTGAATCTGAATGTTCTCCTTTCTGGCCAGAGGTGTTTGAGTGTGTGTGAGATGCTTGTTGTGGACACCTTGGGTTGACAGGTCTTACCATGGACACAGACGTCACTGAAGGTGTGCGTCATCATCATATACTGCAGCTAATCATATACTGCAGCTAAAGCTGTATGTTCCTGAGACAGTTACTGCCTGATAGTTTTTTATTTTCCATGTATTTTTCTAGCTTTTAATGTTTCGTTATTGCCCTTTACATGTGCAGTTTGTATTTCCTCTTATTCAGTCAAAGGACTGCACTGTTGAACAGCTCTGCAAAGACCTGGAACAAATCTGGGAAGTCTTGCGCCCCAGCCTCTTCAACTCCACACCCCTGGTATTAACCCAGGTAGAAAAAATGGTTTCTTATAGTACTTATCCTGTGAACTAGTTGACTGGATCTGCACTGTGTGTGTGTGTGTGTGTGTGTGTGTGTGTGTGTGTGTGTGTGTGTGTGTGTGTGTGTGTGTGTGTGTGTGTGTGTGTGTGTGTGTGTGTGTGTATGTGTGTGTGTGTGTGTGTGTGTGTGTGTGTGTGTGTGTGTGTGTGTGTGTGCGTGCGTGCGCGTGTGTGCGTGCGTGTGTGTGTGTGTGTGTGTGTGCTTGTGTGCGTGTGTGTGTGTGTGTGTGCCCAAACACACAGAGAGACTATAGATGGACATGGGATAAGACAGCCACTTCAGCTTCTTCTGTGACTAGGGAAGGGATGTGGAAACATTGACATCTAGTGGCTATTGACAGAACGGGACCTCTTGTTCAGTGATTGTGAACATGTATTGTGTTCAGTTTATGTCACAAGGATCAAGGCAATCTTTATCAAGACCGTGCATTACGATTCTTTAAACTGCCTTTTGTGATGTTCAGAAACACAAGTCGTGTTCAACTGGGATATGTTGACGATGATGATAATGATGATCATCAACACTGTCCTTTTGTAGCCAAAGGAGAGAGACTCTTATTTTGTTTTCTATAGTAAGAAAATATTCACAGAAACAATACAAGGTACTAACATGTATTGAACAACTGATAGACTGCTTTCTGTGAAGCTGTTTGCTTCTGACAGTGATACTGCACAGTTCTTCAGCGTTTGATTTGTCTGTCATCTCTGACTCAGTAAAACAGGTGGATTTAGAGAGCCCCTCGTATTGAGAGATCTGCTGTTGATCATCATCTGTCTGTCTATCTGTCTGTCTCCTTCTCTCTTCTCACAGACCAGATTTCTTTCTCAGCACTCCCAGGTTACTGAAGTACAGTATGTCTTATGTGTGTCGAGGTGAATGCCAAAACACTAGATGAACAAAAGGGACTGCTCCCTTCTTGTTCAAGATGAGTTCCTAACAGTCGCCCAGAATGTTTTCCATATCGGACTGGCTCTCTATTTGATGCTGATACATTGTAACTGTATTGGTTTGGGTTTGAGTTTCTCTTTTCTATTTTCCGTATGATCTGGCAGGCACACAGGCCCAGTGGATTAACAACAGCCTTCCCAGAACAGTGGTGTTTACTCGGGAACAAAACCAGCAGCTATTAAAATTTGTTTCTCTCTTTTATTCTATTGGCGCATATCTGAAGTATAGTTGAAGAGCATTGAGAATACATTAGATACTGTTTCTCAATTTATCTCTACACAAGCGAGGTATCAAAAGTATTATTCATTGTGAGGCTCCAACAAGTGATAGTGGGGCAAATAACTGTTAAACAGTTCCTATGCAAAATCAAAGAGAATGGTGCGATGCTTAAATTTTACTATGAGAGCATGAGAGTTTTCTTAAGGTTTTTAAAATTAGATATCCATTTCCACATCGTAATTCTAATGTTGAACATCGTAATTGAAGAAGGCATTCACTTGTTTCTTACAGCATTGTTAATTGTACTCTACATGAAATATTGTAAAGAAATATAAACTATATGGATGGTATATGGGTCGTTCCACAAGTGCCTTTTGCGTCCCTGTGATATTTTAAGTAGAAATTCTGCACCAATTTTGAATTTTAAAAGCCTGCTATATTAAATGAAGTGCCCTTTAATATAGACCACATGTAGAATTCAATCCAATCTGATTATTATATGAATAAAGGCTTGCTAAAGTGCGAAGATCCTGTATTTTGACATGTCCCTCAGTCAACCCTGTGTCACTTATAGGAAGATTTCAACCCACTTAATCCAAACATTTCTCCACGTTTCACCATTATTGTAAAGCCCTAGTTCTTTTGTTGCTTTGACAAAGTCATTTCAGAAAAGTATTATTTATTTCATGTGATTAGTTATTCATTTACATCTCTCCCTCATTTTAAGGTCAACCCTGTTATGTGAACTCAACTCTATTTTTAATATGGTGAAACTATTCCTTCTCAAAACAAACATTGAACATCTAATAGTCAAATCATAGTGTAAAATCAGGTGAGCTGGTTCTACTCTTTTTGGCCATTTTCTGTTGTTTTGTGGTGGAAAACTGAGCTGTCGAGCATAAAAGTCAACCCTGTTACCTGTAGATATACAGACTAGAAATGTTTTAGCAATTTCTTATTTTTTTGTGAAGCTTGCATTTAATTGCCACTCCACATGCATACAACATGATTCCATTCCCCCTGTCACGATGGGATTTATGGCTGATTTAAGATTAAATTGTCAACCATGTTACGGTCAACCGTGTTACTTTATTTGGCACTTAATAGGCACTTGCTATAGTAATTGTTTTTTAAATTTAACCTCTTGAGATGGAAAACATATTTTTATGAAGTTGGACATGTGCTCTCTATGACAGAATGTTAAAATTAGGTGAAATCCCCCCAAAATTTGGACCAAGTTACACTTCTCAAATGGCACCAAGTTGGTGGTACAACCCATACATTATACAATCATACAGTTGAAGTCGGAAGTTTACATACACTTAGGTTGGAGTCATTAAAACTCATTTTTCAACCACTCCACAAATTTCTTGTTAACAAACTATAGTTTTGGCAAGTCGGTTAGGACATCTACTTTGTGCATGACATAAGTAATTTTTCCAACAATTGTTTACAGACAGATTATTTCACTTATAATTCACTGTATCACAATTCCAGTGGGTCAGAAGTTTACATACACTAAGTTGACTGTGCCTTGAAACAGCTTGGAAAATTCCAGAGAATGATGTCATGGCTTTAGAAGCTTCTGATAGGCTAATTGAAATCATTTGAGTCAATTGGAGGTGTACCTGTGGATGTACTTCAAGGCCTACCTTCAAATTCAGTGCCTCTTTGCTTGACATCATGGGAAAATCAAAAGAAATTCTCAGAAAAATTGTAGACCTCCACAAGTCTGGTCCATCCTTGGGAGCAATGTCCAAACGCCTGAAGGTACCACGTTCATCAGTACAAACAATAGTATGCAAGTATAAACACCATGGGACCACGCAGCCGTCATACCGCTCAGGAAGGAGACGCGTTCTGTCTCCTAGAGATGAACGTACTCTGGTGCGAAAAGTGCAAATGAATCCCAGAACAACAGCAAAGGACCTTGTGAAGATGCTGGAGGAAACAGGTACAAAAGTATCTATATCCACAGTAAAAACGAGTCCTATATCGACATAACCTGAAAGGCCGCTCAGCAAGGAAGAAGCCACTGCTCCAAAACCGCCATAAAAAAGCCAGACTCCTGTTTGTAACTGCACATGGGGACAAAGATTGTACTTTTTGGAGAAATGTCCTCTGGTCTGATGAAACAAAAATAGAACTGTTTGGCCATAATGACCATTGTTATGTTTGGAGGAAAAAGGGGACGCTTGGAAGCCGAAGAACACCATCACAACGGTGAAGCACGGGGGTGGCAGCATCATGTTGTGGGGGTGCTTTGCTGCAGGAGGAACTGGTGCACTTCACAAAATAGATGACATTATGAGGAAGGAAAATGATGTGGATATATTGAAGCAACATCTCAAGACATCAGTCAGGAAGTTGAAGCTGGCTGATTTATTTTGATGTATGTAAACTTCCGACTTCAACTGTATACAGTACCAGTCAAAAATTTGGACACACCTACTCATTCAAGGGTTTTCTTTATTTTTACTATTTTCTACATTGTAGAATAATAGTGAAGACATAAACTATGAAATAGAACATATGGAATCATGTAGTAACCAAAAAAGTGTTAAACAAATCAAAATATAATTTAGATTTTAGATTCTTCAAGGCAAAGTAGCCACCCTTTGCCTTGATGACAGCTTTGCACACTCTTGGCATTCTCTCAACCAGCTTCATGATGAATGCTTTTCGTACATTCTTGAAGGAGTTCCTACATATGCTGAGCACTTGTTGGCATTCCAGGTGAAGCTGGTTGAGAGAATGCCAAGAGTGTGCAAAGCTGTCATCAAGGCAAAGGGTGGCTATTTTGAAGAATCTAAAATATATTTGGATTTGTTTAACACTTTTTTGGTTATTACATGATTCCATATGTGTTATTTCATAGTTTTGATGTCTTCACTATTATTCTACAATGTATAAAACAGTAAAAATAAAGAAAAACCATTGAATGAGTAGGTGTGTCCAAACTTTTGAATGGTACTGTGTTTATATATATCTATGTCTATATATACGACATGAACAAAAGTATGTGGACACATGCTTGTCGATCATCTCATTCCAAAAATGGGTATTAATATGGAGTTGGTCCCTCCTTTGCTGCTATAACAGCCTCCACTCTTCTGGGAAGGCTTTCCTCTCGATGTTGGAACATTGCTGCGGGGACCTTCTTCCATTCAGCCACAAGAGCATTAGTGAGGTTGGGCACTGATGCTGGGCGATTAGGCCTGGCTCGCAGTCGGCGTTCCAATTCATCCCTAAGGTCTTTGATGGGGTTGAGGTTGGAAGCACAGAATCGTCTAGAATGTCATTTTATGCTGTAGCATTAAGATTTCCCTTCACTGGAACTAAGGGGCCTAGCCCAAACCATGAAAAACAGCCCCAGACCATTATTCCTCCTGCACCAAACTTTACAGTTGGCACTATGCATTGGGGCAGGTAGCGTTCTCCTGGCATCCACCAAACCCAGATGTGTCCGTCGGACTGCCAGATGGTGAAGCGTAATTCATCACTCCAGAGAACACGTTTCCACTGCTCCAAAGTCCAATGGCAACGAGCTTTACAGTACTCCAGCTGACGCTTGGCATTGCGCATGGTGATCTTAGGCTTGTGTGCGGCTGCTCGGCCATGAAAACCCATTTCATGAAGCTCCCGATGAACAGTTCTTGTGCTGATGTTGTTTCCAGAGGCAGTTTGGAACTCGGTAGTGAGTGTTGCAACCGAGGCCAGGCTATTTTTACGTGCTACGTGCTTCAGCACTCAGCGGTCCTTTTCTGTGAGCTTGTGTGGCCTACCACTTCAAATCAAATCTAAGTTTATTTGTCACGTGTGCCGAATACAACAGGTGTAGACCTTACAGTGAAATGCTTACTTACAGGCCCTAACCAACAGTGCGATTTTAAAGTAAAAAATAGTTATAAGGTGAACAATAGATAAGTAAAGAAATAAAAACAACAGTAAAAAGACAGTGACAAATAATAGTAGCGAGGCTATATACAGTAGCGAGGCTATAAACAGGCACCGGTTAGTCGGGCTAATTGAGGTAGTATGTACATGAATGTATAGTTAAAGTGACTATGCATATATGATAAACAAAGAGTAGCAGCAGCGTAAAAGAGGGGTTGGGGGGGGAGCGGGACAATGCAAATAGTCTGTGTAGCCATTTGATTACTTGTTCAGGAGTGTTATGGCTTGGGGGTAAAAACTGTTGAGAAGCTTTTTGATCCTAGACTTGGCACTCCGGTACTGCTTGCCATGCGGTAGTAGAAAGAACATTCTATGACTGGGGTGGCTGGGGTCTTTGACAATTTTTAGGGCCTTCCTCTGACACCGCCTGGTGTAGAGGTCCTGGATGGCAGGCAGCTTAGCCCGAGTGATGTACTGGGCCGTACGCACTAACCTCTGTAGTGCCTTGCGGTCGGAGGCCAAGCAGTTGCCGTTCTAGGCAGTGATGCAACCAGTCAGGATACTCTCGATGTTGCAGCTGTAGAACCTTTTGAGGTCTGAGGACCAATGCCAAATCTTTTTAGTTTCCTGAGGGGGAATAGGCTTTGTCGTGCCCTCTTTATGACTGTCTTGGTGTGTTTGGACCATTCTAGTTTGTTGGTGATGTGGACACCAAGGAACTTGAAGCTCTCAACTTCACGGCTGAGCCGTTGTTTCTCCTAGACGTTTCCACTTCTCAATAACTGCAGTTATAGTTGATCGGGGCAGCTCAAGCAGGGCAGAAATTTGACGAACTGACTTGTTGGTAGGTGACATCCTATGGCGATGCCACGTTGAAAGTCACTGAGCTCTTCAGTAAGGCCATTCTACTGCCAATGTTTGTCTATGGATATTGCATGGCTGTGTGCTTGATTTTATACACCTGTCAGCAGCCGGTGTTGCTGAATTTGCCGAATCCACTAATTTAAAGGGGTGTCCACATAATTTTGTGTGTGTGTATATATATATCTAGACATGGGTATATATATCTAGACATGGGTATATATACAGTTGAAGTCGGAAGTTTACATACACCTTAGCCAAATACATTTAAACTCAGTTTTTCACAATTCCTGACATTTAATCCTAGTAAAAATTCCCTGTTTTAGGTCTGTTAGGATCACCACTTTATTTTAAGAATGTGAAATGTCAGAATAATAGTAGAGAGAATGATTTATTTCAGCTTTTATTTCTTTCATCACATTCCCAGTGGGTCAGAAGTTTACATACACTCAATTAGTATTTGGTAGCATTGCCTTTAAATTGTTTAACTTGCGTTAAACGTTTCGGGTCGCCTTCTACATGCTTCCCACAATAATTTTGGCCCATTCCTCCTGACAGAGCTGGTGTAACTGAGTCAGGTTTGTGGGCCTCCTGGCTCGCACACACTTTTTCAGTTCTGCCCACAAATTTTCTATGGGATTGAGGTCAGGGCTTTGTGATGGCCACTCTAATACCTTGACTTTGTTGTCCTTAAGCCATTTTTCCACAACTTTGGAAGTATGCTTGGGGTCATTGTCCATTTGGAAGACCCATTTGCGACCAAGCTTTAACTTCCTGACTGATGTCTTGAGATGTTGCTTCAATATATCCACATAATTTTCCGGCCTCATGATGCCATCTATTTTGTGAAGTGCACCAGTCCATCCTGCAGCAAAGCACCCCCACAACATGATGCTGCCACCCCATGCTTCACCGTTGGGATGGTGTTCTTCGGCTTGCAAGCCTCCCCCTTTTTCCTCCAAACATAACGATGGTCATTATGGCCAAACAGTTCTATTTTTGTTTCATCAGACCAGAGGACATTTCTCCAAAAAGTACAATCTTTGTCCCCATGTGCAGTTGCAAACAGTAGTCTGGCTTTTTTATGGCGGTTTAGGAGCAGTGGCTTCTTCCTTGCTGAGCGGCCTTTCAGGTTATGTCGATATAGGACTTGTTTTACTGTAGATATAGATACTTTTGCACCTGTTTCCTCCAGCATCTTCACAAGGTCCTTTGCTGTTGTTCTGGGATTGATTTGCACTTTTCGCACCAAAGTACGTTAATTTCTAGGAGACAGAATGTGTCTCTTTCCTGAGCGGTGTGACGGCTGCGTGGTCCCATGGTGTTTATACTTGCATACTATTGTTTGTACAGATGAATGTGGTACCTTCAGGCATTTGGAAATTGCTCCCAAGGATGAACCAGACTTGTGGAGGTCTACAATTGTTTTTCTGAGGTCTTGGCTGATTTCTTTTGATTTTCCCATGATGTCAAGCAAAGAGGCACTGAGTTTGAAAGTAGGCCTTGAAATACATCCACAGGTACACCTCCAATTGACTCAAATTATGTCAATTTGCCTATCAGAAGCTTCTAAAGCCATGACATAATTTTCTGGAATTTTCCAAGCTGTTTAAAGGCACAGTCAACTTAGTGTATGTAAACTTCTGACCCACTGGAATTGTGATACAGTGAATTATATGTGAAATAATCTGTCTGTAAACAATTCTTGGAAAAATGACTTGTGTCATGCACAAAGTAGATGTCCTAACCGACTTTCCAAATCTATAGTTTGTTAACAAGACATTTGTGGAGGGGTTGAAAAACAAGTTTTAATTACTCCAACCTAAGTGTATGTAAACTTCCGACTTCATCTATCTATATATATATATATATATATATATATATATATATATATATATATATATATATATATATATATATATATATATATATATATATATATTTATATATTTATATATATATATACCCATGTCTAGATATAGATGGGCACCTCTGTCCAACAGAGCCTGAATCACTAAGATTTTCATTCTACCACAAACTTGCTTGTCAACTTGATAGCTCCTAGTTTTTTAGAAGTGAATTCTTCTCTATAAACATATGAAATAATCATATCTAGTTAGATACTGACAGTGTGATACAAGTAGTGCATCGTCATGTTATCTTGTTGCTGATGTACTATGGCATTGACACATTTGGAGGAATTAGAGCTACGATTGTCCCTTTTGCTTGTTTCCCTTTGCTGTGTTTTTGCTCAGTGTGATCAGATCTGCCTCCGCTGCTGCTTGGCTTGTTTGTGTTTTTTACATTCAGACTATAAAGTCCAGTGCACTTTCTCTCATATCTGTACCACCTCATAAGTTTTACAGGACTGAAACAATGCATGTTTTATGTGTGGACAGTGCCTTTTTTAGTCGGAGTGTTTATGTTTAAAGTTGCCATCACATGATGGGATTTTCAGGACTATGTTTATTTCTCTTTGTCCTACGCCTTCTTTTATAGTACATTTGAGTTTGTTTCTATATATATTTTTTGTTTTCATATTCATGTAGTGTGTTATTTACTAAATGTGTTATTTCCAAAATTTGGCAGCAAGCAGTTAAATATCAGCTTTGAGTTCAATGTATCCGATCTCGAATTTAATGAATGCAAAAAGTACAGCGTAGAATGATTTAGCATTTTCTCTTCTAATCAATATTGTCCAAACACATTGTTGAAACTGAAACACTGTACATATGAACATATTAATAATTTGTCATTAAATCATATTGATAAGATAATTGTCTTTTAATGCACTGTTATTGCGGAAATATTTTGTGGTAAATGAAAAGTATATATATTCGTTCTTTTTTAGACACTAAAGATATGGCAGGTAATGAAAGTTATAAGCCAGATAAAGCTCTTTTTAGGAGTTCTTACACAGTATAACTAATACCCATTGTTGCATGTCTTTCTGTCTTTTCCAATCCAGAACTTAAGCACTTATTGTCACCTTCTCAACAGTATGTACAGAAAGACAGACACTCCATTTGCAAAGTGCTCCTGTGATGCATCAAAATGCCTTCCGAGATGTTTGTTAAGGACTCTTGCGCATGTAGAGACACTCTCTTAGCCTGGTACCAGATCTGTTTGTGCTCTTCCAACTTCATTGTTTAGCATGACAATGAGTGACAAAGATAGTACAAACAGACTGGCATTCAGGCTAGTGCTCACTGACCTCCAAGATGAAGCCAATTTACCCATTTAACCAGAGCATTTATGGTATGCGTTTCCTGTTTTGAAAGAAAATATCTGTTTGGCTATACTCTCACCATGCCATTTAAGTCTCACAGAAAGACAAAGGGCAACACAATTGTTTGTACATATTTATGTCACGGAGCACTCCTCATCTCTCAGTTTTAGTAAGACATGAAGTGTTCCACTCTGTTGTTGTGCTCTCTACACTACATCCCCCGGGCTCCGTGGCATGAAACAACAGTGCATTGCAGGTGTGGGTGTCTGTCAACTCTAAAGAATTTTCTGTGTATTTTGTGTGTGTATAAATGTGTGTGTGCACACAGAAGATGTTCAAAATAGACACATGGCCTAAATGTATTGTGGTTCCATAGCTTTCATAAGTAAGGTAATGGCACAGAGCAAGAAATAAAAAGAATACATTTCTTAAGCGGCTTTTAGCTACTTTGTCCTAATTTAACTGTACAAATGACTGTTAAATTAGATATAAGTTGTGTATATTTATTTTACATCCTCTATTGTAATAAAATCTCTTTTGCTTCAGATAGCAAGTCTCTGGTTCATTCCAATGTCCTGAGTTTGAGTTTGTGCAACTAGAGTATGAGAGATGTGTCAGTGTCACACTGTCTGATAAGACCCATGGTTTAGATTTCACTGGATTTTTAGTATCTTGATTTCTTGATATTGAAATACTCAACTATGGTCATGCTCACATACAGATACAGTACACCTCGGATGAAGAGAAAACATACGTAAGTTGTGTTCTCTTGTTTGCCCACATGGTGTCATCAGTGGGTATATTTGTATGGCGTGATTTTCCAGCTGCAATCCAGTCCGGTGACATTGAAAACTGTCATTATGGGGTCATTTTTAATAGTCTGACTGGACGGTGTTTTGAGACACCTTATCTTAAGCCGTGCATAAACTAACTATGATCAAAGCAAGTGCAAATGCAATAATATGTTTTTTCTCAAAATTTCACCAGCTTTAATTCCACTTTCTGGAGTCTGCCCACAGTACCTTTTCAAGCACCTGGAAAGATAAAGGGGAAGATATGGTAATTGTGAATGGTTTTAAATACATTTTGTTCATGAAACTTCCTGAGACTTTTTATATAGTTCTGTGTTTAAAAATCAAGCCCTGTCACATTCACTATCAACACTGTGTTATTTATCTGCATGGGATTCCATGAGATGTGTCAAATGGGTGCCACATTTAAGATCATTTTATAGGCTGGAGGCCGCTGGAGACTCAACAGTGGGACCAGTGCAGGCAGGGCAAGTTGAGAACTGACATCAATCATGCAGTGATGGTGAACAGACAGAGGCTGAGTCCCAGATAGCACCCTATTGCATTTATAGTACACCCGAGTGAACTCCCAGGCCCCTGACTTATTACTTGTCCTACCACTTAGAGAAATGTATGAGCTAGAGGGTTCTCCGCAGAATGTATTAACACAGATGTATTTCCACTCTGTCTTAAGGTGCCCCTCACACACAAATGGGTTCTTCGGCTGTCTCCATAGTTCGCCTATAATGTGACCCTTTTTGGTTCCCGGTAGAACCAGTGGTGTAAAGTAATTAAGTAAAAATACTTTAAAGTACTACTCAAATCGTTTTTTGGGGGTATCTGTACTTTACTATTTATATTTTTGACAATTTTTACCTCACTACATTCCTAAAGAAAATAATGTACTTTTTACTCCATAAATTTTCCCTGACACCCAAAAGTATTTGCTACATTTTGAATACAAAAAATGGACCAATTCAGGCATGTATCAAAAGAACATCCCTGGTCATCCCTATTACCTCTGATCTGGCGGACTCACTAAACACACACATGCTTAGTTTGTAAATAATGTCTGAGTTTTGGAGTGTGCCAGGTATCTTTACTTTTACTCATCTTTACTAATCTTTAATCTTTACTATAACCCTTTTTGGTTTCAGCTAGAACCCTTTTGGGTTCCACATAGAACCCTCTGTGGAAAGGATTCTACATGGAACCCATAAGGGTTTTACCTGGAACCAAAAAGGGTTCTTCAAAGGGTTCTCCTATGGGGACAGCCAAAGAACCCTTATGGGGACAGCCCCGCTTGCCAAGCGTATTTCCCCCAGATTCTCAATCCAGTGAGACTGAAAATGTCTGAGTAGCACAGCAGTGGTCAACTCGCCATACAGCAGCCTAACACTGATTCCCTGGACACATGGGTCACATTCCTCCCATCCACTGTCTGATGCTTCTTTTATAGAGGCTCAGTGGCCCATATGAGGCAGAGACCAAAAGACAGACAGGCAGTAAAACACCTGTGGTGTCAGCACCAGTGGAGAGGCTACTGCATTTGTGAAGGCCACACTCTTAGAAAAAAGGGTTCCAAAACGGTTTTTCAGCTGTACCCATAAGAGAACCCTTTTTGGTTCCAGGTAGAACCATTTTTGTGTTCCATGTAAAACCTTTTTTGGTTTCAGGTAGAACCTTTATGGATTCCATGTAGAACCCTCTGTGATAGCACCTTTTTTCTAAGAATGTATTATAAGGGAGCCACATGGGCATCAGTTATGGATGTGGAGTCCACTGCTTGAAGTGCCACTGAGGAATAATCTGATGGGCGAGGTCACCTAGAGAGAATAAGTTTCCATCCTCCTTGTTTGGGGGAAGATCATACTAGCCTAATGGGGCTTGGCTAGGGGCCTTACCTCGGGGAACATCCCAAGGAAGAGATGATGGTTCCTGGTTGTGTGTGCCCTCTCAAGAAACAGTCTGTGGTAGTTGTGAGTGTGTTTCCTCAGTCCCCTCAGGTTGGGAGGGAGGAATGCTGGGCTGATTTACAGAGGGTCAGGCTGACTTCGTTGGGGGGCACAGCAGATCTACGTCTGGATCTCAGCCACTCCACTGTTTGCAGAGGCACTGCACTGCTTGGTGGGTATGTTTGACAACAGAAATGTTCTCACACCCATTTAAACTCATGCAAAGTCATGCAATTTATTGGTTTTATTGGTTAAAGCTGGCATATGAACAAAGATTTTATAAACCAGTTCAAAGCTGTTGAATTAAAACCCAAATTCATTATCATTAATAAACTCTAATATATATTTGGTGATATCTTATTACATTTTTATAACAACATCAGGCACTTACTAAGCATACTGTATTATTGCTTGGTTAGATACTGAAAACTGATATGGAGTGCAAATTCTCCCTATACCTATAAGTACTGTTCGTGCTCTGTAAAACTCTTAAGGGAGAATTCTGAGCCAGCTACAAGGGTGTCAGTTTCTCTGTGCTTAGAATGTTCTGTCCTACACCCCCTCGTGTTGATGATCACTGAAGAGGACCGGGTAACATTCCTGTCCACCTCCCCCTTCGCCTCCCCTTAAGACACACACACACACACACAACCCACAAGCCCTCCGCCCCCTAAGCACCCTCTTCCTCAAGCCTTGTTTCACACTTGTTAGTAGGAGAGCAACTATACCTGCTGCAAGGTCAGTGGACACTGGATTGGCACATTGGATGCCTAAAGTTTGCTTGGAGCGGAACAATGAGTGGAGACCCGCTGCCGCTGCAAGATAAATCTCCACTGTTGACCCGTGACAGGCTGTCCTCAGACCGTGAGAAAAGGACCTCTTTCCATGCCAGGAATGTGGGTGGCCAGCTTTGTTTCCCAAGAAGCGCGACACAGCACATAGCACCACCACATGTAGTGGTGTGGCTTTTTTTGGGGACAGAAACAGTATTTTTTTGGGACAGAAACAGTATTTTTTTGCATGAGCTGCACTTTTCCCCTCCTGCCCCCCTATCAAGTTGTCACTGTAATAATCTGTGTGCTCCAGACCAGTACAGCATGTGCATGAGAAGGGAGTGATTTGGTAACAGTGTAAAGCTCCTTATAACATTCTGTGACACATTCTTCACTGTGACGCGAGGCAGGGCGACAGCCAGGGAGGACAGCCAGGGCCACTCCCTTCCCTCTGGGTCTTTGACTGGGAGTTGCCAATGCAGTGTACAGTGTCCACCTGCATCCCACGCATGGCACTTACAGAATGAGACAAAGTCACTGCTTAAACTGGTAAAGACATTTTAAAACGTTCCCACATTTTTGGAAGTATTTTTTATAATCTTTTGCTGACTCACGGACTTCTCCTCCCCTTTGACATACACATGGGGGGTGAGGACTTAGAGATGTGTGTATCAGCCATTGTTAACAGAAATGAATACTCTGTGAAAGGGCTGAGAGGGAGGATTTTGTCTGTGCTTCGGGGCTTTCAGCTCAGTTGGCTCCACTCGCTCAGACCCCAGAGTCAGGAGGTCATGGTCTGTGCAGATAACAGGGGCCACAGTGTGTGTGTGTGTGTGTGTGTGTGTGTGTGTGTGTGTGTGTGTGTGTGTGTCTGTGCCGTGTAAGACTGAGTGAGTGTGTGTGAGTCACTGCATTACGCAGACACACGAGACGCCATATGTTTCCACCCAGTCCACTGAAGAACAAATGCGCCGTCCTTTTTCACGAGAGGATTCAGCAAGCGTCTGTTTTCCCACTTACCCCATGTGTGGGTTAATGCAACAGAGCAATAGACTCGGTCCACATCAATTAAGTTGTAAAAAACTTAAATGGGACACCTGTTTATGATGTCCTCACAGACACATTCAACCACCATCCAATTTAACACTGAGGGCAGACTAAATGACACAGAACAGCACATAGAGCACCCAGAAAGTGGAAACAAGACCTGTCCTGTATAGATGTGTTTACAATCTCCTGGGAGGAGAGGAGGGTTACACAGTCTAGTGACACAGTCTATGATGATTTATAGAGTGACCCCCAGTCCTGTCATACAGATGTAGGATCTTAACAGGAAATGTGAACTATTATGTGGATTATAATTAATGGACATTTTTTGTAGGTGTCATGTTGGTATAAAGGGATTGGGAGGCAAGTGCAGGAATGCGTAATAGGGTTTTTAATTTACCCAAATTACAACATGCCATGTAAAGGCACGGAGACGAAGACCAAACAAACATGTATACAAAACACATAGTTGAAACCCAAACAAAAGAGACAGGAGTACCTCGAATAAATACATCGGGGCGAGACCCGTAACATACACGCACGCACACAATGAATCCACACGGGACGAAACCCGTAATCATCTGCGCAATACAAGTGGCACGAAAGCCAAAACAACACAGCACAGGTACTCACACGACCAAAGGACATTGTAACAATAATCGACAGCCCAATGGTGAACCAAAGGGCACATTTATACAATTACAATCAGGGAAATGGGGACCAGGTGTGCGTAATGACACAGTTCCCGGAGGAGAGATCCGTGACAGTACCCCCCCCCCTCGACCAGCAGCGGGACGACACCTGCGCTGGAGGACGAGTACAGGAACCGCAGTGCGGGTCAATTAGGACCCGATGCAGCTGCCGAAGTTGTGTCGTCGTCGGACGGGCAAGTTGCAGCTGCTGAAGTTGCGGTGGTGCCGGACGGAGCAGTCACAGCGTCGTCGGACTGCCCATTCCCGCTGTCTCCCTTAATGGTCGATTATTCTGTCACGCTGGTATGAATGATTCGGGAGACAGGCGCAGGGATGTGTAATAGGGTTTTTTATTCCACCCAAATTACGGCGTGCCATGTAAAGGCACGGGGACGAAGACCAAACAAACACTATACAAAACACAGGGTTGAAACCCAAACAAAAGAACGAGGAGTACCTCGAATAAATAACACAAGCACACAATGATTAACACACGGGACGAGACAAGTAATCATCTGCGCAATCCACAATGGCACGAAAGCCAAAACACACAGCACAGGTACTCACGCACCAACGGACATTGTAACAATAATCGAAAAGACCATGGTGAACAAAGGGCACATATATACAAATAAAATCAGTGGGAATAGAGGCCAGGTGTGCATAATGAAAGTTCCGGAGAGATCTGTGACAGTAGGGGTTGATGCAAATCAAGTTGGACGTTTTAAAGTGGAAATTGCAAACTTTAGAAGCCTTTTTAAACCTTGAGTACACTACAGATTTGAATTTCCTGCTGTGCAGAAAATGATCAGGAACAAAAGATTGATCAAATAAAGATCCTATATCTGTCACGATCGTCGTCTGGAGAAGGAGAGGAGGACCAAGGTGCAGCGTGGTAAGTGTTCATTATTTTAATTAAAATATGAAACACTTGACAAAACAACAAAAACGATAAACGAACAGTCCTGTAAGGTGAACACACAAAACCGAAAACAACCACCCACAAACACAGGTGGGAACAGGCTACCTAAGTATGATTCTCAATAAGAGACAACGATAGACAGCTGCCTCTGATTGAGAACCATACCAGGCCAAACACATAGAAATACAAAACAAGGACAACATAGAACACCAGACATAGAATGCCCACCCAAACTCACGCCCTGACCAACCAAAAAAGAGACATAAAAAGGATCTCTACGGTCAGGGCGTGACAATATCTGTAGCTGCCCATCCATGTTCTTCTCTGAAGGAGTGAGTGGCTGTGTTCCAGAGCATGAAATCGGTGATGAATCGTGAGTAAATTATGACTGACAGACTGATCTACAAATAATAATGAGTAGTTATTTATGATGCAAAGTGATTTGTAGATCAGTTAGTTGGCAGTCGCTGATTGCAATGCAGTCAGCCCAATGTGTGAATGATGCCCCCTAAACACTTGATTGCCCAAAGTGAACCCAAATAAGCCACACAGCCCTATTGACCTCCTCCTCACTCCCATATGTCCTCATTAACCATGACAGGTACCAGGAATGTTAAATCCCCACTTCCACTGCCCAGTTCAATTAGTGGAGAGTTTGGCATGTCATTAAAGTTCTGTTAACACTGAATAGTTTTGTTCCATCTTTGAAGTGTGAATGCTCTCACTACATAAAATCATGTCATGAGGGTAAGTGTGATGAGGAATGGCGGCTGGTGGCTTAGTGATTGGGCCAGTAACCGAAAGGTTATTTGTTTGAATCCCTGAGTATTTGCCGATGTTCACTTGAGCAAGGCACATAACCCTAATTGCCCTTGTAAGTTGCTCTGGATAAGACCATCTGCTAAATTACTAAAATATATATTTTTTTATATAAATGGGGTGGGGATCAATAAGTATAGAAATACCTACAGACTTACAGTAAAGCAAGATGTTTATGTCCATAAGAGTTATTTAGTACTAGATCAATAACCACTGAAGTGAATCCTTCGCAGAACACAGTGCTACATTCGTTTTTTTCCTTGCTCTTTTGTAGCTCTCGCCTCCCCCGGAACTCCTCTCTTTGGGGGGCAAAAACACACAGTGACTACCCACATGACCATTATAACCTCCCACTGGCTCCCAGCTTTAGTATAGCTGTCCTCTGAGGGGAGGACCTGCTTACAGCTGACCACCAGCTGAAACAAGCTGTTTTTTTTTTAGAAGGTGTTATTCTGGACATCATTTTTTGTTTACAAAATCACTTACAATCTGTTTTGTCTGTTGGATACCTTGAGATATTATGGGTGTGTATTATTATTATTATGGGTGAGATATCATTGTGGGTGTGTACTTACCAATTTACAGTATTTTTACTCTAGCAGCACATAACTATTGTGACCTAATTTTCTCTGTTGTTCCATGAGACTCAGAGTGACACAGACCTAACCCCCACCTGTATTCCTCCCACACATCTGTTGATAGTTTCCATTCCAATAATATTACCACAAACTGTTAATTCTCTGTCTCTGCTTCTACAGAGGATTTAGCAATCATACTTCCTCTCCCCTAACATAACTTTCCCCTAGGAGGAAAAAGTAAAGTCTCGCGATAGGCGCTCGTTTGTGCAGCCGCCATATTCTGTGACAAGTATTTTGATTCGTATCTGTTGGAAGTAAGAAAAGAGAAATTAAGGGGGAGTAGAGGGGGTAAAGAAGAAGAGCTGTCAAAATAATTCCCGTGTCTCTGAAACAGCGAGGGCTGTAGTAACCCCCCACTCGAGTCAAAACAGAGAGGGCCTGGGTACCGTAGAAACTCCGTCTACGAAGTCCACCTCGCCGCTTTTCTTTCAGCACCACGGCCCTGTGGGAGATTCGGTGGCTGAGTTTCGGGTGTTGAAGGTGGCCCGGGGAGCGGCGGCGGAGACGGTAAGCGAATGCTTCAGAATAGGCCCAGAACCAGAAGTGGTTGAAGTTGTAGTTGAGTTGCTGTAAATGAAAATTCGGTCTAACAACTCCCTACTAACATGTTTGAAATGTATGTGCGAGCACATCCCTCTGGTAAGTAGAAAACGAAGAACAAACTTTCTGTTGTCGGCTTTTCAGGTGTGAAAAAGTTTTTGACTGCATCTGGTGAGCTATTTCGTTTAGCTATGTGCGATTTGTTGTGTCCAGCATGCATATGTTATTACACATTTGTAATAAAATTTAGCTGTAAACCTTGCATTTATAGTCCGCTCATTTTAAAGCTGACGTGCATGTTTTGTAGCTTATACAGGCTACACTATAGTAGCTACATTTTTCCATTGAGAGTTCTTGCAAAACTTCTTCGTCAGCCATGGTGTTCCGAGTGCACAACTAAATTGTAACACGGCCGTTATAATGCCAATATGATTATATTAAGTGTTGTGACTTCAAATAAGTTAGATTTATTTTTTGGAAATAGTTTTCAAAAAGTTAGTTAGCTTGGTAACGTAGCTAACATAGTAGCTCGCAAGTAGCGATAGTTCGTCTGGTAATTTACCCGGACGCTTGATGCTTCCTAAATTTAACAAGTTAGCTGCAGTTGTTGCCAGCATCTAAATGTGCAAAACATTGCTTTACAATTATATGATGGCCTGTCTATCCTATCTGCTGCATTGATGGGCCTCCCCAAATATTGCCTAGAGACATATTAGGAGTTCCGAATGGCATAGCACAGGCCCAATTTAATAAGTAGGCTAATCGAAAGTCTCCTGTAGACTACATGTTATGAATTGTATTGCTGCACGAATCGAATTACCTTGAGGTGTCAAACGCAATAACAGTAGCCTGCCCTGTACTTTCTCCTTCCCTTCTATGTAACTTATATGAAATATGTTTGCACATTCTCTCAATTAGGCTATATGTTATTCTTTATCATTTTATAATTGTTTGTTCGCTCACTTATGTGATACAGATATATTTCTTAGTTAAAGTGAATGTAATCACTTAGTTTGATCATCTGAGCAGATTTGACCCATGTATTGAAATGTCCCTTCAGGAGTATTTCAGATGAGAGGTTTGACAGCTTTCATATGGATAGGTGCAGGGGAGCATGTGTGGGTGGTGGGTTTGACACATTACAATAATAATATATTTACTATCTTACCTTAATTATAGTTTGTTATGTACAAATACATAAATGGTTCAGGCCTTGTTTGCAATGGTTTAATGTAGCCTATTTGGCTATTTGTACACACTTTGCTCATAGTGTCTTTCAAAATAATTAATACTTTATCACGTGCCCTGGCCTTTATAGGCTACATGTCAGCCAGTAACTGTTTTAACCACAGATTGTTGTTGCTCACTTGGAATTAAACAATATTCCCCTTGTAAGGCTTTTGTTTATTTAGGGCAAATCAATCATTGGAATATGAAGCTCAGCCTTCAACCACGCTAACTTTATGGGTACACAACATGGATACTATCTCCATGCATAGTAGTTGTCACTGCACACAAGGACCATCTTGTTATCTTGCCCTATTTTTGTCCATATAGGCTATTAATTCAGCTCTCTTGATTTAACTCTCTTCCAAATAATTGGGTGGTATTCCTGATATTCCATGTAATTAAAGTAAATGCCTGAATGTTCCTTTGTGATATTCCTTTTGCTACAAAGTTAAAGTATTTAACAGTGATTTGTCAATAGCCTGGCTGTAAAGGGTCTAGTGCAGTCCATTTAAATTACTACTAGGCTTTCTAGAATCTCTTCCCTATTGGTCTCCAATGGTTGTGTTGGTGTTGCTGATAGTGGTTTGGGTAGAGTATCATTCATTAGCAGCTTGTGCCTGTCTTGACTTGCAGTCAACATTGAACTTCCTGACCAATAAGCTGCCATGGCCAACTGTTTATAGGTGCAGACCCCTAACTGAAACCATGTGTGCCTGTAGCTGGGCAAATATATGTCGCTCGCTGAGAAAGGCCTGCTGATTTGCCACTCTTTGGGGGTGATAGTTTAACGTTTTACTCTGATAAGCGCTAATCCACAGATAAATCACAAGTTCGAACAAGACGATGACTGGAGTGGATGGATGTTCTGTGTAGGTCTTCATCAGAGATAATAAAGTTGTACATTCAGTTTTTCAATTATTTTGAAAGTGCAGTGGGGGGAGCACAGTATTTCTTCAATGACTTGGTGTTTTGTAAGTGTGAATGAAGGGAGATTAGGCTAAACATTTATATACAGTGTTGAGTTAATGAATAATAATGAAGTTGTTTGATGTTGTTTGCAAGCTCACGGTCAAAATATTGTCTCCCTGCTTAGTTTCCAAATGTGCCATTTGCAAACACACATTGGACAAGGTAGGTAGATGTTAGTCAACCAAAGCTGAAAAACAAAGAAAATGCATTGGTGTGCTTTTTTATTTCATGGACTAATAGTCCGTTCCTGTTGCTGTTGTATCTTTAAGGCTAATGGCATGGTGTTTCAAAATGTTATGGTTCAGTATTGCCAAGACTGGAATCCTCTCTCCTGAAAGACTGGTTTTGAGGTTTATCATTTGCACAACAACCCCTTGCCAGTCAGAGAGGGGCTGTTTTTTTGACTAGGCAGGGGGAGGGATAATTATATGAGTATTCTGGCTTGAGTACAAGTGCTAGTTGTTTGGATCAACAGTACTGAGGAAATGTAACCTAGGAAGTCATGCTGGCTTACCTTCCTATCTGTCAGACACTGGATTTTGTTGATTTTGCCACCAGAGTGTTTTTCTGTCCTGTTCATAGTTTTATCAGTAATAGCTACACCGTGAAGTAGTTGGAGTGTTCTGGGAAAATGTTGCATCACAGTTACCCTACCAGGTGGACACTAACGTTTTATTGATTGGTTTCATATTGCTTGTTATAGTCATGTTGCCTTATCTCTACGAGAGCAGTACGTAGTAAGTACACTATAAGGATACATCACATTATGCCAAGTGCAGCAGTCTGTCTCAGGAAGAGAGAGACAGAGCCTCTGGCTTTAACCCTCCCCCACCCTGGCCTGTGTGTGGCTGCCTGGCTGTCAGGAAGAGAGACTCAGTTGAACCCCCCTCCCCCTGGTAAAGCAGCTCTCTAACTCCTTAGCTTCAAATGGAATCCTCCCATTTCACATGGTGGACTTTCCAGTTCAGTGGTTAAATTGCATGCATCGACTGAGTATGACACTGCAAAGGTTACGTGGACTGACTCCACCACCATTAGAGCCTAGTTGCAAGAGACACTTTGCATTACTGAATCATTACACTTTGATAAGGTTATTTGACACATTGTTGGAATAGCATCGTGGTAGATTTTGCAGGGTCCGCTGCAAGTAATCGCTCAGTTCAACGGATTCCAACCACTTGAGGCGAAGTGTGGTTAGAGTTTATTTTTTACTTACAAAAAACAGTAAACACAACATTGTAACATGACATAAACCAAAACAGTAGAACCACCACACTTTTACACATTTTACTTGATAAGAGAAGGACATTGCTAAAGAGTGAATCTTTAAGAAATGGGGTTTATAACTAAGTCGTGAAATTGGGGAGTAACACAAGGTTATGACGGAACAATCCTCACAGTGGCAGAATAAATAGTTCTTAACAACTCTGTCATTTAAAGCAGCTAATCTAGTTAGCTCTCTGATTTGATCAAAATCAAAACATTCACAGAGCATCATTTTTTTGCTCTCCTTCATTTGCTTGATTTGAAAAAGAAAGGTCTCTGTCATCAGTAGTAATGGGCCAGCTCCTTTTGTGTGACTGAGCACACCCATGACGTCTCCAGGCTGTTCTACCAGAGCACACTGACAGGACCACAGTGTCTCTGTCTCTGGATGTGTCCCAAATGGCTCTGGTCAAATGTAGGGCTCTGGTCAAAAGTAGTGCACTATGTAGGGAATATGGTGTTGACAGGAGCACAGGGCTCTGGCTCTCACTCAATTCAATTTTAATTTAAGGGGCTTTATTTGCATGCGAAACATATGTTTACATTCCAAAAACAAGTGAGATAAATAATAAACAAAAGTGAAATAAACAATTAAAAAAACAGTAAACATTACACTAAAAAAGTTCCAAAACATTTCAAATGTCATCTTATGTCTATATACAGTGTTGTAACTGTCTCTCTCTCTCTCTCTCTCTCTCTCTCTCTCTCTCTCTCTCTCTCTCTCTCTCTCTCTCTCTCTCTCTCTCTCTCTCTCTCTCTCTCTCTCTCTCTCTCTCCTCTCTCTCTCTCTCTCTCTCTCTCTCTCTCTCTCTCTCTCTCTCTCTCTCTCTCTCTCTCTCTCTCTCTCTCTCTCTCTCTCTCTCTCTCTCTCTCTCTCTCTCTCTCTCTCTCTCTCTCTCTCTCTCTCTCTCTCTCTCCTGCCAGTTCTAGGATCTGTTTGATGTGAACATCACATATTTATCTCTGACTCAGGCAATGCAATTGTTTATTACCTTTTGGTTTGTTGTCCTCTCTCCGCATTCACATTAATTATTGAATAGGACCAAAAAGTCCTAAGTATTAAAGTGATGATTTGACTTTTAAGGACTAGTTATAGCTTGAGTTGACACTTTAGGTATAGGCCTATGTCTCAAGAATTGTTGATGTGTTTATGTGAGTGAACTTGCTCAACCTCTCTGTGGGTGTCTTTGGTTGCATAAAGGATGGTTATTTGCCTGTTACTGCACATGCTGTAGTCAGCTGTTTTGAAAGAAGTGAGAGGTATTAACTTTTTGCTCACTGACAGGGAGGAAGTAACCTTGGTTGTGGTTTATTGCGTAGATCAGACAACCTCTCAAGCCTAGAAAATGTATAAACTATACCATGATCAGGTGAAAACACAATTAACCATTGTACTGCCACCCCCCCAACCACTTTGCTTTTGTAAATGCTGTGAGAGATTCAGTTACACTTTGTTGGTTCTGTTTTTATGCCTCTGGGTGCTCAACATGCTGTGTGTGCAGTCAAAGGTGTTATTATAGCATAGCTGCCTTTTTAGTATCTGTTGCCTCAGGAAATGGGAGAAGTGTGCACCACATCCTATAGCGAGACTGTGCACTCTGCCCCCCTGCTTGACCTTGGGTACTATTTTCCACTACTTAAATCAGTCTGCATTCTCCTCCTTAAATCACGACAATGTGTTTTCCCCTAAAATCAGTCCCATTACTCAAATCAATGCATCTTCTCTTTTTCAAATTAGCCTAGTTTGGTCTCAACTGAAATCAGCACACCCTCCCTTCAGTTTGTATTCAGTCGGCTGAGCCCCTAATGTAACATGTCGTATTCAAACCAGAACTTTCCTATAGTAGGTACTGTATCCACTTGGGAACCATATGTTTTTTATAGATAGTCTAGTTCTGCTGAATGTCTTTGGACGCGTTCCAAATGGCACCCTGTTCCCTATATAGTGCACTATTTTAAAAGTACTGCACTATATAGGGAATAGGGTGTCATTTAGGAAGCACACTTTGACAAACTTGTAAATAGTTCAGTCAGTGGAACCAATGTTCCTAAAATAGCCCTCCTCAGCAACACAAGCACTTAATCAGCATAGAAAACAGAAGAATAATTAGAGAGCATGCTTTTTCTGCTAATTAAGTGTTTTTCAATGTTCCTTTCCCTTGCTGCATTTACATCCCAAATAGCACCCTATTATCTACATAGTGTATGACTTTTGACCAGAGCCCTATGGGCCCCATATAGGGTATATGGTGTAATTTGGGACACAGCCCAGGAGGAACTCTGCTATGAAATAGGATAGTAGCACAACCATCAATTAAAGAAATATAGGAGAGTGCCTCAGCTGAGTTTCTTTGGATGTAGCATTTAAAGTAATTAAATACAGAGCAGACTCGTGTGTTAAAAAGGGATGTTTGGAAAGACAGGAGTGCAAGTCTCGAGACATGTTTATTTAGCATTGTTAGAGAAATGCTGTATTATTAAAGGGCAATTACACCACTTTTCAACTTCATTTTCATTATCTCCAGCACATACATACTAGAGGTCGACCGATTATGATTTTTCAATGCCGATACCGATACCGATTATTGGAGGACAAAAAAAGCCGATACCGATTAATCGACCGATTAATTTTTTTAAATATTTTTTATATATATATATATATATATATATATATATATATATATATATATATATATATATATCATACACACACACATTTTTGTAATAATGACAATTGCAACAATACTGAATGAACAATAAACAAAGTGACAATGATACTGAAGAGTCTGCTTAGGAGACAAATACTCTCAACTGTTTGAATAAAAATAGAGTTTAAGTTACCTGTGATGAATGTTGAAAACAAAAACTTTAATTTCTATATGCAGGGAATCCTATTTTAATAATGGGCATGGTAAGAATTGACGACCAAAGTGCGAGTCATAATTCACATGACACCTAGCAAAATCTGAAAAGCGGTTCCTTCATTTATTCCATAGGATATTTTTAGATTCACTTAAAATAAGCTCTGTGTTTCGTGTAGGCTTACATCACCGTGCCAATTTTATAACTGTGTAGATATTCATAGGACAAGGTAACTCTGATCAATATTGGCTAAATATAAGCGAAGATTAAAACATTTGTAGAGTGGATTTATGAAAATATGTTGACAAACGTTACCTTATCCTAGTGAGATTTACACGGGTATCAAAACGTCGAGGCGGTTTAAGCCTGCACGAAACACAGACCTTATTTGAAGTAGATCAAGACATTCTCTATGGAAGACATGAACGGTAAAATAACGAAGGAACCCCTTTCAAGTTCAGCCGCAAGTTATTACAGGAATTATAACGCGTCGACTATTTCTCTCTAAACCATATACCTTTGACTAATCCGGAAACTATCACCTCGAAAACAAAACATTTATTACGTTCCGTATTTTATCTAACGGGTGGCATCCATGAGTCTAAATATTCCTGTTACATCGCACCACCTTCAATGTTTTCATAATTACGTAAAATTCTGGCAAATTAGTTCGCAAAGAACCAGGCGGCCCAAACTGTTGCATATACCCTGACTCTGCGTGCAATGAACGCAAGAGAAATGACACAATTTCACCTGGTTAATATTGCCTGCTAACCTGGATTTCTTTTAGCTAAATATGCAGGTTTAAAAATATATACTTGTGTATTGATTTTAAGAAAGGCATTGATGTTTATGGTTAAGTACACATTGGAGCAATGACAGTCATTGATTGATTGTTTTTTATAAGATAAGTTTAATGCTAGCTAGCAACTTACCTTAGCTTACTGCATTCGCTAACAGGCAGGCTCCTCGTGGAGTGCAATGTAATCAGGTGTTAGAGCATTGGACTAGTTAACTGTAAGGTTGCAAGATTGGATCCCCCGAGTTGACACGGTTAAAAATCTGTCGTTCTGCCCCCTGAGGCAGAACGTTCCTAGGCCGTCATTGAAAATAAGAATGTATTCTTAACTGACTTGCCTAGTTAAATTCAGATTAAATAAAGGTGTTTTAAAAAAAATATATAAAAAAAAATCAGCAAATCGGCGCCCAAAAAATACCGATTTCCGATTGTTATGAAAACTTGATATCGGCCATTCCGATTAATCGGTCGACCTCTAATACATACACTACATGACCAAAAGTATGTGGACACCCGTGGACATCATTCTAAAATCATGGGCATTAATATGGAGTTGGTCCCCCCTTTGCTGCATTAGCAGCCTCCACTCTTCTGGGAAGGCTTTCCTAGATGTCCGGAACATTGCTACGGGGACTTGCTTCCATTCTGCCACAAGAGCATTAGTGAGGTCGGGCACTGATGTTGGGCGATTAGGCCTGGCTCGCAGCCAGCGTTCCAATTCATCCCAAAAGTATTCGATGGGGTTGAGATCAGGGCTCTGTGCAGGCCAGTCAAGTTCTTCCACACCGTTCTCGACAAACCATTTCTGTATGGACCTCGCTTTGTGCACGGGGGCATTGACATGCTGAAACAGGAAAGGGCCTTCCCCAAACTGTTGCCACAAAGCACAGCATGTCATCCTGTAGCATGTCATTGTAGCGTTAAGATTTCCCTTCACTGGAACTAAGGGTCCTAGCCCGATTGGGCGGTATACCGACTTTTGTGATATACCGGTATTGATGCACGGACCGGTTTGGGTTTTTACTTTACACTCTATAATGGTATTTGAATGTTTGGTTTGTTAAATGTGATATGCAGAGTGTAATGTCAATTTTTATAGTTTACTTCGCTACTTGAGTCGTCTCTCTCCGCTCTTTCTATACCGCTTTCCACACAGACCTAGCCAGGCCCCCTGTCACTCAAGGAGCGCATTTGATGTTCCTCAACCAAGAGACACTTGCGTTCAGTCTGCATGGTCAATGCCGCATATGCAGTACTGTTGATGACAATGATGCAGTTGTCACTGCTTCTTAATATAAATCTACTAGCATTATATAATTACATTATTAGCTTGTGTTTCTTACATCTGCAAACAGCTAGTTTGTCTTTTCTTAGCAAGTTGTTCCTAAATCTTGTTAGCCTCTGATTGTTACCCGCTAATGCTAATCGCTAGCTAGCCAGCTAATACATCTACTGAGTAAGAGCAAGCGTAATTAGCTATACAGCCTGATAATACCAGTGATGGTGTAGACTTAAATCAGCATGTTGTTTGTTCAACAGTGTCTTCTAAATTAAAGAGGTAAACGCAAAGCAAGAATATGTTAGCTACATGAAGTAGCTAAGAGAAAACATTCAATGTAGCCAAAGGTGTTTCCTCGGGGACCCTATAATCTATCAACACATTAGTTCCTACCCTGTCACAATAAGTCCTCCCTGGCATTTTGATTCGTTGTCATGTCAAACAACACTGTATTAAAAGTGCCCACTATTATATTATAACTATATAATTAGAACAGACATTCCTATTCCCATGATTCCAAAAGTGAAGTGTTTTGCTCTAAATCGCAAGTCAAATTGCAACATGTGATTAAAAATATCGTGCAGCCCTACGTTGCAGTGTGGAAATGATCTCAAATGCAGAAATTGATGAAAATTATGACTTATTTTGGGGTTGAAGTTGAATTGAACAGTATAAAACAATCAGAATAGAGAAAGACTCATTGAAATCACTTAGAATGTATGTGTTGCCACCCTAGGATCTCTCACTACTCAAAAATCATTTACCTCTGATAACCTGAATGACCCTAGAACGTTTTGGAAGGCTATTAAGTTTATGTCTGGAAACGGTAATGTTAATGAATTACCTTCATCTGTATTGAAGGACTTTGTTGCTGTAAATTACAAAACTGAAATGCTGAATTGTTTCAATTAGCACTTTGTATCATCTGGTAGGCTGTTTGATTCAGTTTCCTCTGTCTCTGTACAACCCTGTGTGGATGAACCAGCGAGAGCTTGTCAAACTTTTAGCTTTTTGCCATTCTCAGTGCAGGTGGTACATAAAGCCCTGAAATCCTTAGATCAGAGAAAGCCTGCAGGTCCTGATCTTTTTGTTCCCTGATTTTTAAATCTGGCAGCTGATTTCATAGCTGAACCACTTACATATTTGTTCAATCTAACCCTGGAATGTAATGAAATTCCAAAGATCTGGAAATCAGTATTTCTTCCACCACTTTTAAAAGGGGGAGATCCAACTCTTTTAAATAATTATAGGCCAATCTCAAAGCTGTCACCCCTGGTGAAAATACTTGAAACCCTTGTGAGTGAACAGCTAAAAGAGTTTTTATATACTAACTCTATTTTATCAATGTATCAATCGACAAAAAACAGCACTGTCTCACTTTTTATTGATCTCTCTGAGGCTTTTGATACAGTTGATCATGCTATACTGAGGCAGAGATTGTCAAGTGTAGGTCTTTCGGAGCATGCAGTTGCATGGTTTGCTAACTATCTGTCTGATAGAACTCAGTGCACTCAATTTGATGGGCTCATGTCTGTTAAATTGTCTGTCTGTAATGGTGTGCCCCAGGGTTCGGTACTTGGTTCCCTCTTATTCACTATTTATATAAATAATTTAGACAAAAATTTGCTAAATGCGCAACTTCACTTATATGCTGATGATACTGTTATTTATTGTTGTGCCTTGTCTCTCACAAAAGCTTTCCAGAACTTGCAAACTGCTTTTTATACTGTTCAACATACCTTGTGTCAATTGAAGCTTATCCTCAATACTGACAAAACTAAACTAATGGTGTTTTCTAAAGGAAGAATTAGACGTCTGAACTTTTGACCTATTACTATCTGTCAGGGCAATGAACTTGAGACTGTAACCTCATATAAATATTTTGGAATTTTATTGATGATGGCCTCTCTTTTAAATTGCATATTCAACAACTTACAAAAAAATTGAAGCTGAAGTTGAGATTTTATTTTAGGAGTAAGGCTTGTTTTTCTTTTGAAGCCAGAAGGAGGCTAGTATCAGCTACATTTATGCCTTTACTAGACTATGGGGATATTTTATATATGAATGCTTCCGCTCAGTGTTTGAGATTAATTGACACCCTTTACATGGCGCATTGAGATTTATTTTAAACTGCAAAACCCTTACGCACTACTTCACTTTATATACCAGGGTTAGCTCGCCTTCTCTAGTCACTCGTAGGGTCAGTCACTGGTATACTTTTATTTACAAAGCCATTTTGGGTTTACTACCATTTTATTTGGGCATTTTTATTGTTCAGAAATGTGGTGGGTACTCTCTTCGGACTTTATCCTGCTAACTGTTCCAATTGTCCAAACTGAATTTGGTAAAAGGGCTTTTATGTACTCTGCGCCATCGGCTTGGAACGCCTTAAAACATACTGAAAGAACTTGTCCAGATTGGTGTTTTTAAATCACCGATAAAGGATTTTGAGGCTGATTCCCTGACCTGTCAATGTTTTTAATTTGCTGTTTTATGATTTTGTTATACTCTTGTGAATGCTATGGTTTTTACCAGATTACTTGTAGTTTTTCATGTTGTCTGTCTGTAATTGTGTAATGACTTGGTGCTGCCTATCTTGATCAGGAAGCTCTTGAAAAAGAGATTTCAAATCTCAATGAGCCCTACCTGGTTAAATAAAGGTTAAATAAAAAATAATACAAAGTAAAATAATGCAAATTTAGAACTTTTATTTATTCAAAAACATAAAATACCGTCATACCAGCAATTAAAAAAAAAAAATACCGCGATATAATATTTGGGCCATATCGCCCAGCCCTAGCCCAAACCATGAAAAACAGTCCCAGACCAGTATTCCTCCTGCACCAAACTTTACAGATGGCACTATGCATTGGGACAGGTAGCATTTTCCTGGCATCCGCCAAACCCAGATTCGTCCGTCGGACTGCCAGATGCTGAAGGGTGATTGATCACTCCAGAGAACGCGTTTCCACTGCTCCAGAGTCCAATGGCGGCGTGCTTTACACCACTCCAGCCGACGCTTGGCATTGCGCATGGTGATCTTAGGCTTGTGTGCGGCTGCTCGGCCATGGAAACCCATTTCATGAAGCTCCCGACGAACAGTTATTGTACTGATGTTGCTTCCAGAGGCAGTTTGGAACTTGGTAGTGAATGTTGCAATTGAGGACAGACGATTTTTACACGCTACGCGCTTCAGCACTCAGCGGTCCTGTTCTGTGAGCTTGTGTGGCCTACCACTTTGCGGCTGAGCCGTTATTGCTCCTAGATGTTTTCACTTCACAATAACAGCACATCAGTTGACCGTGGCAGCTCTAGCAGGGCAGAAATTTGACGAACTGACTTATTAGAAAGGTGGCATCCTATGGCAGTGCCACGTTGAAAGTCATTGAGCTCTTCTACTGCCATTGTTTGTCTATGGAGATTGCATGGCTGTCTGCTCGATTTTATACACCTGTCAGCAACAGGTGTGGCTGAAATAGCCAAATCCACTAATTTGAAGGGGTGTCCAGATACTTTTGTATATATAGTGTATGTGACAAGGGGATATTTCTGCTTTTTGTAGAAAGATGTATAAAGTTAAAAAGTTCTACCCGATTACATCATCAAAATTTAAAAAACTGTGATTTTCAAGCACTGTAAGATTCGTGGTGACATGAGGAGTAAGAAAATACCCTCCCTCTGGCCAAAAACTCATTGCAGGTTTTGAATATCACCTTTTCTTTCTTTTTAACCACAGATCATAGAAATATGCTGTTTTCACATATGTAGACACTGGTATGGTGCTGGAGAGAATGAATATGAGGTTGAAAGTGGCAGAATTGCCCTTTAAGCAATGACTTTCCAGTTTTAATTTATGAGCAAGCGGTAGGTCAATGGACTTGGAATAGTCCAGTGGGTTTTGGAGAAAAGGGGGGCTATGATATATGCTGTATCTGTAGTCATTCTCTTGTCATCTCCTTTCGGACAGTTTGAATGACAGGTTGCACACACAGGAAGACAGAGCAGCAGTGATCATAACATTGCACACCATGGGATTAAGGAGACTGCAGCCAGACACTGTAGCAGGATATGTGTGTGTGACATACAAACACTTCCTCTTGTCAGGGACAGTTGTGATAACCACCTCAACTCTCACGCTAGCCAACTGGCACCTCATCCTCCCCTTCATATTGATTTACACTGAATAAGACACTCCATTGTCAATACAGAAGGAATGCCAAAGAAATAATAGCAGCATTGACGATGCTAACTGATAGCTTGCTTGTCCTCATAAATTGAAAGATATTTGTTTTTCATGAATTGTGGTGCCAGTTTATCATACTAGCATCAGTCAGTCTGTACAGTTAATTCCATTCCTCCTCCTTGCAGCTCAAGAAGAACCCCCTTCTTTTCCGAGTCTCCTCCCAGGTGTGTAATATTGGGGCAGTCTTGAGTGGGGACTCTCATCCTGCACCAGTAAGGGGTTGTGAGGTGGTGCCTCTACTGTTGTCCCTCCCTCACTACTCTGTGACATGCTCTGCTGTGCTCTCAGGCAGCCCTGCTAAAATGAAGGCCCCACAACGCCATCCGAAGCAACATGGCGGTGGTGGATTCAGTGGAACTAGGGCATTGAGCTTGTATTTATTTAGAGGAGAGGAGGCCAGGAAAGCCTTGAGGGGAATTGAGCCAAATAGTGGTGACCAAGATAGATATGCTGGTGCTGGCGGAGTTGTCTATCAATCTGATGTGACAGTGAATGGTTTAGAGGAATGTAGCTAGCACCTGATCGTGGACACTGGTGATGGCTTCCTCTGCAGGCAGCTGACTGCACACGTTTCTGGGTGGGATCCGCCCCCCTTTGTGTGTACACACACACACAATAATTTGCCAGTAACAGATGACATTCATATTCTGACAATCTCTGATTTAGGTAATACATTTGATGATACAGTGGTAGCAATACATGGTTATAACATCTACAGAAAATACAGAAACGCCAATGGTGGAGGTGTTGCTGTTTATATTCAGAACCACATTCCTGTAAAGCTTAGAGAGGACCTCATGTTAAATACTGTTGAAGTAATATGCTACAGGTTCATCTGCCTCACCTAAAGCCAATTCTTGTGGGAAGCTGCTATAGACCACCAAGTGCTAACAGTCAGTCTCTGGAAAACATGTGTGAAATGCTTGATAATGTATGTGATATCAACAGAGAAGTATATTTTCTGGGTGATTTAAATATTGACTGGCTTTCATCAATTTGCCCACTCAAGAAAAAGTTTCAAACTGTAACCAGTGCCTGCAATCTGGTTCAGGTTACCAGTCAACCTACCAGGGTAGTTACAAACAGCACAGGAATGAAACAGATGCCTCAACTTGCAGCTTCATTAAATAGTACCCGATAAACACCAGTCTCAACGTCAACAGTGACTCCGGGATGCTGGCCTTCTAGGCAGAGTTGCCAAGAAAAAGCCATATCTCAGACTGGCCAATAAAAAGAAAAGATTAAGAAGGGCAAAAGAACACAGACACTGGACAGAGGAACTCTGCCTAGAACGCCAGCATCCCGGAGTCACTGTTGACGTTGAGACTGGTGTTTATCGGGTACTATTTAATGAAGCTGCCAGTTGAGGACTTGTGAGGCATCTGTTTCTCGAACTAGACACTCTAATGTACTTGTCCTCTTGCTCAGTTGTGCACTGGGGCCTCCCACTCCTCTTTCTATTCTTGTTGGAGCCAGTTTGCGCTGTTCTGTGAAGGGAGTAGTACACAGAGTTGTACGAGATCTTCAGTTTCTTGGCAATTTCTCACATGGAATAGCCTTCATTTCTCAGAACAAGAATAGACTGACAAGTTTCAGAAGAAAGTACTTTGTTTCTGGCCATTTTGAGCTGATGCTCCAGATACTCAACTAGTCTAAAGAAGGCCAGTTTTATTTTTTCTTGAATCAGGACAACAGTTTTCAGCTGTGCTAACATAATGGCAAAAGGGTTTTCTAATGATCAATTAGCCTTTTAAAAGGATAAACGTGGATTAGCTAACACAACGTGAAATTGGAACACAGGAGTGATGGTTGCTGATAATGGGCCTCTATACGCCTATGTAGATATTCCATAAAAAATCAGCAATTTGATGTTATTTTAATGGACATTAAAAAAAAAAAAATTTTTTTTTTTAACAAAACAAGGACATTTCTAAGTGACCCCAAACTTTTGAACGGTAGTGTGTATATATATATATATTTAAATCCTACCCCCCGTCCCCGCTGGAGGCTTTTTGCCTTTTGGTAGGCCGTCATTGTTAATAAGAATTTGTTCTTAACTGACATGCCTAGTTAAATAAAGGTAATAAACTCCGGTAGGGCAACATCTGAAAAATATCGCACTTGGTAGTGTGTACCGGTGCTCGACCAGTCGGCGAAAGCCAACATCACCCATGACAGAGAACGGTTGATTGTCAAGGGCAATGAATTCCATTATCTTGGCATTAATGGATGTTCTTACTCTTTCAAATGACTGCTCGACTTGTTGACTGCTCGATCCACACAGCAGACATTGTGGGCTAGGTTAGAAATGCTGTGTTGCACGTGTAGCGCAACATTTTATGCGGCGTCATTACGCCATGTACCTACGTTATATAGGTATGCACGTCAGCTTTGACATCGGTTTTGCACATCGGCGTTAAACTAGACAGCGGGCCGATGTTGGCATTTTTAGCTAATATCGGCCGATTCTGATATCTTCACCGATATATCGTGCATCCCTAATGTGTCGGAGGAAACACCGTACACCTAGCGACCGTGTAAGCGTGCACTGCGCCCTAGTGCGCGATGGGACAAGGACATCCCTGCCGGCCAAACCCCCCCCTAACCCGGATGACTCTGGGCCGATTGCACGCCACCCCATGGGTCTCCCGGTCGCGGGCCAGCTGCGACAGAGCCTGGACTCAAACCCAGAATCTCTAGTGGCACAGCTAGCACTGCGATGCAGTGCCTTAGACCACTGCACCACTCGGGAGGCCTGAGGGAACACACTTGATGTGTTGTGAAAAGTGTTATGAAATGTAATGTCACGTAATGTTTTTAATTGTATATAACTGCCTTAATGTTGCTGGACCCCAGGTAGAGTAGCTGCAAATGGGGATCAGCTAATGGGGATTCTTAATAAATACAAGTACAAAATACACACACACACCTTCTCCATGTAGGCCTGCACCACTAGCATCTACTGTTTCTCAGACAGGACATCAGCTGTGATTGAATAATATTTTTCTCTGTTAAATTAGTACAGGCGGCGAAACTGAATGCGAAACTGTGGAAACAAGTGAAAATGGAAAGAAAAGGCATTGTTGCAGCAGTTATTTCCCCTTGCACTGCAATTTGACATTGAAATGAGGAGCTGCAATAATACATTACTAACTACATGTTTTTACCTTCGTGATTCACTATTGAGTTTATAAGAAACATTGTGTTAGAAACAAGTAAGGTAAGTCTACCTATTAAGCCTACCAAAATCTAAGCTTAGACATTTCTAACATATACTGTCCTAATTTATTTAAGAAAAGTCCAGATAAAATGAAATATTAATTTATGATGTGAAGTTTTATGACTTTACTTACAATTGTTTTTTATAAAACATAAAAAGATTTGATAAAATATTTGAAAAAGTCTGGACTGGGCTTAATTTGGTACCTACTGAATGTACCCTTTAAACCCATGGTTGTTCCAAATAATCCCACCTTTTAAATCATCTATTTAAATACATTTCCAAATGTTCAAAACTTACATATGGACATTTCTTATGTCGAATTATATAATATTAACCTCCCCTAAAGTTATTAAAATAAATGGATCATTACTTTTCATTATGAAAGTAGCACTCATAACAGTGGACTTAGGCTTTTGTTATTGCCTACCAGTACACACCTGATTCAGCTAATGAACTACTCATAGACTTCAATCAAGACATGATTAGTTAAATCAGGTGTGTTATTGCTTGATAAGTAAAAAAATAAAAAAATAACCTTCACCCACGCCGGCCATGCAACAAAGACCATAACACACACAAGTGTCAAGTAATTATATGAAAGCGGATTCACATTTGCTGTACTGCTATTCCTGTTAATTAGTTTGACTTGTCTTCCTAAAGCCAATCTGAAGACTGTTTCAAATCTCCCTCTCTACTGTGTATTACAAAGGTACAGGTGGTGGACCAACAGATGGGATAACCTGGATGAATGAAGGACAACAATATGACAATGCCCCCACCCAAAAGTGCATGAGTAATCGCCCAACAGTCATCTTCATGTCCCTAGCATTTTTGTCCCACCACTTGTAGGTCCTTTATCCCTCAACCCTGGTCTTATTCTTCTCTCTCTGCATCAACGACTACCTGTCCATTCCAAACGTCTTGGAGAGAGTACAGAGGTTTATAATTGTTCCTAATTGTTTCTAATCTTGGGAAAGGCGTATGGCTAGATGCATAATATGCATAACTGTAGTTTTTGTGTGATTTAAACAACTTAAATCTGAACAAAAAAAAATCAATTTATGCATGATCATTGAATATTAGGGATATCAACACACTATCCCATGGGTTTTAGTGCAAAATTAGCTTAATAGGAGCATACTGAACTTAATTGGAACAACAGTGATTTATGGTGAAAAAGATAGCAAAATCAATATTTGGAAACCGATGGTTTGGGGTATACATATCCACACTGTAGACTACAATATTATGCAAAGTTAGTATTGAACAATATTTATCTATTACCATTTACATTCTGCATAGAGGGAGTTTCCTTTTTTTGCTACTGTACCCACCTGAGATACATGTACATGATTACAAAAATGTAATCTATGTATAACAATGCAAGGTTAAACTTCTTGTCAATATGGGGGCGCTGTTTTCACTTTGTAAAAATTCGTTCCCAAATTAAACTGCCTCGTACTCAATTCTTGCTCGTACAATATGCATATTATTATTACTATTGGATAGAAAACACTCTCTAGTTTCTAAAACCGTTTGAATTATATCTGTGAGTAAAACAGAACTCAAGTTGCAGCTAACTTCCTGTCAGGAAGTGAGAAATCTGAAATCGGGCACTCTGTTCCAGGGTCAGTTTATTAATTTGCATGTAATCTATGAGTCGACATGCACTGCATACGATTTCCCCTAGATGTCAGTAAGCAGTGAGAATTGGAATGGTGTTGCTAGGCAGATCTGAGGCCATATAAAGGGTCTTGGAACGTGGGGTGCACTCTTTTCAACGTTCGTCATGGCGCAAGACAGACCTCAGGATGGCATTCTGAAAAGCTCTCGTTATATGCCTTAGATATATCCGGCTCTGATTTTATTCGATATAGGTGTTAAAGACATCATAATGTAGTTATTTTAAACCGAGTTATATCAGTTTATATCAGTATATTGCGATTTTCGGATATTTCTTTGTGCTGCGTTATGAAGAGTTGGACACGTCTGGGCCACATAGCTAATGTTTGCTGCTAATTCCTAAATTGAAGACGTCAATCTACAACCGAGCAACGATGATTCTGGACAAAGGACCACTTGCACAAGATTCTGATGGAAGCTCATCAAAAAGTAAGAACTATTTATGATGTTAATTCGTTGTTCTGTTGAAAAATGTAAAACTACTATTCCGCCATTAATTTCGGTGCGGTCTCGCTTTAACGCACGCTGTATGTCGTAGTAACGTTAATTTTAAAAATCTAACACAGCGGTTGCATTAAGAACTAATGTATCTTTCATTTGCTGTCCAACCTGTATTTTTTAGTCAAGTTTATGATTAGTTATTGATTAGATTAGGTGCCTCTCCCAAGATTTCTCCCGACATTTTGTTGGCAGCTTGGCTACTATCCTCATTGTATAACCACGATTTGTGCCGCTAAATATGCACATTTTCGAACAAACAATATATGTATTGTGTAATATGATGTTATAGGACTGTCATCTGATGAAGTTTTGAGAAGGTTAGTGAAAAATGTAATATCTTTTGCTGGTTTATTCGCTATCGCTAACGTGCATGAATCAATGCTGCTGTGTGGTTGGCTATTGTAGTAAGCTAAAATAATGCTAAATTGTGTTTTCGCTGTAAAACACTTAAAGAATCTGAAATATTGGCTGGATTCACAAGATCTTTGTCTTTCATTTGCTGTACGCTGTGTATTTTTCATAAATGTTTTATGATGAATATTTAGGTAATTCACGTTGCTCTCTGTAGTTATTCTAGTTGCTTTGGTGAGAGTTGTGATGGTGGCTGCAATGTAAAACTATGATTTATACCTGAAATATGCACATTTTTCGAACAAAACATATGCTATACAATAAATATGTTATCAGACTGTCATCTGATGAAGTTGTTTCTTGGTTAGTGACTATTTATATCTTTATTTGGTCGAATTTGTGATAGCTACCTATGCAGGAAAACAATGGTGGGGAAAAAAAGTTGTGTCTTTTGCTATGGTGGTTAGCTAATAGAAATACATATTGTGTCTTCCCTGTAAAACATTTAAAAAATCAGAAATGATGGCTGGATTCACAAGATGTGTATCTTTCATTTGGTGTCTTGGACTTGTGATTTCATGAACATTTTATTATATGATATCCCTGTGGCTTTAGGCTAGGCTATGCTAGTCAGCTTCTTTGATGGGGGGGATCCCGGATCCGGGTTTGTGACTCGTTAGACTCGTCGTTTATCAGTAAAATAAGACTAAATGCATTTGAAAATGTAAGCTGTAAATGCCTGAAATCTATTGTCTTGTTGTAGTTCATCAAGTTATTTTGCTCCTGTGTGACTGTGACATGCAGGCACGACTGCTATCGTGAAAAACCCATATATTCAATTGGCAAGAAGTAGTCATTAATGCCCATGAAATATGCTATTATGTGCATATATCAGTACATTAATATCTGAATTTTACATAAAGTATGATCACTTATCTGAGACGGTACTAAAAATATCAGAAAAATGTGTTTATCTGAGGGTAGTCTTAACACCAATTTTTTTTGTTGTTGCTTTGATATTGACAACTAGTGGGAACTTACACAACGGGCAATAACTTAATAATAAAACATCTGATTCTTAGATTAAAAATTGTTATGATATAACAACCAGATGAATAGGTTAAAACATTAAACAGCTGAAAATGTTGTTTTTATTTTTTGAATTCAAAGATGGAAGTGGACTTAATAGTTATGCTTACCCTATTTTTTGCTTAGTGCTACAATACAAGAGTGACATTTCTGTGTTCACGTAATGAGTCAGCATATTGTGTTGACCTGCCTGTTGCTTGTTTTGAGAGTAGATATCACAAGACAGTCAGTTGCCTTATCACCACTCACTTTGCTTATCCTATGGGCAGATTACTGTCCCGTGTCCATGTAGACCTCCCCAGGCTGTAGACAGAGAGACTGTTCTGTTCCAGTTGTGTTATTCTGTGCTGTTTTTTTACTGCCGTGCAGAGACGACTGAGTCTGCTCTAACCTTCATCATTGCTCTCACAGTTTGCTGATTGTCTTTCATCTATTGTCTTCTCTCTCAGGTTTTTACTCACTAATGCTGTGAAAGGGCTTTGATCTGGTGTCCTACAGCCCTATCAGCACAGTGTGGGCCTCAGGCTCTCACCCTCCATTGCCCTCTCTCTCTCTCTCTCTCTCTCTCTCTCTGAGTCTTTCTCTCTTTCTCTCTCTCTCCTCCCCCGGAGCGCTCTCTCTCCCACTCTCAAAACATTTTGTCAGGGTGTGGTGGACAGTGAAGTCCACACAGTTGAAACGCTTTTGTTTGTTGTGGTTTAGTATGGCTTTGCCAAGGGCAACTGGCTGTTGTGTGGGTCTATCTCTCTCTGTAATTCCTGAAATAGTAGCGGTCTATTAAATTACATTTGGCGATGTTTTGCAACTCTTGAATCTTGAATGCAACCTCCTGAGCCCCGGGGAAGAAAACAAGCCATACTTCCCATTGAGCTTGGAGACAATATGTTTTCCAACACACAGATTTCACAACAGCACTGCACACATACACAAAAGTAAAGTTTGTGGATTGTGGAACCTCTGCCCATCCCCTTGGTTTTTGATCAGAATTACTTTTTTTCAATGCTGAGGGAAAAACGTTTCCCGAAGTGCCCACAGAGTTAGTTTAGAGAGGAGCATGCTGAGTGCAGGCTTGTAAAGGTGGAAGCGGGCCACAGTGCTCTTATTACGTGAGAGTGGCCTTTTTCCAAGCTGCCCTGAGCCTCATTTTGTTTTGGTCGTTTCCTTGTTCCTTGTCGCTGATCCATGGAAACTTCTCTTGACTTTGAAGCTGGTGACTAGAGAGGGGGGCAACAGACCTGGGGGAAGTGGGTACCTAACCCTACCACCCCCTCTACACCCCCTCACTACCTTTTTCCTTGTCCTCTGACCTCACAGGCCTACCCCTCAATACCCTGTCCCTGCTCCAGGTTGAAGATGTCATAACAGCGTGGCTGTGGCTCTGCTTGGTTATGCCTCAGAGGAATGTACTGCCATGGACCCTGGGTCCTGGTCCTGTGTGTAGTTTGGCTGCTGTCTGCGCTGCGGATCAGGCCTGGCCGCCGCTGGCACCCTCTCAGGCACACCTGTCAGTGCCATTCTGGGCAGAGCCGGCACTGTCCCTCCCGTCATCTGTGGGCGCCAGAAGAGCCACTCAGTAGAGCCTCCAGTCCATACCCCTTCACACGCAACACAGCCAGGCCTAGTGGGTGTGGTGGGGAAAGAGGCTGACAAATTCACATTTCATGATTTTAAAAACATCCATGCGGCATCCATGATCACTGAGGTCCCTTTGGTCAGACTTCATGTACGCAGTGTTATAGTACACCTGGGGGAGCGGAGCCACTTATGGCATAAGTTCATACTGTCAACAGAGATGACTTATTGTTATATAGTTAATCATAGATAAGCATTCCTGTCAGTCATGACTGGCCTGTTTTCAATGTATCAATAGTCATGACATTCTACAGTAGCTAGCTACCAGGTTACATCCCAACTCATTTACAGTGGTGGGGTGAATACAGTCACTCAGTGAGAGAAGTATGGCTAGAATGTTTAGAGAGGGCTGGAATAGAGTGTCTTTCTACCAATGGCATCCTGTGGCGGACGAGTCATGTGACTTGGCTGCCATTTGTCTTTTGGTTGGCCTCAAGGTGGGGAATAATACTCCTAGCAGCTGCAGAAAGCATTTCCGGCGGAGGGTTTTCTCCTTAGCGGAGCACATGGAGGTCTGTCCTGCCTGCCGCGATACACTGTAATATAAACTGGAGAGATCCACAGGCTTCACAGAGGGCTTCTCTCTCAGTGTGAGCGGGCATATTTACACCCCAGTGTGGTAGAGGAAGGTGATAGAATGGACCAAAGCCACAGGGAGAGATGGTACACTAATAAATAACCTGCTGGCTATGTGCTGCTCTAAAGAGCGTGATGACACGCCATAAGTGTATTTCCTAAGGGGCAATTCCACGGTAACGGAATTACACTTTGACTCTGTTTTTTCACTTTAAACTGTTTGCCAAAGAAAAACTATTGATTTAAAATGTTAACAAACCATACAACTCTATGTGCAAGGACTACTTTCAACAATACAAATACAACCATTTACAACAATTTAGTGGAAGAACTGTGCAAATGCATACTTTGGTAACAGAATTATGGTAGAATCTCCCTCTGGGTTTTCCAAAAGCTCTGCAGAAAGAATTGGATGTCAACTATGACTTGGCACCTTGAGTTTGAAAAATCTATTTTCGTTATTGAACTACAGTACGTGAAGTGGATTTGTACTCGGTAACGGAATTATATCATGGGTCCCTGATCTGTAATACACAAAAATGCATAATTATGGATATGAATGTCATTCTGCTCATGTTTCACACGTTTTAACATCACAGCAGAGCACAGTGCAGTATAATAGAGTAGAGTAGAGTACAGCAGAGTACAGTAGTACAGTAGAGTACAGCAGTACTCTACTGTACTGTACTATACTCTACTTTTCTTTACTGTATTGTACTGTGTTCTACTCACTGTACTGTATTGTACTGTACTGTGCTATCCAAACATCTATTATAAGTTCAGATTGGATCCAGTCCGGTCCGTCTGTGGACATCAAGGCCAGGGTGGACTGACCAAATTTCAACTACTTTTCAACGTCCATGGATGTCTGGTGTCAGTCAGTGCTCAGTGAGTGAGGATGCTGGTTACAGTAAATGGAAAGAGAGGGGGCTTTTGGGTAGGTGTCAATAAGAGCTGGGAGAGTGAGAGAGAGAGGCAGGGAAAGAGAGAGAGAGAGAGAGAGAGGGGTTGTCCAGACTCTGACTGTTTTAACACTCTTGGTTTGACCATCAGACAACAGAAAATCAAAGAAAACTGTTATGAGCTGAACATAACAGTATGCCAGTGGAACGGAGGATAGTAGCAGGTGACCCAACTGTGGTTTGTGACTATTATGATTTCCCGTTGTAGCCAATTCAGTTGCAGTAATTCCGTTAAAGATTCTTTGGGAATTCTGTTACAAATTTGGTAATGGAATTATGAGTTTTAATCACTTAATAATTACATAAACAAAAGGTATATCAGTAAAATCATTATAACTTAATTTGTAGGTCTACCATTACTTGTTACTTCTGTGAACTTTCCTTATTATTTCAGAGAAATGTGAAAATATCTTAAAGATATGTGGGTTTTTGGTAATGGAATTACAAGGCACAAGTCAATGTTTCTTAAACTTACAAAGGTAAACAATTGTTGATATTAGTTGGCAGGGTTCTTTACGTCAATATTATTGTGTTTTGATGTAGGCTATTTCTGATACCTTTTCAAACTTTTTCTGGTAGATGTTTTCTAAGACCTCTTTTCTATCTGTTTATCCATAAATCAACGCCTTTACTTATGCCACATTTTTAAGATGGAAAATGGTTGAAAATGTATCTACAGTGCATCCGAAAAGTATTCAGACGCCTTCCCCTTTTCCACATTTTGTTTGCCTTATTCTAAAAAAAGTTTTTTTTTTTTAAATCATCAATCTACACACAATAGCCCACAATGACGAATTGAAAACAGGTTTTTAGAAATGTTTGCAAATATATAAAAAATAAACAACAGAAATACCTTATTTACATAATATTTAGACCCTTTACTAGGAGACTTGAAATTGAACTCAGGTGCATCCTGTTTCCATTGATCATCCTTAAGATGTTTCTACAACTTGATTGGAGTCCACCTGTGGTAAAGTCAATTGATTGGACATAATTTGGAAAGGCACACACCTGTCTATATAAGACCCCACAGTTGACAGTGCATGTCAGAGCTCCGAGACAGGATTGTGTCAAGGCACAGATCTGGGGAAGGGTACCAAACAATGTCTGGAGCATTGAAGGTCCTAAAAGAACACAATGGCCTCCATCATTCTTAAATGGAAGAAGTTTGGAACCACCAAGATTCTTCCTAGAGCTGGCCAAACTGAGCAATCAGGGTAAAGGGCCTTGGTCAGGGAGGTGACGAAGAACCCAATGGTCACTCTGACAGAGCTCAAGAGTTTCTCTTTAGAGATGGGAGAACCTTCCAGAAGGCCAACCATCTCTGCAGCACTCCACCAAGGCCTTTATGGTAGAGTGGGCAGATGGAAGCCACTCTTCAGTAAAAGGTACATGACAGCCCGCTTGGAGTTTGCCAAAAGGCACCTAAAGGAGAAGATTCTCTGGTCTGATGAAACCAAGACTGAAATCTTTGGCCTGAATGCCAAGCGTTACGTCTGGGAAACCTGGCACCATCCCTACTAGAGGTCGACCGATTAATCGGAATGGCCGATTAATTAGGGCCGATTTCAAGTTTTCATAACAATCGGAAATCGGTATTTTTGGGCGCCGATTTGCCCCCCCCCCCCCCCCCAAAAAAAATTTACATTTATTTTTATTTTTAATTATTATTATTTTTTATATACCTTTATTTAACTAGGCAAGTCAGTTAAGAACACATTCTTATTTTCAATGACGGCCTAGGAACGGTGGGTTAACTGCCTTGTTCAGGGGCAGAATGACAGATTTTCACCTTGTCAGCTCGGGGGATCCAATCTTGCAACCTTACAGTTAACTAGTCCAACGCAATAACGACCTGCCTCTCTCTCGTTGCACTCCACAAGGAGACTGCCTGTTACGAGAATGCAGTAAGCCAAGGTAAGTTGCTAGCTAGCATTAAACTTATCTTATAAAAAACAATCAATCATAACCATTAGTTAACTACACATGGTTGATGATATTACTAGATATTATCTAGCGTGTCCTGCGTTGCATATAATCTGACTGAGCATACAAGTATCTAAGTATCTGACTGAGCGGTGGTAGGCAGAAGCAGGCGCGTAAACATTCATTCAAACAGCACTTTCGTGCATTTTGCCAGCAGCTCTTCGTTGTGCGTCAAGCATTGCGCTGTTTATGACTTCAAGCCTATCAACTCCCGAGATGAGGCTGGTGTAACCGAAGTGAAATGGCTAGCTAGTTAGCGCGCGCTAATAGCGTTTCAAACGTCACTCGCTCTGAGCCTTCTAGTAGTTGTTTCCCTTGCTCTGCATGGGTAACGCTGCTTCGATGGTGGCTGTTGTCGTTGTGTTGCTGGTTTGAGCCCAGGGAGGAGCAAGGAGATGGACGGAAGCTATACTGTTACACTTGCAATACTAAAGTGCCTATAAGAACTAGAGGTTCCGATTAATCGGGGCCGATTTCTAGTTTACATAACAATCGGAAATCGGTATTTTTTGGGCGCCGATTTGCCAATTTTTTTAAAAATATATATTTTTTACACCTTTATTTAATCTTTATTTAACTAGGCAAGTCAGTTAAGAACACATTCTTATTTTCAATGATGGCCTAGGAACGTTCTGCCTCATTCAGGGGCAGAACGTTAACCTTGTCAGCTCCTTGTCAGCTCTAATCTTGCAACTGTACAGTTAACTAGTCCAATGCTCTAACACTGATTACATTGCACTCCACGAGGAGCCTGCCTGTGCCGCGAATGCAGTAAGCTAAGGTAAATTGCTAGCTAGCATTAAACTTATCTTATAAAAAACAATCAATCAATGACTGTCATTGCTCCAATGTGTACTTAACCGTCATTGCTCCAATGTGTACTTAACCATAAACATCAATGCCTTTCTTAAAATCAATACACAAGTATATATTTTTAAACCTGCATATTTAGCTAAAAGAAATCCAGGTTAGCAGGCAATATTAACCAGGTGAAATTGTGTCATTTCTCTTGCATTCATTGCACGCAGAGTCAGGGTATATGCAACAGTTTGGGCCGCCTGGTTCTTTGCGAACTAATTTGCCAGAATTTTACGTAATTATGACATAACATTGAAGGTTGTGCAATGTAACAGGAATATTTATACTCATGGATGCCACCCATTAGATAAAATACGGAACGGAATAAACGTTTTGTTTTCGAGGTGATAGTTTCCAGATTAGTCAAAGGTATATGGTTTAGAGAGAAATAGTCGACGCGTTATAATTCCTGTAATAACTTGCGGCTGAACTTGAAAGGGGTTCCTTCGTTATTTTACCGTTCATGTCTTCCATAGAGAATGTCTTGATCTACTTCAAATAAGGTCTGTGTTTCGTGCAGGCTTAAACCGCCTCGACGTTTTAAAACCCGTGTAAATCTCACTAGGATAAGGTAACGTTTGTCAACATATTTTCATAAATCCACTCTACAATTTTTTTTATCTTCGCTTATATTTAGCCAATATTGATCAGAGTTACCTTGTCCTATGGATATCTACACAGTTCTAAAATTGGCAAGGTGGTGTAAGCCTACACGAAACACAGACCTTATTTTAAGTGAATCTAAAAATATCCTATGGAATAAATGAAGGAACCGCTTTTCAGATTTTGCTAGAAGGTGTCATGGGAATTATGACTCGCACTTTGGTCGTCAATTCTTACCATGCCCATTATTAAAATAGGATTTCCTGCATATAGAAATGACAGTTTTTGTTTTCAACATTCATCACAGGTAACTTAAACTCTATTTGTATTCAAACAGTTGAGAGTATTTGTCTCCTAAGCAGACTCTTCAGCATCATTTTTGGTCCTCCAATAATTGGTATCGGTATCGGCGTTGAAAAATCATAATCGGTCGACCTCTAATCCCTACGGTAAAGCATGGTGGTGGCAGCATCATGCTGTGGGGATGTTTTTCAGCGGCAGGGACTGGGAGACTGGTCAGGATCAAGGGAAAGATGAACGAAGCAGAGTACAGAGATCCTTGATGAAAACCTGCTCCAGAGCGCTCAGGACCTCAGACTGGGACAAAGGTTCACCTTCCAACAGGACAACGACCCTAAGCACACAGCCAAGACAACGCAGGAGTGCCTTCGGGACAAGTCTCTGAATGTCCTTGAGTGGCCCAGCCAGAGCCCGGACGTTCAAACATATCTGGAGAGACCTGAAAATAGCTGTGCAGCGACGCTCCCCATCCAACAGAGCTTGAGAGGATCTGCAGAGAATAATGGGTTAAACTCCCCAAATACAGGTGTGCCAAGCTTGTAGCGTCATACCAAAAAAGACTCAGGTATGTAATCACTGCCAAAGGTGCTTCAACAAAGTTCTGAGTAAAGGGTCTGAATACTTATGTAAATGTGATATTTTTTTATATTTTTATACATTTGCAAAAATGTATAAACTTGTTTATGCTTTGTCATTATGGGGTATTGTGTGTAGAAAAGTCAAGGGGTCTGAATACTTTCCGAATGCACTGTATGCTTTCATTTCCCAAAAATATAGACTCTTAGCTGTCATTTGACACCCAATTTGATATGCTCCTATGAACTTCCCATGTTAGTGCTCATGGGTCCTTTTTGATGGATATGCCCTAAGGCAGTAAAGGGTGATTTGCCTGTGCATACCTAGCATATCAGAGCTGAACGTCCTGCAAGCAGCTTCATTGTTCAGTTACAATAACACTGCATGGGACAAGACAACCACAGTACCACAGTTTTCAATCCAGTGGGGCTTTCAGGTGTTTTGCAATTATCCTAACCTAACAACAGCAAACCTAAAGGTTGGTTGTGTTTAGTAGGAAATATAGGGTGAGATCTTGTCAGAGCGATGGCATGCTTTCTGTGCGTGCCTCCATTGTTGCGCCATTCAAAGAGGTGTGGTACTTCCTCTTGAAGGTGTGGCTGTGGTATGAGATTAACATGAAAGATATGTCTGGTATTTATGGATTTTTCTGTTCGCTTTGAGATACTGCCCTGAGCCTTTCCCCAGCTCTATGGCATGTGTATAACAGTCATGAAGATGTAACTCAGTGATATTTGACTGTCAGTTTATTATATTGCTAGAGGGATGCGTTTCTCATAAGCTTCCTTCCATAGTAATAGCATGCCATTTGCTGGAGCGCCTTGATGCTAAGCTAAGGCTACACCACTGAGTTCCCAAACTTAGGGCTGGCTGCATTGTGATCCCTAATGAATTGGTCAGTGGAAGAGGAGGCTCCGTCTTAAGACCAGAAAGTAGTACCAGGGGGTTGTCTCCATGGCTCTCAAGCCAACAAATAACCTGTAATTGTGAATCATCTAGCGGAGGAATATGTTGCTCGGCACAGGGCCAGTGAAGCTGAACAGCCTTTGAAACTCCTGTCGGAAAATCTATCAGAACCAACTGTTTCTGAACCTTTTTTTAGCCCCCTCCCACCCCTGTCCTCCGAACTATCACAGCTATCACAGATCAGTTTTCACATACATTTACATTTAAGTCATTTAGCAGACGCTCTTATCCAGAGCGACTTACAAATTGGAAAGTTCATACATATTCATCCTGGTCCCCCCGTGGGAATTGAACCCACAACCCTGGCGTTGCAAGCGCCATGCTCTACCAACTGAGCCACACGGGACCATACTTGTGTGCTTTCTTCAATTCACCACTGTCTTTCTTTGTGACATGACAGGCAGCCGCATTGTGTTCACACATTCCTTTAGTTTTTTCCTTTAGTTTTTTCGTGGGTATTCTCTCCAGAATCAAAGTTCAGTTATGCTAAAGCTTTTACACAATGGTTTTGAGTGTTACGCCAAAGGCTACTGTATAATATACTGCACTTGTGTAGTAACTTTCATACAACCGTTTCATCATTTGTTTTGCCTGTCAAATATACCACTTTTTGTTACATTACATTACAGTCCTGTGTACTGGGAGGCATACTGGGAGACAGTCTTCTAGCCTACCACATACAGTGCATTCGGAAAGTATTCAGACCCCTTGACTTTTTCCACATTTTGTTACGTTACAGCATTATTCTAAAATGGATTAAATGAAAAAAATCCTCATCAATCTACACACAATACTTCATAATGACGACGCAAAAACAAGTTTTTAGACATTTTTGCAAATTTATAAAAATAAAATAAAAATATCACATTTACATAAGTATTCAGACTCTTTACTCAGTACTTTGTTGAATCACCTTTGACAGCAATTACATTCTCTTGGGTATGACGCTACAAGCTTGACATACCTGTATTTGGGGAGTTTCTCCCATTCTTCTCTGCAGATCCTATCAATCTCTTTTTTCAGGTCTCCAGAGATGTTTGATCGGGTTCAAGTCCAGGCTCTGACTGGGCCACTCAAGGACATTCAGAGACTTGTCCCGAAACCACTCCTGCATTGTCTTGGCTGTGTGCTTAGGGTCGTTGTCCTGTTGGAAACAAGAAAGAAAGATGGAGGCCACTGTATTCTTGGGGACCTTCAATGCTGCAGACATTTTTTGGTACCCTTCCCCAGATCTGTGCCTTAACACAATCCTGTCTCGGAGCTCTACGGACAATTCCTCCAATTCCTCTGACATGCACTGTCAACTGTGGGACCTTATATAGACAGGTGTGTGCCTTTCGTAATCATGTCCAATCAATTGAATTTATCACAGGTGGACTCTAATCAAGTTGTAGAAACATCTCAAGGATGATCAATGGAAACAGGATGCACCTGAGCTCAATTTCGAGTCTCATAGCAAAGGGTCTGAATACTTATGTAAATAAGGTATTTCTGTTTATTATTTTTTATTAATTTGCAAACATTTCTATAAACCTGTTTTCACTTTGTTATTATGGGGTATTGTGTGTAGATTGATGAGGATTTTTTGTTATTTAATACATTTTGGAATAAGGCTGTAACGTGGAAAAGGGAAGGGGTCTGATTATTTTCCGAATGCACTGTAACTCTTCTTCATTGTTTTTCAAATCGTAAGTCTACTACATAAGCAAACTGACTGTTGTGGATGCCCCGGCCCGCTGTGTAAGCTCTCCCTGAGGGTGTGGGCCAGATCACCTCTCAGTATGGATCTCTCAGGCCAGGGATGACTCCTCAGGGGTTTGAAGGATTTGGGGGAAAGACATCTGATTCCAGCTGCATCACTGGGCTCTGTGTAGAAGCCACCGGAAAACACTCCTATCGGTCTGGCCTCGTTCCTGAAGCTCTCCAAGACTCCAACTAGGCCCATCTCCTTGCTCAGAGCTCAATGTCTCAGACTGTCTGTGTTATTCAGCTCCTTTCATTCTGTCTTTGATGCACTAAAATGATTGGAGTGGGACTATGTAGGATTTTCTCATGATAAAACCGCTTTTGGTCTGAGACACTGTCCAAATATAACAGGATCCGCACAGACGTGCCGTGGTGCATATAATAAATAACAATATATGAAACAGAAAGCTCTTTGCTAAAAGAAGCTATTCAGCATTTGGTTAGGATCCTCTTGTTGACTGTGTGCTATACGGTGATACAAAGCAATCAGGCATCAAACTGGTCGATATATAGGACTATACAGTGTAGTTTAGGGTTTGCATTTAATCTTTGAGGGTTTGTTTTGGCACTTCATGAGCAATTTAATTGGTTCAGTGAATTGAATTTCACACCAAGCTCTGCAGAAATACTGTATCCATACTAAAAGAATGTGTCTATTTCTCAATTTAATGCAAACTATTTATTAAGCTCTGGCTCTATTCATCATCGTAGGAATACTATCCTAATAAGGTGTGAAAGTATAAGGTCTTGTGTTCGGTAAGTAGCTGTTAGCTCTCTATGCCCAAATGTTTTATAGTTTTAACTCTTGAAACAGCCTGCCTAGGCTACATCACGTAGACTATCTTTTTCAGGTCTCAGTATGGAAACTTAGGCTATACGTTATACCTGCTTAATGAGAGTCTGTGTTGAGGCTTGTCAGCTGGCAATTAATGTTTCCACAATGTAAGAAAAACACTGTGCGCACTGTGCAGTGAGTTTTCCGTCAAGACTGTTGTTGCTAGGATCCATTTTTCCATTTCCATTTCTCAGTCTTCTCCCAACCTCTTTTCTTAATTCAAACTTCCTTAACTTCTTGGCAGAAACAAAACAAAAATATTAGTGGTTTAGGATAACGTTTTTCGTGTTGCTGAAGTTTCTATTTTAAGATTAGGCTGTGGTCTTGACATATAATTCCTTTAGGAGGAGGAGGAGGAAGAGGAGGGGGGGTCTTCAGGAATAAGGAGCATTCAGGCCACACGGCTGCAGAGGTGGAGGATGGTTGCACAATCTCTTACAAGAGCTCTGCATTCTGGTGCACACTACACCTCCCCATGTTTTTAATGCTTGATGAAAGAGAATCATTCAGCCGACGTGGGACTGGGACTGTAAACATTGTGGAATGCTAAAATACAATGATATGCAAATCGCCATAATGATAGCTGTACAAAATATATTTATTTTACAGTTTCTGTTTAAAGGCAATTATTGGTCTTGTCCTTGCTTGAACTTGCTTTGTGTTTCAGTCTACAGTATATTGGACACAGGATTTCCGTTACGAAAGTGTAGTGCCGGACATTTGACCGGCAGAATTTTAATTTACCTGACATTTTAGAAATTTACTGGACCCATATGCATTGGGTACGTATCCTGATTATGGTGTACACCCAGGGTGCTCAGAGTGACAGAAATCACATGTTGATAATGGTAATTCATCTTAACAGAACATGCAACTCGGGGATGCAACGGTGTGTGTCCTTCTTACCGAATCCCAATGCGCACTTTAAAGATGCTAGAATAGCTGTCCACATTTACGTTTCCTCAGCCAACAAGACAAGTAGCGAACAGTAAAATCACTAGCCTGTCAATCTACTATCCCCCATAGTAGAAAAGTTTGCATATTCTATTGGTCAGCTTGTCGTTCTGTGCGACAAATACCCTATTTCAAACAGACTCTGGGACAGTTGTGGGATGATAGATCCCAAATTCATACAACCAGTACATCAAAATAACTTTTAAAAGCATTGAGGCTGATGCAACAGATCAGAACGTTTAGCTTAAAATGTTGATCAACTATTATTTCTTCACATTATAGCTGTGCAGCAATGTAATTGGCGGGAAAACACTGTTGTCAAAACCCCACTGCACATTAAAGCGGGTTCATGTGACAGAGATGGAAATATCCATTAGAAATGTTGAAATATGGGGGATCTAAAGATGCAACAACTAGCATGGGTTGCTTATATGACTAGGATTGTGCCTTTGGTTACTGGACAATGAAAGAAAGTTGATTTGAAAACCAATAGAACGTGAGAGAAATAGACTACTGGTTTCAATGGCATATGGAAGTCTTTATAAAAGAATTGCCTCCATGTTTAAAGAAACTCGGCTACTTAAAGAAACTTTTGGCTCGGCTACTTTGAAGACATGCCTCATAATATGAAGTAAAACGTTAAGATTTCACTCAATTAAGTATATGTTTTCAAAATGCATACTGCCTCCAGCTCACATTGCAAAGAGGTGTGTGACGCGCTGAATCCTGCCTACCGTTGCCCAAGTACTTGAATAGCGAATGGGAAGTGTGCTTCAATTACCAGTTGAGAAATAAAAATAGTAGCTATTTTTAATCGTGACCATCAAAACTGTTTTCAACATGCGATTGCATTTAGAATTGTTGTGCAATGATTGGGCTTATAAAAGCATGCTTTACTCCAGCAGCAACAGGAGCTGTAGCAGCAGCTCTTGCCCTGGCTTTCTTTATGAGATTATGACTTATCATTTTCTCTAATATGAAGTGATGGAAATCAACTAAGCAGTCTGAAGCACTGACTCATACATTTTTATTGCGGAAGCACAAATATAAATTGAATGTCCCCTATATAATTATGTACAGTGCATTTGGAAAGTATTCAGACCCCTTGACTTTTTACACATTGTGTTACGTTACAGCCTTATTCTAAAATGGATTAAATTGTTTTTTTCCACCTCATCAAACTACAGACATACCCCATAATCATAAAGCAAAAACAGGTTTTTAGAAATGTTAGCAAATTTATATTAAATATATAGATGCGGGCTGTCATGTGCCTTTTACTGAGAAGTGGCTTCCATCTGGCCACTCTACCATAAAGGCCTGATTTGGTGGAGTGCTGCAGAGATGGTTGTCCTTCTGGAAGGTTCTCCCATCTCCACAGAGGAACTCTGGAGCTCTGTCAGAGTGACCATTGGGTTCCTGGTCACCTCCCTGGCCAAGGCCCTTCTCCCCCAATTGCTCAGTTTGGCCGTGCGGCCAGCTCTAGGAAGAGTCTTGGTGGTTCCAAACTTCATCCATTTAAGAATGATGGAGGCCACTGTGTTCTTGGGGACCTTCAATGCTGCAGAATGTTTTTGGTACCCATCACCAGATCTGTACCACAACACAATCCTGCTGCGGAGCTCTACGGACATTTTTTATGTTTTATTTAATCCATTTTGATTGATGAGGAACATTTTTAGAATAAGGCTTTAACTTAACGAAATGTGGAAAAAGTAAAGTGGTCTGAATACTTTCCTAATGCACTGAACAAAAATATAAACGCAACATGCAACAATTTCAACGATTTGAAAAGGAGAAATGCTCACTAACAGGGATGTAAACAAATTTGTGCACAAAATTGGAGAGAAATAAGCTTTTGGAACATTTCTGGGATCTTTTATTTCAGCTCATGAAACATGGGACCAACACTTTACATGTTGTGTTTATATTTTTGTTCAGTGTATATATGTATTCAATTTGGAAAGGCTGGTTGTTAAGTGGTACGCTGGATGCTGTAGTTTTTACTGGTGATCAGTGCATTCAAATATTAAATCTATGTCCACATTTTGACTTTATTCCTTTGATGGCACTGTGATTAATATTATAGTTTCTAGGTGTTTTATCATTTCTTGGAATCTTTAACCTGGCAGTGTATAGCTATGGTTGTTGGCTGAAAAAGTGTCCCATGAAAATTGCTCACACCAGTCAGAGCAGTAGTAATTGTGCCTTGCCTTGATTGGTGTGCGTGTAAATCCAGTATGCACTGTGTTCTCTTTAATTCAGAAGTAATGCAGAACATTCTCACCTCTTGCCACAGCCATGGTACTCATGCAGAGTCAAAACCACCCGATGATGCCGAGCAATGCCTTATTTACAACCTCTCTGGCAGAGATGCTTGGAAATTACGCTGGTGGTGTTAAATGTTAATTTAATTTTTCTGTCTAATTCCACTAACGTAGACCAGATGCGTCCTGTTGACTGCGCATTTGTACATTCACTTGAGTTTATTTATTTACTCGGAAACACTGTACATACATTTACATATTTTACTGGGTAGATACAACAGCTCTCTTGGGTGCTCTTTCTGTAATTATCCATAGTTGATTTGTCATCTGTTTGCCTATGTTGACATGGAGTTTGAAAAGATTCATCACTTGTAGGCCAAGAAGTGTCTGATAAAAACTTTAAAGACAGGGTTTGGCTGAATGAGTTGAATCCTCTATTATTGTGATAGTGTTTGGTAGATGCCTGCTTCATTTAACGGGCCTTGTCCTGTGTTTTTTCTATTGTTATTTTCCTATTGGTTTTATCTAGGCCCACGCCTCAAGGAATGCCCAGCATGTTAATCAGTGGCTCATTGACCACAAGGCCTGTAAGAGGGTAGCGATACAAGCCTAAAGTCATGAAGTAATCAGAGTCTCATCCAGGTTGTCTCCATTTTACCTGAACCAAACTGTGACTCTTTGTTTGTCAGCCTGGCTGGGTTGAGCAGTGAGATTAAAGCCACAGGCCAGGCTATAACTATTGCTATATACAGTGGGGAGAACAAGTATTTGATACACTGCTGATTTTGCAGGTTTTCCTACTTACAAAGCATGTAGAGGTCTGTAATTTTTATCATAGGTACACTTCAACTGTGAGAGACGGAATCTAAAACAAAAATCCAGAAAATCACATTGTATGATTTTTAAGTAATTAATTTGCATTTTATTGCATGACATAAGTATTTGATACATCAGAAAAGCAGAACTTAATATTTGGTACAGAAACCTTTGTTTGCAATTACAGAGATTATACGTTTCCTGTAGTTCTTGACCAGGTTTGCACACACTGCAGCAGGGATTTTGGCCCACTCCTCCATACAGACCTTCTCCAGATCCTTCAGGTTTCGGGGCTGTCGCTGGGCAATACGGACTTTCAGCTCCCTCCAAAGATTTTCTATTGGGTTCAGGTCTGGAGACTGGCTAGGCCACTCCAGGACCTTGAGATGCTTCTTACGGAGCCACTCCTTAGTTGCCCTGGCTGTGTGTTTCGGGTCGTTGTCATGCTGGAAAACCCAGCCACGACCCATCTTCAATGGTCTTACTGAGGGAAGGAGGTTGTTGGCCAAGATCTCGCGATACATGGCCCCATCCATCCTCCCCTCAATACGGTGCAGTCGTCCTGTCCCCTTTGCAGAAAAGCATCCCCAAAGAATGATGTTTCCACCTCCATGCTTCACGGTTGAGATGGTGTTCTTGGGGTTGTACTCATCCTTCTTCTTCCTTCAAACACGGCGAGTGGAGTTTAGACCAAACAGCTCTATTTTTGTCTCATCAGACCACATGACCTTCTCCCATTCCTCCTCTGGATCATCCAGATGGTCAATGGCAAACTTCAGACGGGCCTGGACATGCGCTGGCTTGAGCAGGGGGACCTTGCGTGCGCTGCAGGATTTTAATCCATGACGGCGTAGTGTGTTACTAATGGTTTTCTTTGAGACTGTGGTCCCAGCTCTCTTCAGGTCATTGACCAGGTCCTGCCGTGTAGTTCTGGGCTGATCCCTCACCTTCCTCATGATCATTGATGCCCCACGAGGTGAGATCTTGCATGGAGCCCCAGACCGAGGGTGATTGACCGTCATCTTGAACTTCTTCCATGTTCTAATAATTGCGCCAACAGTTGTTGCCTTCTCACCAAGCTGCTTGCCTATTGTCCTGTAGCCCATCCCAGCCTTGTGCAGGTCTACAATTTTATCCCTGATGTCCTTACACAGCTCTCTGGTCTTGGCCATTGTGGAGAGGTTGGAGTGTTTGATCGAGTGTGTGGACAGGTGTCTTTTATACAGGTAACGAGTTCAAACAGGTGCAGTTAATACAGGTAATGAGTGGAGAAGAGGAGGGCTTCTTAAAGAAAAACTAACAGGTCTGTGAGAGCCGGAATTCTTACTGGTTGGTAGGTGATCAAATACTTATGTCATGCAATAAAATGCAAATGAATTACTTTAAAAATCATACAATGTGATTTTCTGGATTTTTGTTTTAGATTCCGTCTCTCACAGTTGAAGTGTACCTATGATAAAAATTACAGACCTCTACATGCTTTGTAAGTAGGAAAACCTGCAAAATCGGCAGTGTATCAAATACTTGTTCTCCCCACTGTATGTGTCCGTGACAGATACACATTTATTTGATTTTATTTATTGCATAAACTGTGCCTGTAGACCGATCTAGTCATGCCCAGCTGTAGGGTGAACCCCTGACCTTCACATCTGCAATCACCTAATGGGCTGAGTAAAGATCTAGTCACGCCCAGCTGTAGGGTGAACCCCTGACCTTCACATCTGCAATCACCTAATGGGCTGAGTAAAGATCTAGTCACGCCCAGCTGTAGGGTGAACCCCTGACCTTCACATCTGCAATCACCTAATGTTTTGAGCAAAGATCTAGTCACGCCCAGCTGTAGGGTGAACCCCTGACCATCACATCTACAATCACCTAATATTTTGAGTAAAGATCTAGTCACGCCCAGCTGTAGGGTGAACCCCTGACCATCACATCTACAATCACCTAATGTTTTGAGTAAAGATCTAGTCACGCCCAGCTGTAGGGTGAACCCCTGACCATCACATCTACAATCACCTAATGTTTTGAGTAAAGATCTAGTCACGCCCAGCTGTAGGGTGAACCCCTGACCATCACATCTACAATCACCTAATGTTTTGAGCAAAGATCTAGTCACGCCCAGCTGTAGGGTGAACCCCTGACCATCACATCTACAATCACCTAAAGTTTTGAGCAAAGATCTAGTCACGCCCAGCTGTAGGGTGAACCCCTGACCTTCACATCTGCAATCACCTAATGTTTTGAGAAAAGATCTGGTCACGCCCAGCTGTAGGGTGAACCCTTGACCTTCACATCTGCAATCACCTAATGTTTTGAGAAAAGATTCTAGTCACGCCCAGCTGTAGGGTGAACCCCTGACCATCACATCTACAATCACCTAATGTTTTGAGAAAAGATCTAGTCACGCCCAGCTGTAGGGTGAACCCCTGACCTTCACATCTGCAATCACCTAATGTTTTGAGTAAAGATCTAGTCACGCCCAGCTGTAGGGTGAACCCTTGACCTTCACATCTGCAATCACCTAATGTTTTGAGTAAAGATCTAGTCACGCCTAGCTGTAGGGTGAACCCTTGACCTTCACATCTGCAATCACCTAATGGGCTGAGTAAAGATCTAGTCACGCCCAGCTGTAGGGTGAACCCTTGACCTTCACATCTGCAATCACCTAATATTTTGAGCAAAGATCTAGTCACGCCCAGCTGTAGGGTGAACCCCTGACCTTCACATCTACAATCACCCAATGGGCTGAGTAAAGATCTAGTCACGCCTAGCTGTAGGGTGAACCCCTGACCATCACATCTACAATCACCTAATGGGCTGAGTAAAGATCTAGTCACGCCCAGCTGTAGGGTGAACCCCTGACCATCACATCTACAATCACCCAATGGGCTGAGTAAAGATCTAGTCACACCCAGCTGTAGGGTGAACCCCTGACCATCACATCTACAATCACCTAATGTTTTGAGTAAAGATCTAGTCACGCCCAGCTGTAGGGTGAACCCCTGACCATCACATCTACAATCACCCAATGGCTGAGTAAAGAGAGGACAAAAATACATGGTTCAAACCGCTTTCTATTTTTCCAACAACGTCTTGTCATAATAAGTCTTAACATAATTATGCTCTGATATAGTATTGTTTTCTTGACCAGGTTTATTTATCATAGGGATCAAGATTGTAGTTTATACAATGTTATAGATTACCCTGCCCAGAACCCAATTACCACTTGTATCAAGATAACTGCAGGTTTAACCCATTTATCATATTCATTGATGGAATGCAACAGCATTTCCACTTCCAAGTGGCTGCTAGGTGAACTCAGCATTTTGTTGCCCACAGAAATGTTGTGTTAGAGGTGGGGGAGGAGCAGAGTAAAGGGAGGGAGGGAGAAGGAGGGAGTGAACCAGTGAGTGAGCCTGTGTGGGTAGGAGAGCGAGAGGACACACACACACACACACACACACACACTGAAAAGCAAGCTGCAGCAAGCGCCTGGAAGAGAGCTTCACCCACTTACCGCTTCTAAATCCCCTCTTCCCCCTGCTAATTCCTTATACGGTAAGGAAAGACACAACCCGCCGGGCCGTTATTTACAGTGTTTACGGAGGAAAACAAAAAGTGAAAATTGACAACCCCTTTGAGTACTCACTAAGACAAGAAGTGGAGTAGAGGTTTAGGTTCCTCTGTGTTTGTGAGACCTCCCAGTTTCCCACAGTGCCCTGGGAGGGGTTGCTCGACCTGGGGAGCTGGTGCCCTTGCCTGCTTCCAATCAACCACCAGCTGCAGGCTGTGGTGCTGAAGAATTGTTGATTTCCTGTCCACCCCCTACTACACACACACACACACACACACACACACACACACACACACACACACACACACACACACACACACACACACACACACACACACACACACACACACACACACACACACACACACACACACACACACACACACACACACACACAGAGGAAGCTGTCTACCCCTGTTTTCAAAAGTAGGCAACTAAAAGCTCAGCCTGTCTTCCAAATGAAGTGCCTAGCCGATCTAATCCCACAGTTCTCTGTGCAGCATGAGGCCCAGCTTCATGGCACAGTTGAGCGCAATTTGGGTTCTGCACGTAAAGTTTGTTTCTGTTTCGGAGAACTTGCTTGAAACTAAAGCACTTCAGTTACTCACATGCATGTGAAATAAGAACATGTAAATTTAGGTCAGGGCTATACGTTGTTAATCCATTTGTGAAGTTATACAGTTTTTTAAATAGTTTCTTTATCCGTAATGACAGAGAGATTTAAAACAATATGCATGTGTGCACTGTGCATGTGTACTAAAAAAAGCCTACATTTAAGGTGACAATATAGATAAAAATGAATAAATGCAGAATCATACTTGATATATTAATTTGGCAAGAGATTCTAGATGTAAATTCTAAATGAGACAGTCTGGTTTAAGTTTTTGTAAATGCAGTCATGTGATCGTACTTGTCTATTAAAGTCTACCTAGATGTTCATTCTGTTTAACAATATGACATTAATGTAGTGGTAAACCACTTTGATTCCTAGAGGGGAGGCTGTGCGATGTCTTTGCTGTATAAATACTTCTCTGTTAAGACCAGGCACCTCAATGAAGTTTCCGTCCAGGCTTAAACTTTCAAAATCCTCAGTGGAAGGTAAAGGCTAGCGGTTCCTCACGGTGTTGTTGAATCAAAACGATATACTGTGCGCGCACAGTGCTGGAACAGTTACTGTATAACCGACGGTTATGGGTGAAGGCCGTCATGAAAATAAATAACCTAAGTTAAAAATACATACACAGTGCATTCGGAAAGTATTCAAACCCTTTGACTTTTTCCACATTTTGTCAGGTTACAGCCTTATTCTAAAATTGATTAAATTGTTTTTTCCCCTCATCAATCTACACATAATACCCCATAATGACAAAGCAAAAACAGGTTTTTAGACATTTTTGCAAACTGAAATATGACATTTATATAAGTATTCTGACTCTTTACTCAGTACTTTGTTGAAGCACCTTTTGCAGCGATTACAGCATCGAGTCTTCTTTGGTATGATGGCACAAGGTTGGCACACCTGTATTTGGAGAATTTCTCCCTTTCTTCTGTGCAGATCCTCTCAAGCTCTGTCAGGTTGGATGGGGCACGTTTCTGCACAGCTATTTTCAGGTCTCTCCAGAGATGTTCGATCGGGTTCAAGTCCGGGCCACACAAGGACATTCAGAGACTTGTCCCGAAGGCACTCCTGCTTTGTCTTGGCTGTATACTAAGGGTCGTTGTCCTGTTGGAAGGTGAACCTTCGCCCCTAGTCTGAGGACCGGAGCGCTCTTGAGCAGGTTTTTATCAAGGATCTCTCTGTACTTTTCTCCATTCATCTTTGCCTCGATCCTGACTTGTCTCCAGTCCCTGCCGCTGAAAAACATCCTCACAGCATGATGCTGCCACCACCATGCTTCACCCTAGGGATGGTGCCAGGTTTCTTCCAGACGTGAAACTTGGCATTCAGACCCAAGAGTTAAATCTTGGTTTCATCAGACCAGAGAATCTTGTTTCTCATGGTCTGAGAGTCTTTCGGTGCCTTTTGGCAAACTCCAAGCGGGCAGTCATGTGTCTTTTACTGAGGAGTGGCTTCCACCTGATTGGTGGAGTGCTGCAGAGATGGCTGTCCTTTTGGAAGGTTCTCCCATCTCCACAGAGGAACTCTAGAGCTCTGTCAGAGTGACAATCGGGTTCTTGGTCACCTCCCTGACCAAGGCCCTTCTCCCCCGATTACTCAGTTTGGCCGGGCGGCCAGAATCTTGGTGGTTCCAAACTTCATCTATTTAAGAATGATGGAGGCCACTGTTTTCTTGGGGGCCTTCAATGCTGCAGACATTTTGTGGTACCCTTCCCCAGGTCTGTGCCTCGACACAATGCTGTCTCGGAGCTCTACGGACAATTCCTTCGACCTCATGGCTTGGTTTTTGCTCTGACATCCACTGTCAACTGTGGGACCTGATATGAACCGGTGTGTTCCTTTCCAAATCATGTCCAATCAATTGAATTTACTCCAGGTGGACTCCAAGCAAGTTGTAGAAACATCTCAAGGATGATCAATGGAAACAGGATGCACCTGAGCTCAATTTCGAGTCTCATAGCAAAGGGTCTGAATACTTATGTAAATAAGATATTTCTTTTTTTGTTTGTTTTTTTATGTCTAAAAACCTGTTTTCGCTTTGTCATTATGGGGTATTGTGTGTAGATTGCTGAGGATTTTTTCAAATGTAATCCATTTTAGAATAAGACTGTAATGTAACAAAACTTGGAGAAAGGCAAGGGGTCTAAATACTTTCCGAAGGCACTGTATATAACATTTGTCGAACAAACAGCTGACTGAATAACTACAATGCAGCAGCACACATAGAAATAGAATGAATAGAACAGGCTTAGAACCTCTAACCCGGCCATTTCACTGGTAAACTCATGAGTACATTCACAATGGCTGCATGGTACATTTGACATTTTAGTCATTTAGCAGACGCTCTTATCCAGAGTGACTTAAGGTTACTGCATTCATCTTAAGATAACTAGGTGGTACAGCCACAAATCTCAGTCATAGTAAGTACGTTTTTCATCTATAAAGTAGTTATCAGCAAAGTCTGTGCTAGTAGGGGGGAAAGGTAAAGTTTGAGTGTTAGTTCACGGAAAGAAAGGTTGTTTTGTGGGTGGGGGTGCGAAGGTGGGTGCTGTGGGATTATTTAAAATACTCTTTGAAAAGGTTTCAGGTGTTTCAGGTGTTTTCGGAAGATGGGCAGGGACTCTGCTGTCCTAGCTTCAGTGGGAAGAGAAGAGCTTTGACTGGGCTGAGCTGGAGCCGCCCTCCTGTAGGGGTGGGAGTGCCAAGAGACCAGAGTTGGTAAAAACTGAGTACTTGGGTTGGGGTATAGGGTTTGAACACAACCTGACGTAGGGAGGTGTAGTTCATCTTGCTGCTCCGTAGGTTGCAGGGGTTTGATGGCACAAGTGGGGAGCCCACAGCGAATTGCAGTAGTCCAGAGAGGAGATGACCAGTGCCTGGATTAGGACCTGTGCCGCTTCCTGTGTGAGGTAGGGTTGTAATCTACGGATGTTGTAGAGCATGAATTTGCAGGAGTGAGTCACTGCTTTGATGTTTGCAGAGAACGACAGGTGTTTTCCAGGGTCACACCAAGGTTTTTGGCACTCTGGGAGGGGGACACCGTGGAGTTGTCAACCGTGATGGACAGGTCTTTGAGTGGACTTCCCTGGGAGGAAGAGCAGCTCCATCCTGTCAAGGTTGAGCTTTAGGCAGTAGGCCGATATCCAAGCTGAGATATCTGCCAGGCACGCAGAGATGCGTGTTACCACCTGGGTGTCAGAAGGGGGGAAGAAGAAAAGTAGTTGAGTGTCATCCGCATAGCAATGATAGGAGAGACCATGTGAGGATATGATGGAGCCTAGAACTGAGCCCTGGGGGACACCAGTAGTGACGTGGTGCAGACACAGATCCTCTCCACGTCACCTGGTAGGAGCGGCCTGCCAGGTAGGATGCAATCCAAGAGTGTGCAGAGCCTGAGATGCCCAGCCCCGTGAGCGTGAAAAGGAGGATGTGATGGTTCATGGTATTGTGATGCTATGGGTATACTCGTAATGGTCGCCTTGTCCATTATGCCATAATTTACTTGAATGCGGACGATCGTTCTATTCATTTAATATTCATGGCAGCTATTTCTGGGAATTTACAATAAATTCCCTCATTTTCCCGAAATCCCGGTTGGAGGATTCACTTAATCAGGATAGAATAAACAGGCAATCCGGGATTTTGGGAAAACCAGGTCATTTATTGAAAGTTCCAGGAATTGTGCAACCGTAATGGCAGCACATGCGTCTATTGCTATTAAAATGGTTATTACGGTGACCGCGGTCATTAGGCTGGCAAATTACCATTATCCAACATTCCATGACCGTCACAGCCCTAGTCACGTGTGTGTGTGTGTGTCACCCGTATGTCTGTGTCACCCATGCGTGTGTGTGTGTGGGTGAATATGAGAATGTGTGTGTTAGAGAGAGGGAGAATTAGTCCCCTCGATAGGCCTGGCTTCGGTTTGTTTCCATCATCGCTGTAATCTGAGGAACAGCACATTGTAGAATTAGCTGTTTCCATCATGGCTGTAATCTGAGGTACACCCCTCTTTAAGACGAGCGGTTTCCATCATGGCTGTCTCGTGACGTGACTTTCATTAATGTGATGACTGTTATTTATCGAATCAACTAACTATGTTTAATTGTTACCCAATTAAATGAATAATGTAACAATTAACTCATTAGGATTTGGGGCCCCACGGAAGATGTTGTTTAACAAGTTACCATCTCCCGAATTAAACTCTAGAAGATATATAAATTATATATCAATAACAGTCACTTATTAATCATTACCTCATATAAGTCTCATTCTGAACGTTGCATACTCCTTGGATCCGCAAGAACCCCAGCTTTACTTATGATTCAGCACTACACAAGATTTGTTATATTATTTATTTACTAGCTAACTAAATAATAACACAGAATAACATAAACACTTAACACATGAGTAAAAGTCCCTAGTGGACTAACAACAGCATGACTGCTCGGTTACCACAAGAGGGAGGAATAGATAGGGAGAGGGAGAGACAATGAGAGTCAAACTTATCGTTTATACATTTGGAAGCAACCCTCAAAGTAATAATTTACTCTGCACATGAACCACCACCCATTTGGGTAAAAGATTATGAATGTATTTACGTGTAGATGTCTTTGTTTGTCGTCTCTCTGTTGAAACCAATCAATCCTTCGATGGGGAAGTTTTAGTTTTCCGCTTTGGTGTCAGGCTCTGATTGTCCACCAGAGGTCACAATGCCCTTCTTCTTATTTGTCTTGGTCTTACAGTGGAGTGTTCAAATAGAACAGACACTCTGTGATTGTCTGAGATGGGATTTCCTCCTTCCCACCTTGTGTCTTTAGTCAAAGTTCGAAGACCACTTTTACATGCCCAGCTGCAGACTGGCAATGTTAAGGTCTAGTCTTTATCTTCTTCACCTCGTGTGGAGATTCAAAGTTCTCACAATTTTCAGCCGTGTAGCCACAGCTACACGTTTTCTGGTCTAAAGGAATTATTCAGCCTTCCGACCACTTTACACGACAGTAGCAACCCGACAATGTTTTGGTCTGGTAGGTGAGGTTATCCTCTCATCTAGTGTTTGAGAGTTTCAGAGTTTCCAATCATTTCAACGTGTGGACCACGGTCTCACGTCTTCTGGTATGGTATGTTAATTCTTAGCGAGTCCTTTTAAGCACTCTGGTCAGAAAGGACAGTTCCACCACATTGACACGCTCTTCTGACCTCATTCGGGGTGTGGCTACTTAATGTGCAAAGGACATGAAAAACCATTATCTCATTAGAAAACCAAAATCACATTCCTATCTTAACAAAAATTGTTTCATTTTTCTACATATTGTATTCACAATGTATTGGATGACAGCCAAAGGGGGTTTCCTTCCTAAGTTACAGTATTTGGTTCATACAGTTTTTAATAACATCACAAAATGACAAGCAATATGGCATGATTATTCTTTAGTTCCCCACTGACCATTCCTAACATTCCCATCTTAGAAATATTTTTTCAGTATTCACTTTTTGGGTGTTATAGTTTTGGCGGCAAAAGTCTTCTGGGGGACAAAGGCATTCCTTTGGTTGATACTGAAGAGCAGGAGGGAGATTCCCCACCTCCCTAATTTATGAGTGTTAAGGTGTCAAAACCGGCCCAGATTCTTCAAAGTAGTAACCCTTTGCCTTGATGACAGCTTTGCACACTCTTGGCATTCTCTCAACCAGCTTCATGAGGTCGATTCAAAAGATTGATTCAATACTTTGTTTGTCATGTTTTTACGGACTGTACATTTTACATTTTTACATTTTAGTCATTTAGCAGACGCTCTTATCCAGAGCGACTTACAGTAGAGTGCATACATTTTATTACATTTTACATACTGAGACAAGGATATCCCTACCGGCCAAACCCTCCCTAACCCGGACGACGCTATGCCAATTGTGCGTCGCCCCACGGACCTCCCGGTTGCGGCCGGCTGCGACAGAGCCTGGGCGTGAACCCAGAGACTCTGGTGGCGCAGCTAGCACTGCGATGCAGTGCCCTAGACCACTGCGCCACCCTGTAATATAACTTTTTTAAACTTTTCATCCGTACTTTCCGCTGGACCTACCCGCGCGTCGTGAGTTTGGAAAGTGTACTGAACGCTAGAACAACAAGGAGGAATTTGGACATAAATGATGGACATTATCGAACAAAAAAACATTTATTGTGGAACTGGGATTCCTGGGAGTGTATTCTGATGAAGATCATCAAAGGTAAGTGAATGTTTATAATGTTACTTCTGACTTCTGTTGACTGCATAATATGGCGGCTATATTTGTGTCTTGATTGGGCTCTGAGCGCCGACTCAGATTATTGCATGGTTTGCTTTTTTCGTAAAGCTTTTTTGAAATCTGACACAGCGGTTGCATTAACTTCTTATGGCTGCAGGGGCAGTATTGAATAGCTTGGATGAAAGGTGCCCAGAGTAAACGGCCTGCCCCTCAGTCCCAGTTACTAATATATGCATAGTATTATTAGTATTGGATAGAAAACACTCTGAAGTTTCTAAAACTGTTTGAATTATGTCTGTGAGTATAACAGAACTCATATGGCAGGCAAAAATCTGAGAAAAAATCATAACAGGAAGTGGACATTCTGAGGCTGGTCGATGTTAAACTCATCGCCTATTCAATTCCCTGTAATATATGGATCTGTTTGCACTTCCTATGCCTTCCACTAGATGTCAACAGTCGGTAGAACGTTGAATGAAGTTTATACTGTGTTGTGGGGCCGGATGAGAGGGGAATGAGTCACTGGTCTGGCAGATTGCCAGTTCCTGGTCATGCGCATTCCTCATGATATTGCCTTGCGTTCCATAACTTCTACAGACAGAAGGAATGCGCCGGTTGGAACGTTATTGGATATATATGATAACAACATCCTGAAGATTGATTATCTACTTAGTTTGACCAGTTTATTCGACTTGTAATATAACTTTTTGAAGTTTTCGTCCGACGTTTGCCTGCATCTGCGCAAGCGTTTGGACACGTGTACTACACATGCAAGCAAAAGTAGCTACTTGGACATAAGTAATGGACATTATCGAACAAAACAACGATTTATTGTGGAACTAGGATTCCTGGGAGTGCATTCTGATAAAGATCATCAAAGGTAAGGGAATATTTATCATGTAATTTCTGGTTTCTGTTGATTCCAACATGGCGGCTAATTTGGCTATTGTTCTGAGCTCCGTCTCAGATTATTGCATGGTTTGCTTTTTCCGTAAGTTTAAAAAAAAATCTGACACAGCGGTTGCATTAAAGATACACTTGTTGTAAATCCAGCCACAGTGTCCGATTTCAAAAAGGCTTTATGACGAAAGCAAACCAAACGATTATGTTAGGTGAGTGCCTATTCACAGAATAACACAGCCATTTTTCCAGCCAAAGAGAGGATTCACAAAAAGCAGAAATATAGATCAAATTAATCGCTAACCTTTGATGATCTTCATCAGATGACACTCATAGGACTTCATGTTACACAATATATGTATGTTTTGTTCGGTAAAGTTCATATTTATATCCACAAATCTAAGTTTACATTGGCGCCTTACGTTCAGAAGTCACAAAACATCCTTTGATTTTGCAGAGAGCCACATCAATTTACAGGAATACTCATAATAAACATTGCTAAAAGATACAACTGTTATGCATGGAATTTTAGATGCACTTCTCCTTAAAATGGTGTAAAATACATGTATGTTTGAGGAATTTTAATTATGGGATTTCTGTTGTTTTGAATTTGGCGCCCTGCAGTTTCACTGTCTGTTGAAGAGGTGGGACGCTACCGTCTCACGTACCCTAGAGAGGTTAATCCGTTTGAGCCAATCAGTTATCAGTTGTGTTGTGACAAGGTACGGGTGGTATACAGAAAATAGTCCTATTTGGTAAAAGACCAAGTCCATATTATGGCAAGAACAGTTTAAATATGCAAAGAGAAATGACAGTCCATCATTACTTTAAGACATGGTCAGTCAATCCAGAAAATGTCTCGAACTTTGAAAGTTCTTCAAGTGCATTCGCAAAAACCATCAAGCGCTATGATGAAACTTGTCTCTCATGAGGACCACCACAGGAAAGGAAGACCCATGTTACCTCTGCTGTTCATTACCGTTACCAGCCTCAGAAATCGGCAATTAACTGCACCTCAGATTGCTCTTCACACAGTTTAAGTAACAGACACATCTCAACATCCACTTTTCAGAGGAGACTGCGTGAATCAGGCCTTCATGGTCGAATTGCTGCAAATAAACCACTACTAAAAGACACCAATAAGAAGAATAGACTTGCTTGGGCCAGGAAACATGAGCAAATGTACATTAGACCTGTGGAAGTCTGTCTTTTGGTCTGATTAGTCCAAATGTGAGATTTTTGGTTCCAATCGCCGTGTCTTGGTGAGACGCAGGGTATGTGAACAGATTATCTCCGCATGTGTTGTTCCCACTGTGAAGCATGGAGAAGGAGGTGTGATGGTGTGGGTGTGCTTTGCTGGTGACACTGTTGATGATTTATTTAGAATTCAAGGCACACTTAACCAGCATGGCTACCACAGCATTCTGTAGCGATACGCCAACCCATCTGGTTTGTGCTTAGTGGGACTATCATTTGTTTTTCAACAGGACAATGACCCAACACACCTCCAGGCTGTGTAAGGGCTATTTGACCAAGAAGGAGAGTGATGGAGTGCTGCATCAGACAACCTGGCCTCCAATCACCTGACCTCAACCCAATTGAGATGGTTTGGGATGAGTTGGACTGCAGAGTGAAGGAAAAGCAGCAAACAAGTGCTCAGCATATGTGGGAACTCCTTCAAGACTGTTGGAAAAGCATTTCAGTTGACTACCTCATGAAGCTAGTTGAGAGAATACAAAGCTGTAATCAAGGCAAAGGGTGGCTACTTTGAAGAATCTCAAATCTCAAATATATTTGTATTTGTTTAACACTTTTTTGGTTACTACATGATTCCATATGTGTTATTTCATAGTTTTGATGTCTTCACTATTATTCTACAATGTAGAAAATAGTGGAGAAAAAAAGAAAAAACCTTGAATGAGTAGGTGCGTTTGACTGGTACTGTATATATTTTTAATGGGATTCCTTGTCCTCCCATGTTCAAATATTGTCCCAAATATAGTCCATAGTTAGAAATGTTGGGTTGTTGAATGCGGCCTTGAAGTTTTCACGTGTAGCACTGATGCTTTTGTTTTGTTCGACTGAGAATTTGACAACAATATTTCGTTCACAATTGTGCCTGGCCCAACATATTGAAGTGAATGTTACCTTGACCCACAGAAGATGTGTGTTTGCACAGTAGCGTGCGTGTGTCTGTGTGTACACACTCCAGCATAAGCACGGCCATGCTGGATGATTGGGGTGCCTGCCAGCAGGCCTCAGAGCGTCCACTGCCAATTAGACCCTTTATTTGTTTACATTTGCGAGGCAGTTAGACATTCCACGCAGTGTGGCTGCCTGGTGCCTGATGCTGCAGAGGACTGCTCTGATTGAAGACTGTGGGATTTTTATGGTTTTCACCGTGGTAACGGCCCTGGTGTATTGATGGCATAGCCAGAAGATGTACCAGCTGGTTTAACCCAAGGGGCTGTTGGTGTTGAAAGGTGTGTTAGGCACTGGGACTGGAGGAGGGAAATGCTGCCTGGCTGCCTGTGTAATTGGCCTCTATTTTCTATCAATCAGAGGAAAATCTGCTGGCCAATGGCCATATATAATGATATCTGATCCCCACAGATAGGGTTACCTTGGAACTGCAACCCTCCGGGCTCTCATTTATAGAAGCTGTGAACTTTACCTACTGCAGCTACACACTAAATTAGGAAAGTAACACGCTGCAGGTTGTGTAAGTGTAACGAAGTTGCATTCATCATATCCATATGAACATGCAGGCCTAGATTAAGTATTTACTTGTTTGTTTGGAAGTTAGTTAAAATCTCTCTACCGAAGGCTACCGTGCGTTGATCGTTAATTCACATTACATTTTTTCTTTAATTGAAGTGGACATTTTTTAAGCTGCACCCACTCCTACTGAGTGAATGAGTCCATTGACAGAGCGTGGCAGGGGCTGTTACCTCCAGAAATTAGCCTGGAGCTGCAGGTAAGAGCTCTGGCACTGGGAATAACAGCTCAGCAATAGGAGCTTTGTTTTTATCTCCACTGGTTCCACAGGTCTCCTTTCAGGGCATGAGGACTGCAGATGTGGCCAGGGCAATAAATTGCAATGTCCGTACTGTGAGACGCCTAAGACAGCGCTACAGGGAGACAGATGGACAGCTGATTGTCCTCGCAGTGGCAGACCACGTGTAACAACTAGAGGTTGACCGATTAATCGGAATGGCCGATCAATTAGAGCCGATTTCAAGTTTTCATAACAATCGGAAATCTGTATTTTTGGACATCGATTTGGCCGATTTATCTTATCAATCAATCAATCATAATCACTAGTTAACTACACATGGTTGATGATATTACTAGTTTATCTAGCATGTCCTGCGTCGCATATAATCGATGCGGTGCGCATTTGCGAAAAAGGACTGTCGTTGCTCCAACGTGTACCTAACCATAAACATCAATGCCTTTCTTAAAATCAATACACATGTATATATTTTTAAACCTGCATATTTAGTTAATATTGCCTGCTAACATGAATTTCTTTTAACTAGGGTAATTGTGTCACTTCTCTTGCAACAGAGTCAGGGTATATGCAGCAGTTTGGGCTGCCTGGCTCATTGCGAACTGTGTGAAGACTATTTCTTCCTAACAAAGACAGCCAACCTCGCCAAACGGGGGATGATTTAACAAAAGCGCATTTGCGAAAAAAGCACAATCGTTGCACGACTGTACCTAACCATAAACATCAATGCCTTTCTTAAAATCAATACACAGAAGTATATATTTTTAAACCTGCATATTTAGCTAAAAGAAATCCAGATTAGCAGGCGATATTAACCAGGTGAAATTGTGTCACTTCTCTTGCGTTCATTGCACGCAGAGTCAGGGTATATGCAACAGTTTGGGCCGCCTGGCTCGTTGCGAACTAATTTGCCAGAATTTTACGTAATTATGACATAACATTGAAGGTTGTGCAATGTAACAGGAATATTTAGACTTATAGATGCCACCCGTTAGATAAAATACGGAACGGTTCCATATTTCACTGAAAGAACAAACGTTTTGTTTTCGAAATGATAGTTTCGTATTTCTGTGTGTTATTATGTTATAATTAAGTCTATGATTTGATATTTGATAGAGCAGACTGACTGAGCGATGGTAGGCAGCAGCAGGCTCGTAAGCATTCATTCAAACAGCACTTTTGTGCGTTTGGCCAGCAGCTCTTCGCAATGCTTCAAGCATTGAGCTGTTTATGACTTCAAGCCTATCAACTCCCGAGATTAGGCTGGTGTAACTGATGTGAAATGGCTAGCTAGTTAGCGGGGTGTGCGCTAATAATGTTTTAATCGGTGACGTCACTCGCTCTGAGACTTGGAGTAGTTGTTCCCCTTGCTCTGCAAGGGCTGCGGCTTTTGTGGAGCGATGGGTAACGATGCTTCGAGGGTGGCTGTTGTCGATGTGTTCCTGGTTCGAGCCCAGGTAGGGGCGAGGAGAGGGACGGAAGCTATACTGTTACACTGGCAATACTAATGTGCCTATAAGAACATCCAATAGTCAAAGGTATATGAAATACAAATGGTATAGAGAGAAATAGTCCTATAATTCCTATAATAACTACAACCTAAAACTTCTTACCTGGGAATTTTGAAGACTCATGTTAAAAGGAACCACCAGCTTTCATATGTTCTCATGTTCTAAGCAAGGAACTTAAACGTTAGCTTTTTTACATGGCACATATTGCACTTTTACTTTCTTCTCCAACACTTTGTTTTTGCATTATTTAAACCAAATTGAACATGTTTCATTATTTACTTGAGGCTAAATTGATTTTATTGATGTATTATATTAAGTTAATATAAGTGTTCATTCAGTATTGTTGTAATTGTCAGTATTACAAATACATTAAAACAAATTGGCCGATTAATCGGTATCGGCTGTTTTTGGTCATCCAATAATCGGTATCGGCGTTGAAAAATAATAATCGGTCGACCTCTAGTAACACCTGCACAGGATCGGTACATCCGAACATCACACCTGCGGGACAGGTACAGGATGGCAACAACAACTGCCCGAGTTACACCAGGAATGCACAATCCCTCCATCAGTTCTCAGACTGTCCGCAATAGGCCGAGAGAGGCTGGACTGAGGGCTTGTAGGCCTGTTGTAAGGCAGGACTTCGCCACACATTACCGGCAACAGCGTCGCCTATGGGCACAAACCCACAGTCGCTGAACCGGACAGGACTGGCAAAAAGTGCTCTTCACCTACGAGTGGCGGTTTTGTCTCACCAGGGGTGATGGTCGGATTCGCCTTTATCGTCGAAGGAATGAGCGTTACGAGGCCTGTAATCTGGAGCGGGATCGATTTGGAGGTGGAGGGTCCGTCATGGTCTGGGGCGGTGTGTCACAGTATCATCAGACTGAGCTTGTTGTCATTGCAGGCAATCTCAATGCTGTGCGTTACAGGGAAGACATCCTCCTCCCTCATGTGGTACCCTTCTTGCAGGCTCATCCTGACATGACCCTCTAGCATGACAATGCCACCAGCCATACTGCTCGTTCTGTGAGTGATTTCCTGCAAGACAGGAATGTAAGTGTTCTGCCTTGGCCAGCGAAGAGCCCGGATCTCAATTCCATTGAGCACGTCTGGGACCTGTTGGATCGGAGGGTGAGAGCTAAGCCATTCCCCCCAGAAATGTCCGGGAACTTGCAGGTGCCTTGGTTGAAGAGTGGGGTAACATCTCACAGCAAGAACTGGCAAATCTGGTGCAGTCCATGAGGAGGAGATGCACTACAGTACTTAATGCAGCTGGTGGCCACACCAGATACTCTTACTTTTGATTTTGACCCTCCCTTTGTTCAGGGACACATTATTCAATTTCTGTTAGTCACATGTCTGTGGAACTTGTTCAGTTTATGTCTCAGTTGTTGAAGTTTGTTATGTTCATACAAATATTTACACATTTCAGTTTGCTGAAAATAAACGCAGTTGACAGTGAGAGGACATTTCTTTTTTTTGCTAAGTTTATTTCTTGATTAGATAAGTAATCAACCCCCTGAGTCAATACATGTTAGAATCACCTTTGGCAGCGATTACAGCTGTGAGTATTTCTATGTAAGTCTGTAAGAGCTTTGCACACCTGGATTGTACATTGTTTGCTCATTATTATAAGTTTCCCATTATTATAAGTTGGTTGTTCATCATTGCTAGACAGCCGTTTTCAAGTCTTGCCATAGCTTTAAGACAATTTAAGTCAAAACTGTAACTAGGCCACTCAGGAACATTCAATGTCGTCTTAGGAAGCAACTCCATTGTATATATGACCTTGTGTTTTAGGTTATTGTCGAGCTGAAAGGTGAATTTGTCTCCCAGTGTCTGTTGGAAAGCAGACTGAACCAGGTTTTCCTCTAGGATTTTGCCTGTGCTCAGCTCTCTTCCGTTTTTTTCTGCTGGGCAGGCCAACACTTGAGGGATACAAAGTGTATTGAAAGCAGGTGCTTCCTGCTTAAGCAATTAACATCACATCATGCTTAGGGTCATGTATAAAACGCTGGGTAGGCCATTGTTTGGCCTATCATGGCTTTTCCCCCATAGGATGACAATGCCCACATCCACAGGGCACGAGTTGTTTGATGAGCATGAAACGATGTAAGCCATATGCCAGGGATCATCAACTCGATTAAGCCGCAGAACAAAAAACCTTGTGTACTTTTCTATATGATCACATATACAGTATTTTTCTATTACGAGTGGGAATACTTTGGAACAGATTTCCAAAATTCAAATCACTTGGAGCTGAGCTCAGAACTTGTGGGGCAAATAAAATAATTTGGCCTGCGGGCCGCCAGTTGGGGAACCCTGTATATGCCATGGCCGTCTCAGTCACCAGATCTCAATCCAGTTGAACACTAATGGGAGATTCTGGAGCGGCGCCTGAGACAGCGTTTTCCATTACCATCAACAAAACACCAAGAATTGTGTCTCATCCCTCCAATAGAGTTCCAGACACTTGTAGAATCTATGCCAAGGAGCATTGAAGCTGTTCTATCTCGTGGTGGCCCAATGCCCTATTAAGACACTATATTTTGGTGTTTCCTTTATTTCGGCAGTTACCTGCAAATGTTTCCCTTAAATAATGTGCAGCTTTTTTCCAAAGTACAATCAACATAAGTTTTAAAAACCTGATTTACCATAATTTTATTGTAGTATCAGAATACACACCAATGTAGCACTCTGCGTACATATAGAGGGTAGCTGGTTTCTGTATTACAGGTCTACCAAGTATTCATACCACTAACAGACTTTTGTGATTTTGTGCATGGTCATACCTAGTTACTACCAGTTATAACCATAGGCGAGAACATAAGATGCTCCATCTCTGCAGGTGATCTGTCTATCTGGTCCAAATCACTGATACAGGTCCCCCTCCAGCCTCTGATGATATGTACAACCTGCTATTATGTCTCCAGAGAAACCTGGATTCAAATAAATCGTTTTTTTTTTAGGATTACCCTAGAATAAATATTTTTCATAGAATACACACCAATACCACTCTCTATGTAGATTCAGAGTATTACAGAGTTCTGTATTGCCGTTATATTGAGTATTTATACCGTTGGCAGACTTTGTATACCATTACCAGATTTTTATTTGCACAAAAAGAAGGTAATTTGGGTTTTATACACAGTCATACGATAGTGGTTTAGAAAGTAAAATCTTAGGCGAGAACATGGGGAGCTATTTCTTTGCAGATGATCTGTCTATCAGGTTAAAATCACTGATACAGCTTCCCCTCCACCCTCTGGTGGTATGGATAACAGCTTCCCCTCCACCCTCTGGTGGTATGGATAACAGGTCCCCCTCCACCCTCTGGTGGTATGGATAACAGGTCCCCCTCCACCCTCTGGTGGTATGGATAACAGGTCCCCCTCCACCCTCTGGTGGTATGGATAACAGGTCCCCCTCCACACTCTGGTGTTATGGATAACAGGTCCCCCTCCACCCTCTGGTGGTATGGATAACAGGTCCCCCTCCACCCTCTGGTGGTATGGATAACAGGTCACCCTCCACCCTCTGGTGTTATGGATAACAGGTCCCCCTCCACCCTCTGGTGGTATGGATAACAGGTCCCCCTCCACCCTCTGGTGGTATGGATAACAGGTCCCCCTCCACCCTCTGGTGGTATGGATAACAGATCCCCCTCCACCCTCTGGTGGTATGGATAACAGGTCCCCCTCCACCCTCTGGTGGTATGGATAACAGGTCCCCCTCCACCCTCTGGTGGTATGGATAACAGGTCCCCCTCCACCCTCTGGTGGTATGGATAACAGGTCCCCCTCCACCCTCTGGTGGTATGGATAACAGGTCCCCCTCCACCCTCTGGTGGTATGGATAACAGGTCCCCCTCCACCCTCTGGTGGTATGGATAACAGGTCCCCCTCCACCCTCTGGTGTTATGGATAACAGGTCCCCCTCCACCCTCTGGTGGTATGGATAACAGGTCCCCCTCCACCCTCTGGTGTTATGGATAACAGGTCCCCCTCCACCCTCTGGTGTTATGGATAACAGGTCCCCCTCCACCCTCTGGTGGTATGGATAACAGGTCCCCCTCCACCCTCTGGTGGTATGGATAACAGGTCACCCTCCACCCTCTGGTGGTATGGATAACTTGTTATTAAGTCTACAGAGAAACCTAGATTCAAATAAAGATCCAATCTATCAAATGACTATAGGTGGATTTAGGTGTTTTTGGCTAGGGTCAAAAGGACCCCCATATTGATACAGATACACTAAACAGTGATTTAGATTTATTAAGAACAAGTTGATTCACAAAGTCATGAAAAATGTGAGGATTTTTATAAACCACCTTTGGGCTATAATAAAAAATATGTCTCTGAGGTCAAAATAACCCCAGTTGGTAGTATGAGGGAATGAAAAATAAAAAAGTAATCAAATAAAAAGTAATTTATATACACAACAGAAATATTTTCTTAAAGTCAAGTTATGTGAATACATTATGGTTAATAAGAGATAAGCGATAATGGCCATTCACTACCTTTATGAACTGTTATTCATATTATTCTGTATTGTTACAGTATTCAACCCACTGTCATTGTCAGGAAGAAGGCATGTGATGGCTGAGAGAAGCTCTAAAATCATTTTTATGTCATTATTTCATAATGTATTTCATGTTTGAAAAGGAAAACCGGGATAAAAAATTTAAAAATCAAACAAACAACCGAACCCAAAAAGCACTAATCACTCAGCACTAGTGTGTGCTCCTTTCTTTTGACGCACTGAAATGTATTCTTCAGTCTGGTGGTATGATTGCAAAACATTCCATTTCCTTGTATTGCAAAGGACAAAAGAAGTCATTGACTGACGGTTTGAGTGCCTGGGATGAAAGAACATTATGTACCAGCCTCTGTTATTATGATGTTTGATTTAAAGTGTCTCACTTTGAAACATTATTTAAATGTTTTTCTCATGTGAGTGCACATTTTCAATAGTGTGTCACAATCAAGCTAGTTTCATTGTACCATCCAATTGAATATAATGGCAGTTTTCAGCCGGTATCCCAGCCGGTCTTGTTTGAGGCAGTCTCAGGCTGTTCCTGTTAGGACTAGAGCCCTGTTGCTGCGGGCTCCCTCTTCTGACAGTAGCCCAGTAGCCCCTCCCCCTGTTATCAACAGCTCTGGTGGGATGGTTTATCATCCACATTTACATCTCCTCAGTTATGACATTTACACATGCTCACAGCTTAGATAAGACAGCATTGCTACTTGCTATGTCATCTCCTTGGCACAAAATGCCTAGAATCTGCACTGTCTTACGCCCCTTATCAGAGAAGCATACTTTGAGTTTAATATTCTTAAAGACGCTTCTGGATTTCATTTGGCCCGACGTCTAATCTGATGGATTGGATTACCATTAAGGGACCTGTAATTGAGAGAATCCAGGATGTTCCTACTTAGCACTACCCACATTGGATTAATCTCTGTAGACTTTTCCGGGCCTACAGCGCAGGTTTAGAAGCAGAATGGAGAACGGGTGCGCTACTGTCACAATGTTTTCACTGGCATATTCTGAGTCTCCCACTAGAGGAAGTTTTGAAAGAGTGAGGTTAGAAATAGGTCAAGAGCGTGGGGGCATGCGCGAAAGACATTCGCCATGCTACACTGTGCTAGTCTCGTGAAAATCTCACAGTTTTCAGATGTGCTAACATAATTGCAAAAGGGTTTTCTAATTATCAATTAGCCTTTTAAAATGATAAACTTGGATTAGCTAACACAACATGCCATTGGAACACAGGAGTGATGGTTGCTGATAATGGGCCTCTGTACGCCTATGTAGACATTTCCCCCAAAATCTTCAGTTTCCAGCTACAATAGTCATTTACAACATGAACAATGTCTACACTGTATTTCTGATCAATTTGATGTTATTTTAATGGACAAAAAATTGCTTTTCTTTCAAAAACAAGGACATTTCTAAGTGACCCCAAACTTTTGAACGGTAGTGTATAATCTTTTATTGTTGGGTTTAACTTCCTCCAAATATCAATAAACCCCTGTTCTTCAAAGGGAAATTGAACTGCTCTCGACATTTTTAATATGGGACCACCTGGTCGTGACTTGTCCAAATGTGGAGATAATGTGCAATTAAAGTCACCTCCAACTACACAATGTGTATTTGAATGCTTAGCAATCACTAAGAAACATCTATTAATAAATTGTGGGGAATCATCATTTGGTGCATACAAATTAGCTAAAGTAAAATTTATTGTAAATAATAGTCATTAAATAATAACAAACCTACCCTCTGAATCAGTTACCTTATTGTTCAATGTAAAAGACAACCTCTTATTAAGCAGTATACAAACACCATTTATTTTGAGGAGGAGAGGAGTCTGACCTACCCATTCCCATTTCAGCTTTTTGTGCTCCTCGTCTGATAAGTGGGTCTCCTGGAGGAGGGCAACGTCACAATCCATTTGTTTTAGCTGTTTCAATATTTTTTCCGTTGAATAAATCAAAACGTTAAGTGGTTTCATTGTCAGTATAAAGTGTCAATATAAAACACTACAGACCTTGATTTGAATTGGCCTTTCCCTTGTACCATAACTGTAGACAGAAATGCTCCTTTGTTTTTCATGTCAATACAAAACACACACAGAAACAACAAGAACATCAACACAAAAACAAGTGTCTCCACTAGAACGAAGGGAGCACGAACAGTGAAGTTAAAAGTAGAACACATAAGACTGCCACATTCCTGGGTGGCAGATCTTGGTGGTGTGGTGTTCTTTAAACAAGGGGGGTACCTCACAAGACCAGTAGCAGGACAATTGTGGAAACTAAGTGACATTTTGGCCAATAGTATATCTGACGTAATATTTATCACTTGATCATTTCACTTCAGCAACCTATCGTTTAAAGAGAAGCCTGAATGCAAAAATAAATAGGAAATAAAAAGGGGGAGGAGTCCATAAACAAACCCGCATGGATGAGGCATTCCCTGCACTCCGTTATAAACTATGAAATATAGCCCCATAGCCTTTTAGGCAAATATTTTCAATAACCTACACTTGGGTAGTATGTATGTAATTGCCATAAAACAATGTTAAAAATGAATCATGTTTACTCTGTAGCCTACTAAAAGAGAAAGTGGGAATGAGGAAAGCAGTTATTCTGTTTGTTCCAGATTAAATCATTACCTTATCATCCTGACAAACTGTAGGTCAAAGATTGATGAATTAGTCCAGCAATAAGGTCCCAATTATGAGCATAAATCCAGGTAGTTTCAAGTCCTTAAGAAGAAGGGGTCGCTTCAGTAATCGATGTGGACTGGACAATGTTCCGCAGTAGATTTAGACTACTTCTTGGGTCTTGTGTCCTGTTTCTTACTCCTTCCGGGCCCAACAATTTGCCACATAGTCAGCATATTTTTTTCGTACCCAGTCCTCAGATCTGGAAGGTGGTGTAATCCCAATGGGGCGCAGGAAGGACTCGGCATCAGGTACAGATTCAAGGATGTGGGTCTTGCTCTCATGGGTGATGCGCAGCTTCGCAGGGAACATCAGAGAGTATATGATGTTTTGGCTGCTAATTCTCTCTTGATCCCATCATAATATTTTCTCTTCCCTAACAGCTCTGCAGAATAGTCATTGAAGATAGATATGTGCTTGTCCTTGTAGAATAGTTTTCACCTGGTTCTCGACAGCTGAATTATCTCCTGTTTCGTTGAGAAGTTGAGAAGGATCACGATGATAGCGCTGAGCCTCTGTGTGTCCTTCACTCCGGGCCTGCTCTGGGCTGCAGGTGCCGTTTTGTGGGCCCTTTCTATGACCAAAGGTGTTGAAGCATCGATTTCCAAGACCCCCCTCGGCATCTTGTCCACAAATGTAGACATTTTCTGCCCCCTCTCTGCATTGGTTTCGACCCCAAAAATGTGAATATTATTACGACGTGAAAAGTCTCCCTTCTTTTGCAATTCCTCTCCTGGGCCCATCAGGTAGTTAATAGCCTGGTCTTGTTGTATTAGCTTTTCGTTATGTTCCTAATTTTTCTTTTCAATGTGGGTCAACAGTTGATTATTTTGCTCTAGAGTAGCCTTCAAGCCATCGATAGAGGTTTGCATTTTGCCAGGTGATGGGGTTGTTTCTCGTCGAAATAACTTGTGTTCTGCCATGAGAGATGAACCTCCGCCGTCTCTGTTTCGGCTGTGATGGCGGCCTCTACTACCTCGTGGAGTTGGGCTCAGTGAGCGACTTAAACACTGTGAACATGTCAAATCAAATACATGCGCCGAATACAACAGGTGTGTAGACCTTACAGTGAAAGGCTTACTTAAAAGCCCTTAACCAACAATGCAGTTTTAAGAAAAATAAGTTTTGAGAAAGTATTTACTGAAACAAACTGAAGTAAAAAATTATAAAAAGAGTTAATAAATAAAATAAAAAATAATTAATAATTAAAGAGCAACAATAAAATATCAGTAGCGAGGCTATATACAGGGGGTACCGGTACAGAGTTAATGTGCGGGGGCACAGGATAGTCGAGGTAATATGTACATGTAGGTACAGTTAAAGTGACTATGCATAGATAATGGTGCGGAAGGGGGGGGGGGGGGGGGGTCTATGCGAATAGTCCGGGTGGCCATTTGATTAGCTGTTCAGGAGTTTTACTACTTGGGAGTAGAAGCTGTTAAGAGCCTTTTGGACCTAGACTTGGCGCTCCGGTACCGCTTGCCGTGCGGTAGCAGAGAAAACAGTCTATGACTAGGGTGGCTGCAGTCTTTGGCAGTTTTTAGGGCCTTCCTCTTGAGGGGGAATAGGCATTGTCGTGCCCTCTTCACAACTGTCTTGGTGTGTTTGGACCATGATAGTTTGTTGGTGTTGTGGACACCAAGGAACTTGAAGCTCTCAACCTGCTCCACTACAGCCCTGTCGATGAGAATGGGGGCGTGCTCGGCCGCCCATTTCCTGTAGTCCACAATCATCTCCTTTGTCTTGATCACGTTGAGGGAGAGGTCTCTGACCTTCTCCCTATAGGCTGTCTCATCGTTGTCGGTGATCAGGCCTACCACTGTTGTGTCATTATCAAAGTTAATGATGGCGTTGGAGTCGTGCTTGGCCATGCAGTCATGGTTGAACAAGGAGTACAGGAGTGGACTGCACCTCTGAGGGGCCCCCGTGTTGACGATCAGCATGGCAGATGTGTTGTTACCTACCCTTACCACCTGGGGGCGGCCCGTCAGGAAGTCCAGGATCCAGTTGCAGAGGGAGGTGTTTGTGTGATGAGTGATGAGCTTTGAAGGCCCTATGGTGTTGAACGCTGAGCTGTAGTCAATGAATAGCATTCTCACGTAGGTGTTCCTTTTGTCCAGGTGGGAAAGGGCAGTGTGGAGTGCAATAGAGATTACGTCATCTGTGGATCTGTTGGGGTGGTATGCAAATTGGAGTGGGTCTAGGGTTTCTGGGATAATGGTGTTGATGTGAGCCATGACCAGCCTTTCAAAGCACTTAATGGCTACAGACGTGAGTGCTACGGGTCGGTAGTCATTTAGACAGGTTACCTTGATGTTCTTGGGCACAGGGACTATGGTGGTCTGCTTGAAGCATGTTGGTATTACAGACTTGGTCAGGGATAGGTTGAAAATGTCAGTGAAGACATTTGCCAGTTGGTCAGCGCATACTCGGAGTACACGTCCTGGTAATCCGTCTGGCCCTGTGGCTTTGTGAATGTTGACCTTAAAAGGTCTTACATCGGTGATCACACAGTCGCCCGGAACAGCTGGTGCTCTCATGCATGCTTCAATTTTGCTTGCCTCGAAGCGAGCATAGTAGTAATTTACCTCTTCTGGTAGGCTTGTGTCACTGGGCAGCACGCGGCTGTGCTTCCCTTTGTAGTCCGTAAAAGCCCTGCCACATCCGACGAGCGTCGGAGCCGGTGTAGTACGATTCAATCTTAGTCCTGTATTGACGCTTTGCCTGTTTGATGGTTCGTCATAGCGGAGTATCTTCTCTTTGATTCTGTCTTTCACTTGAATACTTATCCTCACTCATTGCAAAGTCCGATTTAGGTCAAGTATGTACTTTTAACTCGTGAAGTTCAATTTAGGCCAAAATTGTTACAGAGCTTGATCAGCAATTCCGTGCTCTTGAAGGTCAGCATCACACTTTGTGGCCTTGCTTCTCCGTGCTGGTCTATCAGAAGTAAGGCAGTGTTTCTGCTTGCCTCAAAGCTCCACTGTAGTGCTGGCATTGACTTTGAGGCTTAACTGATGATTATGTGCAGATTGCTGCAATACTGGGAACTACTGTTTGGGTCTTCTCTGTCCTTAATAAGAGAATGTTGACGTTAAGATCAGTTTGAAAGGCTTTGCTTCCTCAATAGTCCAAGGTGGTTTCCTACTTTTTTATTAAGAGGCTTTTGGGGAGGAGAAGGGCTGTGAAATGAATGCCTTTCATATATTACAAGGGTTTCTGAAATATTGTTTTGAAAGCTCACCACCATAATGAAATAGGCGACTTCAAAATGTCTGACGGGTGTTTATCACTAGTATGAAGTTTGAATAGGCTGCTATGTCCCCGGGCGCCGAAGACGTGGATGTCGGTTAAGGCAGCCCCCCGCACCTCTCTGATTCAGAGGGGTTGGGTTAAATGCGGAAGACACATTTCAATTGAAGGCATTCAGTTGTACAACTGACTAGGTATCCCCACTTCCTCTTTCCCGTATGTGCTCCCTGCTTTCCTGTCACTGCAACACGCATAGGCCTACCTTGTTATTAACATCCTTTCAAAACACAGACTGGTACACATACAGTACACACTGTCTCTTTACTGTGTTTAGAACAAGAGAGTATGAGTATGAAACAGTGTGCGTGCGTGCGTGCGTGTTCGGTTACAACTCTGGGTGCTAGTCTAAGCAACTCTGTGTTTGTTTTCCAGAAGATGCTCAAGCTGTGGCTGAGGTGCTGCCACCACTGAGGCGTCCTCAGTGTGCTGAACGGAGCGAGCAGAGCAGTCCTGACCTGGCAGTACACGAATGGCCCAGGGAAGCCACCAGATTGACATTCAGGTTTTGCACGACCTGCGCCAGAAGTTCCCTGAAGTTCCAGAGGGTGTTGTTTCCCAGTGTGTTCTGCAGGTGAGTCTGGTGTCTCCTCATTTTCAATCCATTTGTTACAAATATATATATATATATTGTAACACCAGTTCTCATCACAAATGACTGATTTGAACCTTCTATTTTCCTCAGAATAACAACAATTTGGACGCCTGTTGTGAGTACCTGTCTCAAGTAAGCCCAGGCTACTTGTACAGCAAAGGAGGCAAACTCAACTACACTGACGACCCCAGCTTCATCAGGTTCCGGAATCCCATGACCCAGCTGAACCTGGGCCTGCAGTCTCAGTCTCAGAATGTGCATGCGACCCCGGGAAGGGACGGCCTGAGGATGAACGGCAGCAGGACACTGTCCCACAGTCTTAGCCTGAGCGACGGGCCCCTACAGACAGGACAGCCCCCGAATAGTGACTTCTTCCAGCAGGAGCCCCAGTCAGCCCCGGTGCAGGTGCCCGCCAGCCTCAATGTGTTTGGCGTGATGGAGCCCACGCGCAAGACCCAGCCGCCCCAGCACCTGGGACTCTACCAGCTGGGGGGGAAAGGACAATCCATGGGCCAACATGGCCAGCAGATGCCCCGCTTCAACCCCATCACCGTCACCCTGGCCCCCAACATCCAGACGGGTCGCAACACCCCCACCTCTTTGCACATACACGGCGGGCCCCATACACAGTCCGGCTTGAGCAGTCCACAGGGTAACTCTATCTACATAAGGCCGTACGTGACCCAGCCCAGCGGTACAACCCGGCAGAGCCAGCAGCAGCTTCAGCAGCAGGCAGGCAGGGCCCAGTACAGCCCCACCTCCCAACCCCAGCAGCAGATCTACCAGATCTCCCATCCCACGTCACTGCCTGGCTCCTGGACAGGCCCTTCCTCCCAGCAGCACCAGCACGGCTCCTCACATACCTCACAGCACCAGTCACAGGGCCACCAGACCTCCCATGTCTACATGCCCATCAGCTCCCCCACCAACCCACAGGCCCCCTCCTCTATCCTCCAGGCCCCCTCCTCTATCCTCCAGGCCCCCTCCTCTATCCTCCAGGCCCCCTCTGGAGGTCAGGGCTCCTCTTCTGGTGCCTCCTCCTCTGGCATGCCCTCTGGCATGTCCTCCTTCAGCCAGTACAACATCCAGAACATCTCCACCGGACCGCGCAAGAACCAGATAGAGATCAAACTTGAATCTCCTCAGAGGAGCAACTCCACCACGACCACGGCCGTGCTGCGCACCAGCAGTGGCCCCCGATCCAACTCCTCCACCTCCTCCTCCTGCCCCTCATCCTCCTCCTCTGTCGCGGCAGCCCCTGGCCCAACCACCACCCCCCTGTCCATCGGAGGCCCAGGTCTGAGCCGCAGCCAGCCCACTGTTTACATCTCTGCCAGCCCGCCCACTGTTGCTGCTACCACCCCCTCTGACGAGGCCAACATGGCCTCATCCGGCTCTCGCTCCCAGCCCAAGTTTTACATTACTGCTAATAACGACGACGGTGGGGGCAGAAACCCTCCAACCGTCTACATCTCTGCTCAACCACCTCCGCACGGGTCCCAGGGGCCCCGCAATATGGGGGGCCAGGTGAGCATGGGCCCCGCCTACATCCACCACCACCCACCCAAGTCCCGCGCGTCTATGGGAGGGGCAGGCACGGCCACCTCGCCACGAGTGGTGGTCACCCAGCCCAACACCAAGTACACTTTCAAAATCACCGTGTCCCCCAACAAGCCCCCAGCGGTGTCCCCCGGCGTCGTGTCCCCCACCTTTGAGGCTACCAACCTCCTCGGCCTCCCCTCGGACCACCATTTTGTGGAGCCAGACCCACATCATCTCTCAGACCCGCTGTCTGTACACAGGGAGAGGCCCAGCGAGCCACGCAGACTCAGCATGGGCTCAGATGACGCAGCATACACACAAGGTGAGACCAGATTAGGGTTATTAAACTCTTTCATCTGTTAGTTGCTTTGCATTGTCCACATTCACAGTCTATGGAATTATATAAACACACCAGGATACAGTTCGTTGTGCAATTCTTAGGCTGAACAACAGTATCCCTCAGTCACATGAAGATCAAGTTGTGCAACAAAAGTCAAGTGGCCAAAGAGATATAACATCCACTTACAAAGTATAATGGTTGAAAGAGGCTTCAGGAGTTTTTAAGAGAGTAACTTGCCTTCATAACAATAAGGAATAGTATACACTTTTGTCCACCAGTAGTAAATGCTTTTTCCACTGCATTCTGCCAAGAAAGTAATTTGACTATTGCTTATCGTTTATGCCTTGTTTTAACTTGGATTTCCATATGATGACACTAATGCATTTTTAAAGCCAAATTGTGTAGACGCTGGTCTCATTAAATAGCTATCGGTCTTCAAACCCTGCTTGATCTAAGCCTGATTTGAGGGAGTAGATAGATACATTCTTAAAGGTGACTCGCATGGAGAGGGGTGTGATTGCAGCATGAGTCGGCTGCAATAATGCTGGATTTACGCTGACAGCCCTTTGACTGCGGCAGTGTGAGTCAAATGTGTTGGAGCGCAGTGTTTCCTTTTTTGGACTTTTGACTGGATTACGTGTGAGTCAGTGCCTGTGGCTCTTGCTAGGCGCTCACTCATGCTGCTGTGACTACTGTGGGGCTTCTCTTCTCTCTTCACGGCCCTGAGCCTGGGTCTTCTGCCCCTTATCTTTCACTGCAGGCAGCCCTCTCCATACATTCCTCTCTGGCTCACATGACATTCCCAGTTTGGCTTGGCCTGGTATTGTTTTTGTTGTTTACTTTGTTATTTCTGTGCATGGGGGGGTAGGAGTTCTTGAGGTGAAAGGTTTATGACATGTAGGCCTAGACTGTCACTGTATGTTACAATTAGAAAAGCAGGGACAGCTCATTTCCGCATAGCATATAGCATTTTATGAATGCGTAATAAGACAATATAACACTTCTTATGAAGCGTTATAAGCAATGTTTTCCCACGATCAATGTTGACTCCCCCAAAAGCCCTTTCTGAAGTAGGCCATGAAATGAAGAACAATTATGCAACTGTATGATTCTTACTCAGCCCACTGCACATACCGGATATTTCCGAAAGGGGAAATGCATTTAGCTATAGCGGTAAGCCTGTACTGTCAACCTGGCCCTTCAGCTCTCAGAGATTGTTGAAGCCAGGGCTCTCCAACCCTGTTCCTGTAGAGCTACCGTCCTGTAGGTTTTCACTCCAACCCTAATCTAGCACACCTAATTATATTAATTAGCTGGTTAATTAGCTGAATTATGTTAGTTACAACTGGGGTTGACGTGAAAACTCAACATGTACTGCACTGACACAAATGACTGATGATTGGTTGAAAGAAATTGATAATAAGAAGATTGTGGGAGCTATATTGTTAGATTTCAGTTCAGCCTTTGATACTATTGACCGTAACCTGTTGTTGAGAAAACATATATTTTATGGCTTTTCAACCTCTGCCATATCGTGGATTCAGAGCTATCTATCTAATAGAACTCAGAGGGTTTTCTTTAATGTAAGCTTCTCTAATGTTAAACAAATAGGGTGTGGTGTACCGCAGGGTAGTTTTCTAGGCCCTCTACTTTTTTCTAAATTTACCAATGACTGTACGTGTCAGCAACCACAGCTTATTGAATTACTGAAACTCTTAAGGAGTTGTAGTCCGTTTTGGAATGGGTGGCCAGTAATAAACTGGTCCTGAACATCTCTAAAACTAAGAGCATTGTATTTGGTACAAATCATTCCCTAAGCTGTAGACCTCAGCTACATCTGGTAATGAATGGTGTGGCTGTTGAACAAGTTGAGGAGACTAAATTACTTGGTGTTACCTTAGATTGTAAACTGTCATGGTCAAAACATATGGATTCAATGGTTGTAAAGATAGGGAGAGGTCTGTCCGTAATAAAGAGATGTTCAGCTTGTTTACACAACACTCCACGAAGCTAGTCCTGCAGGCTCTAGTTTTGTCTTATCTTGATTATTGTCCAGCCATGTGGTCAAGTGCTAAGAAAGACCTAGTTAAGCTGCAGCTTGCCCAGAACAGAGCGGCACATCTTGCTCTTCATTGTAATTAGTGGATTTGGAAAGTATTCAGACCCCTTGACTTTTTCCAAATTGTGTTATGTTACAGCCTTATTCTAAAATGTATTAAATTGTTTGTTTTTTCCTCATCAAACAACACACAATACCCCATAATGACAAAGCAAAAACTGTTTTTTAGACATTTTAGAAAATGTATAAAGAAATATATATCTGAAATATCACATTTACATAAGTATTCAGACCCTTTACTCCATATTTTTTTGAAGCAACTTTGGCAGCGATTACAGCCTCGAGTCTTCTTGGGTATGACGCTACAAGCTTGGCACACCTGTATTTGGGGAGTTTGTTCCATTCTTCTCTGCACAAGCATTGTCAGGTTGTATTGAGTGCGTTGCTGCACAGCCATTTTCATGTCTCTCCAGAGATGTTCGATCGGGTTCAAGTACGGGCTCTGGCTGGGCCACTCAAAGACATTCAAAGACTTGTACCTAAGCCACTCTTGCATTGTCTTGGCTGTGTGCTTAGGGTCATTGTCCTGTTGGAAGGTGAACCTTCACCCCAGTCTGAGGTCCTGAGCGCTCTGGAGAAGTTTTTTTATCAAGGATCTCTTTGTACTTTGCTCCGTTCATCTTTCCCTTCTATCCTGACTAGTCTCCCAGTCCCTGCCACTGACAAACATCCCCACAGCATGGTGCAGCCACCACCATGCTTCACCGTAGGGATGGTGCCAGGTTTCCTCCAGATGTGACACTTCAATCTTGGTTTCATCAGACCAGAGAACCTTGTTTCTCATGGTCTGAGAGTCTTTAGGTGCCTTTTGGAAAACTCCAAGCGGGCTGTCATGTTCATTTTACTGAGGAGTGGCATCAATCTGGCCACTCTAACATAAAGGCCTGATTGGTGGAGTGCTGCAGAGATTGTTGTCCTTCTGGAAGGTTCTCCCATCTCCACAGAGAAAGTCTAGCGCTCTAATAGAGTGACAATCAGGTTCTTGGTCACCTCCCCGACCGAGGCCCTTCTCCCCCGATTGCTCAGTTTGGCCTCTATAAAGAATCTTCCATTTAAGAATGATGGAGGCCACTGTTCTTGGGGACTTTCAATGCTGCAGAAATGTTTTGGTACCCTTCCCCAGATCTGTGCCTCGACAATCCTGTCTTGGAGCTCTACAGACAATTCTTCGACCTCATGGCTTGGTTTTTGCTCTGACATGCACTGTCAACTGTGGGATCTTATATAGACAGGTGTGTGCCTTTCCAAGTCATGTCCAATCAATTGAAGTTACGACAGGTGGACTCCAATCAAGTTGTAGAAACATCTCAGCAATTAGAAATGGAAACAGGATGCACCTGAGCTAAATTTCGAGTCTCATAGCAAAGGGTCTGAATATTTTAGAATAAGGCTGTAACGTAACAAAATGTGGAAAAAGTCAAGGGGTCTGAATACTTTCCGAAGTCACTGTAAATACTATGCATGCCAGTCTTTCTTGGCTAAGAGTTAAGGAGATTCTGACTGCATCACTTATTTTCATAAGAAACATTAATGTGTTGAAAATTCCAAGTTGTTTGCATAGTCAACTTACACACAGCTCTGACACCCACACACTTATCCCACCAGACATGCCACCCGGGTCTTTTCATAGTCTCAAAAATCCAGAAAGAATTCTAGAAAGTGTACAGTATTATAAATAGCCATTATTGCATGGAACTCCCTTCCACCTCATATTGCTGAAATAAACAGCAAACCTGGTTTAAAGAAAACAACACCCCACGGCACAACGCCATCTTTTGTGTGTATATATTGATATGTAGGCTATGTGTGCCGTTTTTAAATGTATGTAGTTCTGTCCTTGAGCTGTTCTTGTCTATTAATCTTGTGTATGATGTTTAATGTTCTGTGTGGAGCCCAGGAAGAGTAGCTGTGGCTTTCACAACTTAATAAAATACCAAAAACCTACAGGAGGGTAGCTCTCCAGGAACAGGGTTGGAGTTAAAACCTACAGGAGGGTAGCTCTCCAGGAACAGGGTTGGAGTTAAAACCTACAGGAGGGTAGCTCTCCAGGAACAGGGTTGGAGTTAAAACCTACAGGAGGGTAGCTCTCCAGGAACAGGGTTGGAGTTAAAACCTACAGGAGGGTAGCTCTCCAGGAACAGGGTTGGAGTTAAAACCTACAGGAGGGTAGCTCTCCAGGAACAGGGTTGGAGTTAAAACCTACAGGAGGGTAGCTCTCCAGGAACAGGGTTGGAGTTAAAACCTACAGGAGGGTAGCTCTCCAGGAACAGGGTTGGAGTTAAAACCTACAGGAGGGTAGCTCTCCAGGAACAGGGTTGGAGTTAAAACCTACAGGAGGGTAGCTCTTCAAGGAACAGGGTTGGAGAGCACTGGTCTAAGCCATCACTCTGTCCCCATGTCAGTTTTTTTGTGTTAATGTGTACTATGTATCTTGCAGCCCTGTTGGTTCACCAGAAGGCCCGTATGGACCGGCTGTGGCATGAGCTGGAGCTGAAGAAGAAGAAGCTGGAGAAGCTAAAAGAGGAAGTCAACGAGATGGAGAACGATCTGACCAGGAGACGGCTGGAACGATCCAACTCCCAGTCCCAAATCCCCTCGGTAAGTCACCACAGACACTACTCTCCCAGCTACTGTCACAGGAGGTCGGTGGCACTTTAATTGGTGAGGACGGGCTTGTGGTAATGACTGGAGCGGAATCAGGGGAGTGGTATCAAACACATGGTTTCCAGGTATTTAATGCCATTCCATTTGCTCAGTTCCGTCCATTATTATGAGCCGTCCTCCCCTCAGCATCCTCCTGTGCGGTATTCATGCCTTTAGTTTGGTCACTTTTGTTTACTACAGATTTAACTGCATATTATCTTCATAGATATCCGACTTCATAAGAAATTACTTCAAATGGGTACGGCATGTTTGAGATATTGCTCAGTCTTAGTAGATCCATGGCAATTTGACTTCATAACTCACTCCTAATTCACATAGTGTATTTACTGTATGTTTCTAAGGAATCCATGATTCTTTGGGGCAAAAACGCACACACACACTTCCATGTTTTCACCCAACGTCATGTTTACATTAAGCGTGCAGCTGTGAGTTTGTTGAAATATATCAGAACGCAAAATCAAGTGGTGCTTTGAGTTTTCGGTTTTTGTCAGCTATCACTGTGTCTTAGTCAGGAGAGGAAAAAGGGGACATGGAAGGTCAAGTTAAAAGCCTGGAGTTCAGCTCAGTAGGTCTTGAGTTGTGTATTCTGTGTATTCACTAGGCCAGAGAGATCTGGAGAGAACTCTCCTTCTGCGGTGTTAGCCCACTTGGCTCCCTGCACCTCCATTGACGTAATATAGGCTAGGCTTGTGTTGTGTGTCAGTACTGTACAGCTTGTGCCTTGGCTGTCACGCTCTCTACTCCTCCACTGTGTCTCTTCAGCAGACAGTGCTGCCTGTCTGCCTGCCTGTCTGTAAATGGCGGTTTATATGAACCTGATTCATTCTCTCTTATCAGATTGAGGAAATGCAGCAGTTGCGATGCAACAACAGGGTACTGCAGATCGACATTGACTGCTTAACTAAAGAAATCGATCTCCTTCAAACAAAAGGTAGGAGACTCATTTGGTTTGGTGGGTGTGCTTGTCAGTGTTGTGATAAATGGAACACCAGCTCTCTGTGTGTGGTCTGCATATACATGTGCTTGTACGTCCAGTGTGTTTATGGTGTACTGTGGTGTTTTAACATGCAGTCTTTTGTAATGCAAGGAAGGTTCAGGTTCAGCCTGGTACTCATTTCATGTTTAGTAGTGTTTGTGTATTCTGTAATGGGGAACGTAGTGCGTAGCAGAGAGGGGGAAATGACCTGTGGAGTGTACAGTACAGCTGTAGTAGTAGTAGTAGGTCTGCATCTGCCAGGCCTGGTCACATCCCCTCGGCACACGCAGTCAAGGTGCTGCCATTGTAATGTTAACTACCAGTTGTTTCCTGGATTACATCCTGTTGCTAGTTGGTAACAAGGGATTTATAGGCCCACTGGCAGCTCTCCATGGTTGACAGGATTAATACACCAGCTAGTACAGTCACACAGGTGAAACACGGAGGAACAAAAGTGGCTCAGAAATGAATATTGCCTCTTACTGAAGCCAACAGACAAATACGTTAGGAGTAAAGTGTTATGGGTTTGTTTTCTAAGTTTATTTGTTTTTATGATATAGGCCTATAACTTAAGGTGTTTGACTGCAGTGTTTTACTTGGGTCGTATGTGTGACTGGTGTATGTATGTTCATATGCTATACTGATGCTCACTATTTCAATTTAGCTTAGGAGGGCTTTGGTGCAGTCTCTGTCCTGTATTGCAATCCCTTGTTTCGGTTTGTTGCAGGACCACACTTTAATCCCAGTGCCATTCATAACTTCTATGACAACATTGGATTCCTAGGTCCTGTCCCACCCAAACCCAAAGGTACTTTATCTGTTGGTAAGTTTAGAAAAGGTTGCATGGTCGCCTCTGGACAACCAGACCCTCTTCTGCATCCACTACCATCTGTCATTTTTTGGTGTTAAACGTTGTTATAAATTAATATCTATTAGTATTTGGGCTTTAGATCGGTACTTGTGATGGTTTCTAACAGGTATTTATTTATTTCTATCCTGGTTAATTCTCATTACATCATGTATTCTTTCATCCTAACTGTTTTCATGTAATTATCTGTTAGTGTTTTCATTCATACATGCTGTATTTTTCACCTCTGCATCTGTCATCTTTGTTTCCCTGCCATTCCTCTCCTGAATTTCTTACTTCCTTCCCTTCATCCTGTGCTTGGGACCTGTCAGAGCCAGAGGGCCTGGGGAAAGACAGGAGAACATTTAATGTCACCTCCACCCTAACCATGGAACCCTCCTCTGCCCCTCCTCCCCCTGCTGCTCTCCCTCTGGGTTGGTACCTGTAGCTCTGTCTGTCTTTCCGTCTGTCTGCCTGTCCATCTGTCTGTCACTCTGTCTGTCTGCCTGTCCCTCTGTCTGTCCCTCTGTCTGCCTGTCCCTCTGTCTGTCTGCCTGTCCCTCTGTCTGCCTGTTCTGCTGTCTGCCTGTCCCGCTGTCTGCCTGTCCCTCTGTCTGTCTGCCTGTCCCTCTGTTTGTCTGCCTGTCCCTCTGTCTGTCTGCCTGTCCCTCTGTCTGTCACTCTGTCTGTCTGCCTGTCCCTCTGTCTGTCCCTCTGTCTGCCTGTCCCTCTGTCTGTCTGCCTGTCCCTCTGTCTGCCTGTCCCGCTGTTTGCCTGTCCCTCTGTCTGCCTGTCCTTCTGTCTGCCTGTCTGTCACTCTGTCTGTCTGCCTGTCCCTCTGTCTGTCCCTCTGTCTGTCTGTCTGTCCCTCTGTCTGCCTGTCCCTCTGTCTGTCTGCCTGTCCCTCTGTCTGCCTGTCCTGCTGTCTGCCTGTACCGCTGTCTGCCTGTCCCTCTGTCTGTCTGCCTGTCCCTCTGTCTGTCACTCTGTCTGTCTGCCTGTCCCTCTGTCTGTCCCTCTGTCTGCCTGTCCCTCTGTCTGTCTGCCTGTCCCGCTGTTTGCCTGTCCCTCTGTCTGCCTGTCCTTCTGTCTGCCTGTCCGTCTGTCTGTCACTCTGTCTGTCTGCCTGTCCCTCTGTCTGTCCCTCTGTCTGCCTGTCCCGCTGTCTGCCTGTCCCTCTGTCTGTCTGCCTGTCCCTCTGTCTGTCTACCTGTCCCTCTGTCTGTCTGCCTGTCCCTCTGTCTGTCTGCCTGTCCCTCTGTCTGCTGTCTGCCCGTCCTTCTGTATGCCTGTCCCTCTGTCTGTCTACCTGTCCCTCTGTCTGTCTACCTGTCCCTCTGCCTGTCCCTCTGTCTATCCCTCTGGGTTGGTACCTGTATCTCTGTCTGTTTTTCTATCTGTCTTGTCTGTTTGTCTCTCTCTCTGTTTTTCTGTCTGTCTTATCTGCCTGTCCCTCTGTCTTTCCTTCTGTCCCTCTGTCTGTCCCTCTGGGTTGGTAGCTCTGTCTGTCTGTCTGTCTGTCTGTCTGTCTGTCTGTCTGTCTGTCTGTCTGTCTTTCTTTCTGCCTGTCATCTGTCTTTCTGCCTGTCCCTCTGGGTTGGTACCCGTAGCTCTGTCTATCCGTCTGTATATCCATGTGTCTGTCCCACTGGTCCAACCTCTCCCTTTCCTCCTTCATACTGGGAAGGCCCTGTGTTCTTCCCATCCACAAAAGTGGTGATCCCTGACATCTTAATAATTATCACCCAATCTCAAAACTTGAGATTGTTCAGCGAAAATATTAGAACTCTCTGTAAATTCTCAGCTGTGGTCCTTTTTAGACAATTGTATTCTGAATTCTCTCCAGTCAGGCTTTAGGCCAGGACACTGCACCATCTCGGCTGCTTCTCTAGTCATAAAGGACATACAATGCCTTCATAAAGTATTCAAACCCCTTCACTTATTCCACATTTTGTTGTGTTACAGCCTGAATTCAAAATTGATTCAATTTGATTATTTTTCTGACCCATCTACACACAATACTCCATGATGACAAAGTAAAACATGTTTTAAGAATATTTTTCACATTTATTTAAAATGAGATACAGAAATATCTAATTTACGTAAGTATTCACACCCCTGAGTCAATACATGTTAGAATAACCTTTGGCTGTGAGTCTTTATGGTTAAGTCTCTAAGAGCTTTACACACCTGGATTGTACAATATTTGCACAATATTATTTTTACAATTCTTCAAGCTCTGTCAAGTTGGTTGTTGATCATTGCTAGACAGCCATGTTCAAGTCTTGCCATAGATTTTCAAGCTGATTTAAGTCAAAACTTTAACTAGGCAACTCAGGAACATTCAATGTCGTCTTGGTAACAACTCCAGTGTATATAGGACATTGTGTTTTACGTTATTGTCCTGCTAAAAGGTGAATTTGTCTCCAAGAGTCTGTTGGAAAGCAGACTGAACCAGGTTTTCCTCTAGGATTTTGCCTGTGCTCAGCTCTATTTTGTTTATTTTTATCCTAAAAAAACCTCCCTAGTCCTTGCCGTTGACAAGCATACCCATAATATGACGCAACACCACACTGTTTGAAAATATGAAGAGTGATACTCAGTGATGTGTTGTGCTGGATTTTCCCCAAACATAACTCTTTGTATTCAGGACATAAAGTTAATTTCTTTGCCACATTTTTTGCAGTATTACTTTAGTGCCTTATTGCAAACAGGATGCATGTTTATAGAATATTTGTTATTCTATACAGGCTTCCTTCTTTTCACTCGGTCATTTAGGTTAGTATTGTGAAGTAACTACAATGTTGTTGATCAATCCTCAGTTTTCTTCTATCACAGCCATTCAACTTTGTAACTGTTTTAAAGTCACCATTGGCCTCATGATGAAATCCCTGAGTGGTTGTAGTGACTGGGTGTATTGATACTGTCACGGGTTACTAGGAGTGGAAGGTAGGAGTCAGGCACAGAGAGCAGAGGGTTCAATGATTTGTATAATTTAATTCTCCGGAAAAAACGATCACACCAAACACAGGGCGCATACACACTGACCAACCCAGAACACAGGGCAAACGATCCAGAGAACAAAAACACATCCACAATCGACAGAGAACACAAAATAATCCCGCACAAACCTAAGTGGGCCTAACAGGCTTAAATAGACCAAAATCAAGAAACACAAAAGGGAACAGGTGCAACTAATAAGACTAAACTAACAGAAAAGGAAAAAGGGATCGGTGGCGGCTAGTAGACCGGCGACGACGACCGCCGAGCGCCACCCGAACAGGCAGGGGAGCCACCTTCGGTGGGAGTCGTGACAGATACACCGCCCAAAGTGTAATTAATAACTTCACCATGCTCAAAGGGATATTCAATATCTGCTTTTTTTTATTACGAACCATCTACCAAATAGGTGCCCTTCATTGTGAGGCATTGGAAAACCTCCCTGGTCTTTGTGGTTGAATCTGTGTTTGAGACTCAATGCTCGACTGAGGAACCTTACAGATAATTGTATGTGTAGGGTACAGAGATGAGGCAGTTATTCAAAAATCATGTTAAACACTACTATTGCACACAGACTGAGTCCATGCAACTGATGTGACTTGTTAAGCAAATTTTTACTCCTGAACTTATTTAGGCTTCTCATAACATTTTCATTTTTAATTAGTTTGTAAACATTTCTAAAAACATAATTCCACATTGATTTTATGGGGCATTGTGTGTAGGCCAGTGACACAAAATCAACATTTAATCCATTTTAAATTCAGGCTGTAACACAACAAAATGTGGGAAAAGTCCACTGGTGTGAATACTTTCTGAAGGCACTGCAGTTAACGCACTAGACAGGAAACAGCACAGCGCTGCGCTTTATATTGATCTGTCGAAAGCATTCAATATGGTTAATCATGCACTCCTGCTATGGAGGCGATCTGAAATTGGTCTTGACCATGCAGCTGGTTAAACAACTACCTGCACGACAGAAGTCTATGTATATCTGCTGATGGAGTTCAGTTTAATTAACATAACCAAAGGAGTGCCACAAGGCTCAATACTAGGCCCTTTATTGTTCACTATTTACATTAATACTGTTGGTTTGTCCCTGAATAATAATAACTGGGGCCTACATCTATGCAGATGACACAGTAATACACAGTAATATTCCTGTGCCCCCTCAGTGCAGCAGGCCATTCACAACATTCAGCTTGGCTTTGATTCAATTCAGGAGTCGCTCACCTATCTTCAATTAGTGATAAATGTTGATAAAAAAAGTTTATGTTGTTCTCCAGGTACAATTGACCCGAAAGACCTGCGTATCTGCACCTTGAAGGGAGCCCAAATTGAGCAAGTCCCTCATAATAAGTATTTAGCGTTGGATGCTGGTGGGAGGAGCTATAGGAAGATGGGCTCATTGTAATGGTTGGAATGGAATGAATGGAACGGTGTAAAGCATGCAGTTTCCATATGTTTGATGTGTTTGATACCGTTCCATTGATTCCATTCCAACCATTACAATGAGCCTGTCCTATAGCTCCTCCCACCAGTCTCCGCTGGTATTTAGGTATTTGGGTTGATGATAAGCTGTCCTTTAAAACACACATTTAAAAACTGACAAAGTAGCTGAGACTTAAGATCGGTTTCCTTCATAGAAATAAATCTTGCCTTACTTTTGAAAACGAGGGGAAGATTGTTCAAGCATCCCTCCTAGTACTGACTATGATGATATAATCTACATGCACCCAGCAGCCTCTGTTTTAAAACCTTTAGATTCAGTCTATCACTGGAGGCAATTTTCATACACATCATTGCCTTTTATATAGTTCTGTTGGCTGTGAGTCCCTGACTACCAGAAGGGCCCAACATTGACTATTATTTGTATATAAAGCAGTTCTCCAGAATATCCCATACTACCTCACCTCACTTCTAAATTGGAAATCCAGCCAACATCAGACTCGCTCTCAAGACTGGCTGGTTCTAGAAGTTTCGCAGATCTCCATAGAGTCCGGGAAGATTGCTTTTAGTAATTGTGCCCCTATAGCATGGAATGACCGGCAGGCCACTTTGATGCTTGACTCGCTGGTCTCGAATGGTCAGTTCGGCACTTTGACGAGGAATGTGCTGAAGGAGAACTGCACTTGTTTTGATTGATGTGTAATTGTACATTTTTACTGTTGTATTGAGATGGATGATGTTGGTTTATTGTTCCCAGGGCCCTTGTAAATGAGACTCTGGCCTCAATGGGTTTCCCCTGGTTAATAAAGGTCAAATAGTAAATGTTAATCAAAGCCACCCTGCACACCTTTTCCTAACAATCTTACAACAGATGACCTTCAGATAAAATTTTGCCATTTCACACAAAGAAAGCACCATTGACATTTGTTGATGAGAGGTTTGCATGTTGTTGCTTTTTTAACATTTGATAGGATTCTCCTAGCACTCTGATACTTCCTTAGCAATAAGCGTTTTCTTGTGCAATACACATCCTGGAGAGTGAAAGAACCAGAGTGATTCACCAACTACCAACAACTGCCAATTCAACCCATCAGTGGTGCAAGTACAAAATTCCAGTTTTATTGCAGAAACCAAAACAGCGCTGTATATGGTGATAGCTAGATACACCCCTAATATTCAAGGGTATAATTTGAAGGAACAACCCTTGACAGTCTGACCCCATTTTGATTGATGTTCTACAGCTGACTGTGTGTCTGTGTGTTTATCTCTGGAGTCTGTTGGGTGACTAACTCCTCTCCGTCTACCGCTCTCTTTCCTTCCCTCCCTCCATCCAGAGTCGAGCAGTAGGAGCGTTAAGACTGTAGCAGACCAGGAGGAAGACGAGGGGACGCAGTGGAGCTGCACGGCCTGCACCTTCCTCAACCACCCCGCCCTCAACCGCTGTGAACAGTGCGAGTTCCCACGGCACTTCTGAGCCACAAAGACGCCAACAATACCAACAGCCCGCTTCACTTTTTAATGCGAATCAAAGAAACTACATTAGAAAAGACTGTTTTTTTCTTTCTTTTTCTAGTGGTAAGAAAATGAATGGACAGGGGTTTGTAGTTTTTTCCATTTTGGGACTGTTTCTTTCCCCCCTCCTCCAAGGTTTGTAGAATGCTATCCACTGAAGGCTTGACTGGATAGTGTTTACAGGTTGTGTTACTTTACTAAGCCAGCAGAGTTGGATGATACCTCACCTTGGAGTCTCTGCATGCGTGGGTTCACCCCCCTCTCCCTCCTCCTACTCAACGCTCGGCAGGCGACTTTACCCCTGGGGATGCCTCGCTGCTTCCATATACAGTATTAACAAGTTGTCCTGCAGTGTGTTGGCACACACAAACACGTAAGCCAACATGGGTGCCAACGTGCATTTGCTGATTATTTTTTTCTTCTGTGATGGCCTAATCAGGAATGGGAACTTTGGTCAGCCGTCACCTCACACCTGAAGGGAAAACTAACAGACTACTTGTTGACAATTTGTTTGGTTGCTGTTTCTAGAGAATGACAGGGGGAAACTTACTGCCACCAAAACTTTTCTCTCGTCTTCTGTAATGTCCCTTATCAATCTGCGTCTCTTCAATCGAGAGTAAAAAGAACGGAAACTCAATTGCATGCTTTATGTGTACAGTACATGGAGGGAGGAAATACCCTTATGCTTTTTACTGTACATCATTTTTGAATGTGCCTTAAATGCCTTCTTTCTCACTATGAATCACTTGTATTTCCTGTAAGTATAGCTTTATAGACTTGATTTACTTTGTTTTGTCTTGTTTTGTTTCCATTTTCTTTCAAACCAATAAGCACGGTGTCCCTTTTAAGCTTTTTACTTGATTTCTGTGAGAATTGAAGCATTGTGGAAAAAAGAGGAGCAGTTGAATGAAAACTATGGAGTCATGAAGCTTCTTCCGCTCAGTCTGTCGTTCATCGCTTGTGTATATGCTGAATTTCCTGTGTACGATCTGCAGATGCAGCAAAGTCAAAAGAAAGATGGAGGAGTTTTTTTTAGGATGCAAGAGCTCTTGGACAGGTGAAAAAAGCTCATAAGCAGAATGACAAACTGCCATCTTATCTGACAACTGGAATGTAGGTTTAATATTTGGGGACTTTTACACCTCAGTGCCAAGAGACGCATGAATTTTACAGTTCATCCTAAAACTTGCATCAGAATAGAAGCTTTCGAGGGCGGATGAAAGAAAGACGGACTTTGGTAATTGTATTAAGGTGTTAAGGCCCATGTACAGCTTGGTGGAAGGCGACTGTTTCCTGAGGGCTTTCAGAATCAAAATATTTTGCTATGCCGTATAAATTGGGTAAGTGTTCCAAATGAATATGTTATAAAGTATTCCTCTTTCAAATCAGCAGATATTTATGTAGGTATGTGCTTTACCGTATCTCCCCCTGGCCAGAAGTTTAGAATATCTCCTCTAATAAAAGACAATAAGGACAGTGCCATTGTTATATTTCCAATAAAGTGAGACAAAATAGTGTCTGTCCTCATTGTATAATCATGTTTTTATTTGGTTTAATTTGTCCTGTGAAGCTTTTTTTTCATGAGGATAGTTTAAAAGTTTACCATTGTAATGATTTTACCTTAATTGTGGAATAGGTTATTATTGTTTGTTTTTCACGTTGTGAAATGCTGCCACACATTACTGCCTTGGAAGGGCATTTGTATTGATAATCTATGCAGTCACAAATTAAGATGTCTTTTTTTTTACCAAAGCTTAGTATTGTCAAAAACTGATTAGGTAGAAGCCAAATTCTTAGTTGTCTCTTAAGCACTTATAAAAAAAAAAATCTGTAAAAACCCCAAAGAAACAAATTGTTCAGCTTTATCTGCAGCTCGGTGTGAAGTCGGTTAAATGTTTTATTCATAAAAAAATACTAATTTGGATAACTAAAGTGTTTTTTGATTTTAGCTGGGAAAACTGTCTTTGTAACAGATAAGTTATTTGTAAAAAATAAATAAAAATCTATTCTGAAATTCTGGATTTCTTACTAGATATTCCACATTTTGATTCCATTCCATTGGTTGTTGGCTTGCAGTGATGTGATGACGATTGTCACATCTCCTCACTCCAGTAGATGGTAGTAGAGACCTAAAATAGTTGGTATGATAAAGTTCAGGAAGCTTGGCAGTGTAAATTGGTAAATGAGACAGATCATCAGACAATTTTCAAGGACTTATGTTTAATATGGACAACAAACAAATGACAAGGACAGTATTATTCTGCATACCGTACAGGCTAACACCCATTTTGTCGAATAGCTTCCCTCAGTTTGAGGCTACATGTTAAAACAACACATGCTGCTTTGATAATCTTTAAGTCAATGCTAGATTCAAAATGAACTAGCATCATTCAGGAGATGGTAGTGCATTGCACTTGACTTATACATACATAGGAAATTCAGCACAGACTGCTACATTTTCAAGGTTGTCTAGTCTGCTGAGGAAGAACTACTGTGTTTAATGCTTACAGAGAAAGGTCTTGCATGTTAGAAGGGAACGTGGCTGGTTCTGAACCTCTGGATCAGAGGAACCAGCTCTGACTTGTTGAGGGTGTGTGGGTACAGACTCATCACATAGTCTACCATGCTGGGGGGGAAGAGGGTGCTGAGCTGGTTCTTCACACTCTTCCTCTGCTCACTCTCTGGAGCTTTACCTTCATTGGACCTGGTCATCTCCACTCTCTCACCAGAGAGGCCCTGTCCCAGGCTGTGTTCTGGGAGGCTATGACTCTGCCTTTGTGGGGGAGGACTCTGAAAGTACTGCTGCTCTGTGAAATGGATGGGGTTACTGTGAACAACATAGGAGCTCTTTCTTAGCTGTGGCTGGAGATGCTGGTGGCCGTACATGCACTGACTGCACTCACAGCTCTGTGAGTGGTCACAGCCACACTGTAGCAGTCTTTGGGGGGCATAGTGGACTCCCGAGGAAGGCCCACCCAGGCTGAGCCTCTGTGTGTTGCTGCAGTGACTGTGGCTGCTGTAAGTGCTGGAGGGGTAGACGTCCCCACTGCCCTGGCTGCAGCCGGCCACCCCGCTGCTGTATGTGTAAGACACCCCGGGCCCCTTGGTGTTGTTTGTCTGGTCCTGAACATATAGTCTGGACAGGGAGGCCTCCATGGAGCCAAAGGCCTCGTCAGTGTCTGGGCTGGGGCAGAAGTGGTGGCTGGACTTGTGGTGGAGAGCTGGGCTGCCTGTTTCTCTCTGGCCGGTGAACTGATCACTTGGCGAAGCCCTGTGGGAATGGGAATGTTCATTTTTTCTAAGGTGAGGCGGTGTGGAAGGATATCTGTGTAGATGATTAGTAGTGTGATCCGGCTCATAAAGGGATGTGTAGATATGGGCCTCCTGGCCGAGGCCTGAGGGGAGAAATGACCACTCCCTGTCTGTCAGAGCAGCAGGTTTGCTCTTGGCTCTAAGCTCATCTGCTACAGACAGCTGCGATTGGTTGGAGCGCTCTGGGTGGTAGAACTTGCACTTCACTCCATAAGTACACTTCTTCCCTGGAAAGAAACATATAAGGAATATTTATGGGCTTTCAAAAACATGGCTCACATATATAACCCTGTAACTCTTTAAAGAGACTGTCAACTAGGATGTGTGTCTGTCTGAGTGCACTCACTGTAAAGCCCTCTTCCCCCCTTCTTTAGTACTGTAAACACACTTAGCAAAGCAAACAAAATATGTCTAGTCTCCAGCCTGTTTTTGTTCCACTAGATACACGGCAGAGTGCTATGAGGGTCCGTTGTACTCCTCTGACAGGAATAATCCCAGGCCTGCCGTTAGCTCTATTATCCTGGGTGTTGATAATAAGGTATTTTGTTTGTGAGTGGCGCTGTGCTGTAGCCTTGGAGTGGTGCTGCTCTCTCATTGCCAACAGCCGACTGACAGGCAGCCAAATTAAATCACAACTGACCCAACTACTAGTCACAAACTACAAATCAAATCCAGCTCAGCTGGCTCACATTGGATGAGTTACAGTCAAAACCCCCAGGTGAATGAGGTAGGAAACTGAAAATAAAAGTGTGTATTGTAAAATATCTACCAACCATACGGGCAACGCTCCTTCTTGTTTTCTGGGGTCCACTGCTTTATTCTCAGAAAGTTGTCAATTGTTGGGCCATTCCTTCCCAGAGGATCATCAGGAGGCATGAACCTTGAGTATAAAGTCATATGAATATGATGTAAACATGAACCTTGAGTATAAAGTCATATGAATATGATGTAAACATGATCCTTGAATATAAAGTCATATGAATATGATGTAAACATGAACCTTGAATATAAAGTCATATGAATATGATGTAAACATGAACCTTGAGTATAAAGTCATATGAATATGATGTAAACATGAACCTTGAATATAAAGTCATATGAATAGGATGTAAACATGATGCCCAAAACTCTTGAAGTCATGTCTTCATTACAGATGTATTACAAGTATATAAGCAGGAGGGATTTTGTAGGTGGTGGAACAGGTGGTATACCATCTCTCATTTGCTCATATATCCTCCTTATAGGCCCTGCATCAGATGCCCTCTTAGATGCTGTAAGTCTTAGTGTTGGGACTTACTTGTCATTGGCGAAGCTGTACATCAACAGCCTTTCCTCTATAAACGTCTTCCACTCTGGCTTCTCTATCTGCAGATCTCTGTAGTTGTCATTGGACACAACGATGCCATCGGACTCGTAAGCTAGTTTGATGATGTAGCGGTCGTCGTAACACACCACTCTCTTCCCGTTGACGCAGCGTGACGGGGTGTACACCAGGATCTTTCTCTTCTCCAGCTCATGGAGGATGTGCTGATCTGCAGGGTCACGTGACGAGGGGTTAGAGTTCCATAGACTTGATGGATTGTATCATATCAATCATTAAAAAGACAAGAAAGTAGTGCACAGCAAACAGGGTGTAAACAACAATTCTCAGTTATAAAAGGCCATCAATACTGTATGGTGTAGGAGCTCAGTGTGTTGGTGACCTGTGGCTCCACAGTGCCATCTAGCCCTGGTCAGATAGTATAACAGGTGTGTCCTACCTGTCATGGGGGCCTCAGGACGGGGTTGCTCCTTTCTCCACAGAGGCACGAACACTGTGATGTCACGGATACCTCTCTCCAAAAACCACCTGACTGCCAGCAACAGCCCCCGGCACGAAAACACTTGCTTGTTGCCATGGCTGCAAAGACAGGAGCCACAGTAAACATTAGCTTCCCTTTTTCAGTTATAAAACGACTGCCACGTCTCTTCTTCCTTTTCAGGAAGCCAGCTAGCTGTGTGACTCACCTACTCCAAGTCATGTGAACTCTTTTGCATAGCCCAAGCAAAGAGACTGTTGTGTGTCCTTTAATCCCAGAAACAAGTCTAAAGTGAAAACTATCTCCCCAATGACCAAAAACTGGAATAACAGAAAGTCTTGGAGAAGATATAATGTTACACTTTTGTAACCTTGTATCACATGTGAGCTGCAGCATCCTATTAGTGGTGCGATGTCTACAGCAATACTTTAGACAGGCCTAAGACCTATGGTGCTATAAGGCCTCCCAGACCCTGACTGACAGCAGATCACAGGGAGTGGATCATTTGCCTATACATACAGCACTATATATAGCGTGGGGTTTCCCTGCACTCAACCATCAGGAAGTGGTAGGCAACTTTGCATGACAGGACACCAAAGATAAGACATTGTTGCCTTATAAAGCCACTGGGGCAGGGCACCGAACCCAACAACAATAGCACAGGTTATAGAAAATACACAATGATTAGTAGAAAGATGTACTTTGCTTAGAAAGTTTAGGTAGTGTTTGGAATTAAAGCTTTAGGGACAGAGACCTTTAGGAACAAGGAAACTCAGGACTTGAGTAATAAAAGGCTGCTTTGTAAGCAAACTGTCACTGAGATTTATGCCAGAGTTAATTTGAGTAAGAGGAGTGAGTTTGCCTGAGAAGTAGAATCCTTCAAAGTTCAGCACCCCCCCCCACACCCCCAGCTTTAGTTTGAGACACGTGATCTGTGTTGGACAAAATAACATCTGATTTATGAGAAGTGAACTTCTCGTTTTGTTCCTCTCAGTTTCGGGCTGTAGTGTCAACATCTCCCTCTATCACCTGTTGATTATTTCAAAGTATTTGTAGCATGTGCTTTTCACTATTGTTATAACATATCTGACAATACAGGTGCTATGGGTGACCAGATAAATCGCTATGTGGTGTTATGTTTTCATTAGTACATACATTAGCTTAATTAGTGCCAGCATTTTATTTAATACTCAGTCTTTATCTATTTAATGCTAAAATTCCTATAGTCCAAAATTAAGTAGTACTCTCACCTCATGGCCACATTGCTTCCATCAATTACCACCGGTCTGAATCCCAAAGTGGGATCCCTGTCTGTAGCTGAGCTGGGCCGTAGGGACTGGCTGGGTTGGGGAGAGCTGCAGCCTCGAGGGACCAGCTGTGGGCTGGAGTGGGCTGAGCGACTGGCTGGTATGGATGGGGTGGTGGTTGTTGTAGTGGTGATTTGGCAGGTCTTGATCAGCTCCTCCAGTATTTCGTTGGTCTGGGCGTCATGACGCAGGCTCTCTAGCACACGCACAATGTCACTATGGGAGTAGCCCAGCTTGAGGAAGCGCTCCACTTTTCCATGCTGCTGTTCCATGCTGCTGGTCCTCAGCTCAGTGTGGCACACTGCCTCAGGTCTGTCAGTGTCTAGTAGTAGTGTCCTTCCAGGCTCTTGTCAGGACTCTGTCTGTTGGGGAATCCTCCTCGTCTTCCTTTTCTATCACTTCATCACGGTTTCCACAACAACAGCATCAGTTTTGGAAGATCTGACAGGTGCAGGAAGGCCAGGGGGGGCGGGGTGAGGTGAGGCAGCCTCAACTCTGTAAACACGTGAAGAAGCATGGTGGAGGTCACGGGGCTTTCAGACACTTTCAATGTGGTTAGGTGCACACTGCACAGGGATAGAATCGGCTGCTCGCGCCGCCAGTCTCATGACTGCACGCAGACGCTCACGTCATACTGGTCTAGAAAGCCCCTATATGCTCAGGTGAACTTAAATAAAGTGTTTGATACAACTGGCGTCCGTTGTCATAACAAATATAGACCACCGGAATTAATGAGGATATTCCTCTCTTTGAACCAAAACAGAAATGTTTTAGGATATTTGTTTCGCAAATACTTTACACCAGTCCAGTCAGACACATCCTCCATTTAGTGGTCTGGAAAACCCCAATAATTATTTTACAAAGTGACTATACTAATGACTGAGTATAAAAGGTAGAAAAGTGACATGCTGTGCATACCTTCACCACACCCTTTACCTTCTATTCTGGGTAGGCCTATGGAATCTAAGAATAGCTACATATTTAGAAAGTGTTAAAAGCTTCAGGTATGTATTTTTCACCAATCGTGGACTATCATGGTGACAGTGTTACATGCAGTGTTACATGCACACACACACACGTGTATGCCCCATATGTTCTTTAAGAGCACCCTTTCATCCCGACCGCATTCAAATTTGAAAGGCACTGGTGTTTTCAAGATCAAATCTAATTTTATTTGTCACATGCGCTGAATACAACAGGTGACAACCTTAGACAGAGTAGACCCAACAGACCTGACAGGAGTTTGATAAGAGACGTGTTTAATGTTTATTGATACATCATAAAAGCCTCTTGGAGAATAAGGAAGAAAATGTCAGGCTAAGATAAACATTGCTCAGTTTACAAGTAAACTCTAATGGAGAAGCATACCATGCCAGTTAATCCACAACTATATAGGGGTGATAATTCCAAGATAAATATGGGTTACGATACCCCACACCCCACTCATTTGCACGTGACAAAAGTGAGATTAGGGTTGTTGATCTTATACCTCTGAATAGTTTGAACAATCTACTTCTAACCACATCCTCTCTCACCGCTGCATCTCAAACCAGAACACCCTTTCTGCACAACCTCTACAAGACTAGACACAGTCCTGAATGCAGAGTATGAGGCTTCCCACGCCTGCCTTACAACGGTCACACACTTCGTGTCTCACTGAACACTCGCTGCTAACTGTGTGGTAGTTGAAATGAACACTTGCCAAACTCTCAAGCACACAACATAAAGACAATCCCAGTGAACTATCAAAGAAACCAACACTACCAAAATAAATTATATCAGCTCTAAGAAGTTACAAACATTTACATACAGTAAACCCTTGCAACTGAACAAGATTTGGATATTAGGTGGACTGTGTGCTTATTCTGCTCCCTCTCTCTCTCTCTCTACTTACAGTTCCAGTGAGTGGCAGTTAGAAGGAGCATCAATCAGCCTGCTTGTCTGGTGGAGAACCTGTTGATGTGTGTGAGAGAGCGTCAATCTCATGGAAAGACAGAACCTGTGTGTACTCTTATTAGTCATATGAGGAAGTCTCCAGAGACTTTGCTCAGACCAATGCCAGCAAGGAAGCAAAAGACAAATGCAATCATTTCACTTCCTCATCTGAGCCCAATACAGAGTTTGGGTCAGAATGCAGCTTGTTATAGGTAAGCCCTTAAGAGTTCTTCCCCTCTTTCTCTGATCTTCCTGGTGTGGCATTACAACACAGTGGGACTGCCTGAGACTTGATACTGTACCTACCCAGTTACCCAGCACTGTTCTTACTTTGTACTGTTACATATTGTTCAGTAGTAGGTGAAGTTCTATTGAATATGAGGTTAGTTGTTGAAATATGAGCAGCATGTATTAGATTCATATCGTAAAAGCAGAAGTTTAATAACCCCAACATACACCACAGGTGGCACCTTAATTGGGGAGGATGGGCTCTTGGTAATGGCTGGAGCAGAATAGGTGGAATGATATCAAATTCCATTCGCTTCGTTCCAGCCATTATTATGAGCCGTCCTCCACTCAGCAGCCTCCACTGACGTACACACACTACCACACACATCATTTTGAATCTGAAACAAGATGAATAGCTTTCAGGAACGGTGAAATATAATTCAATTTGCATAACATGCCATGGTGGTATGTCTCTCAAAATAAAGTCTTTAGTTGAAAATCTAGAGCTTGTCTTTCTTGTGATACAGCACACACACAGAGGCTGATACTACTACATATTTCCCTCTGGAATGCCAGACACCATTTCCTCCTGCAATGAACTCACCCGCTCTCTGAATCGTGGCTGCAGCTCAACTGACAGATGAGATTGACAACAGACAGACCCATAATCCCTCCCCCTGAGAGTCAAGTTGCTCTTAAATTAAATGTTTTGGCCATACAGGTTTAGATTCAAGGACATTATATTTATTCAGTACACATAAATATGCAAAAACACCCAGGCTACATATTTGCATGAGATTTAAAACGTATGACAAATATTGAATACATGTATTTGGACAATATAGTATCATGTTACAAAGGAGTTGGGTGAACAACAGATGATGGTCACCCAAGCTACAGTTCAAATATTTTGCATGCATGCATACAGCACAGCATAATGCTCAATGTACAGTAAACCTTATTCGGATGATTAAAATTGCATTGTGACACAATACAATAGGTTAGTTACCTCTCAATGTGGATGCTTGAGGTACTTAATGACAAAACAAGACATTTGATGATTGATATATTTACAGAATATTTTCGTGAATATGTTTAAAGAAATAAATAAATGAATTTCTGGTTAGGGTGAGGCATCCTCGTAGGCCATGCATGACAGCGGTTTTCTCAGGAACAGTTTCCACATACAGCAGTTAAACTGGTAGAGATTCCTAGGAAAGTGTCTTAAACATCCTTATCTACCTGCATGTACTGAGAATAAATGGATAAGTTATTTATAATGTATTTTTCGTTATGTGTCGGACCCCAGTAAGACTAGCTGTTGCCATTGGCTTTGGCTAATGGGGATCCTAATAAATCTAATCTAAATCAAATAAGTGGAGGGTTCATTTTACAGAGCAAGTAGATTTGATTTATTTTGATGGATATGCTATTAAGTGAATGAATGAATGACTGCTTTTTAGTGCAGTTCCAAGTGTTTGGTCTTTACAAAGATAAAGGTTTAGTACATTATCTAAACATAGGTTTCTGCCTCACAGGTTGATTACTGGTCTATCCTCTTGGTGTACTTTCAATCAGGTACTGTAAATACACAGTGAGTAAGATCTACACCATTGGAGAAAGAAAAAAAACACATTTGTGCTTTCAGTTCCTTTAAAGCTATGGTTTTTCTTCCACACATTGGTGAAATGGAGAAGGAACACAGCAGGTAATCATGACGTGTGACACCATCGACAACAGGCTTCAACATGATCATCACATGACTCATATGGGCGGCTTGAGCACGTTGAGCTGTAGGCGTATGAAAGAGTAATTGAACCTTTATTTAACTAGGCAAGTCAGTTAAGAACAAATTCTTATTTACAAAGACGACGTATAAAAAAGGCAAAAGGCCTCTTGCAGGGACGGGGGCTGGGATAAAAAAATCGAATAAAAAAAATATAGAACAAAACCCACATCACGACAAGAGAGAAACCACATCACTACATAAAGAGAGACCTAAGACAACAACATAGCATGGCAGCAACACATGACAACACAGCATGGTAGCAACACATGACAACACAGCATGGTAGCAACACCACATGACAATAACATGGTAGCAACACAACATGGTAGCAGCACAACATGGTAGCAGCACAACATGGTAGCAGCACAAAACATGGTACAAACATTATTGGGCACAGACAACAGCACAAAGTCAAGAAGGTAGAGACAACAATACATCACGCGAAGCAGCAACTGTCAGTAAGAGTGTCCATGATTGAATCTTTGAATGAAGAGATGGAAATAAAACTGTCCAGTTTGAGTGTTTTTTGCAGCTCGTTCCAGTCAATAGCTGCAGCAAACTGAAAAGAGGAGCGAACCAGGGATTTGTGTGCTTTGGGGACCTTTAACAAAATGTGACTGGCAGAACGGGTGTTGTATGTGGAGGATGAGGGCTGCAGTAGGTATCTCAGATAGGGGGGAGTGAGGCCTAAGAGGTTTTATTGCGACGGGTTTACAGAGTTGACCAGTTTACAGAGGAGTATAGAGTGCAGTGATGTGTCCTATAAGGAGAATTGGTGACAAATCTGATGGCCGAATGGTAAAGCACATCTAGCCGCTCGAGAGCATCATTACCTGCCGATCTATAAATGATGTCTCCGTAATCTAGTATGGGTAGGATGGTCACGTGAATCAGGGTTAGTTTTGCAGCTGGGGTGAAAGAGGAGCGATTACGATAGAGGAAACCAAGTCTAGATTTAACTTTAGCCTGCAGCTTTGATATGTGCTGAGAGAAGGACAGTGTACCGTCTAGCCATACTCCCAAGTACTTGTATGAGGTGACTACCTCAAGCTCTAAACCCTCAGTGGTAGTAATCACACCGGTGGGGAGAGGGGCATTGTTCTTACCAAACCACATTACCTTTGTTTTGGAGGTGTTCGGAGTAACTTCTTATGGCTGCAGGGGCAGTATTGAGTAGCTTGGATGAAAAGGTGCCCAGAGGTGCCCAGAGTAGACTGCCTGCTCCTCAGTCCCAGTTGCTAATATATGCATATTATTACTAGTATTGGATAGAAAACAATCTGAAGTTTCTAAAACTGTTTGAATGATGTCTGTGAGTATAACAGAACTCATATGGCAGGCAAAAACCTGAGAAATAAATCCAACCAGGAAGTGGGAAATCTGAGGTTTGTAGGTTTTCAACTCATCGCCTATCGAATACACAGTGGGATATGGGTCCGTTTGCACTTCCTACAGCTTCCACTAGATGTCTGTCTTTAGAACCTTGTCTGATGCTTCTACTGTGAAGTGGGGCCGAAGGAGAGGGGATTGAGTAAGGTCTATCATGAGCTGAACATGCACTGACCATGCGCGTTCATGTGAGAGCGAGCTCTGTTCTATGCATTTCTGAAGACAAAGGAATTCTTGAACATTATTGAAGATTTATGTTAAAAACATCCTAAAGATTGATTCAATACATTGTTTGACATGTTTCTACTGACTGTTACGGAACTTTTTGACATTTCGTCTGCTTTTAGTGAACGCGCTTCGTGACTTTGGATTTGTTTACCAAACGCGCTAACAAAAGTAGCTATTTGGACATAAATGATGGACATTAGCGAACAAAACTAACATTTCTTGTGGAAGTGGGAGTCCATTCCAACGAAGATCAGCAAAGGTAAGTGAAGATTTATAATGCTATTTATGACTTTTGTTGACTCCACAATTTAGCGGGTAACTGTATGGCTTGCTTTTGTTGCATTAAGAACAAGTTTATCTTTAATTCTATGTAAAACATGTATCTTTCATCAAAGTTTACAGTTTATTCTGTTATTTGATGTGGCTCTCTGCAATTTCTCCGGATATTCTGGAGGCATTTCTGAACATGGCGCCAATGTAAACTGAGGTTTTTGGATATAAATATGAACTTTATCGAACAAAACATACATGTATTGTGTAACATGAAGTCCTATGAGTTTCATCTGATGAAGATCATCAAAGGTTAGTGATTCATTTTATCTCTATTTCTGCTTTTTGTGACTCCTGTCTTTGGCTGTGAAAATGGCTGTGTTTTTCTGTGATTTGGTGGTGACCTAACATAATCGTTTGTGGTGCTTTCACTGTAAAGCCTTTTTGAAATTGGACACTGTGGTGGGATTAACAAGAAGTGTATCTTTAAAATGGTGTGAAATACTTGTATGCTTGAGGAATTTTAATTATGAGATTTCTGTTGTTTGAATTTGGCGCCCTGCACTTTCACTGGCTGTTGTCATATCGTTCCCGTTAACGGGATTGCAGCCCTAAGAAGTTTTAAGGGCAGAGAAAGCTTGTTGGACACTAAGAAAGCTTTGTTGTAGAGCGTTCAACACAACATCTTGGGAGGGGCCAGCTGAGTATAAGTATCACCACTTTTGATAAACAGGGCAAAATAGAAATTGGCCTATAACAGTTAGGATCAGCTTGATCTCCCCCTTTCAATAAAGGACGCACCGTGGTTGTGACTAACCTCAAGACATGAGGCAATCAAATATCACTTGACAGTTGTGGAGGCAAGGCAAATGAGAGCTCTCTATTCCTCCTACTCACCCACTGGCTCTATGTCTCAGGAGGACCCGCCCTCGCCACTTTCACTGAGCTGTTTGATATTTATTTGATAACAGGGGAAATAAGTGAGAGGGTGGAACCTTTAAAAAGAACCTGATACGTTTCCTGGAACTGACAAACACTTTATATCACAGTAGATATCAACACTAGAAAACATCAGACGCCAAATTCATGCACAGCCATGCACATAAGAAACAATAGATATCAGGCCATTTATTCTACATCGGATTGTCTTGTATAACAAAGCAGAAAAGAACAACTTGAAAGTGGGTGAAGTTTTTCTAACATTTGAGCAGATTTGTATTGTTGACCGAATAAGTTATTGTCTAGCCTTATCTTTAACTACTATTCAAAAGGCTTAACTGCACAAATACATTCCTAGCTCTTACAACTGACCCACTCACTGCATGTGCACACACTGGTTGAATTAACGTTCCTTCAAAGTATTGTGATGTGGAATCAACGTTGAAAATACATTGAATTTAAAAAAAAAATCTATCAACCAGTACTGTTTTCATTTACAGTGCATTCGGAAAGTATTCAGAGCCCTTGACTTTTTCCAGATTGTTACGTTAAAAATATGTTTTTTTTTCTCATCAATCTACAAGCAATACCGCATACTGACAAAGTGAACAGGTTTTTAGATTTTTTTTCAAATGTATTAAAAATAAAAACAGAAATACCATATATATATATAAGTATTCAGACCCTTTGCTATGAGACTTGACATTTAGCTCAGGTGCATGCTGTTTCCATTGATTATCCTTGAGATGTTTCTACAACTTGATTGGAGTCCACCTGTTGTAACTTCAATTGATTGGACATTATTTGAAAAGGCACACACCTGTCTATATAAAGGTCCCACAGTTGACAGTGCATGTCAAAGCAAAAACCAAGCCATGAGGTCGAAGGAATTGTCCATAGAGCTCCGAGACAGGATTGTCGAGGCACAGATCTGGGGAAGGGTACCAAAACATTTTTGCAGCATTGGAGGTCCCCAAGAACACAGTGGCCTCCATCATTCTTAAATGGAAGAAGTTTGGAACCACCAAGACTCTTCCTAGAGATAGCCACCTGGTCAAACTGAGCAATCGAGGGAGAATCTCTGGTCTGATGAAACCAAGATGAAACTCTTTGGCATGACTGCCAAGCGTCACGTCTCGAGGAAACCTGGCACCATCCCTATGGTGAAGCATGGTGGTGGCAGCATCATGCGGTGGTGATGTTTTTCACCGGCAGTGACTGGTAGACTAGTCAGGATCGAGGGAAAGAAGAACAGAGAAAAGTACAAAGAGATTCTTGATAAAAACCTGTTCCAGAGCGCTCAGGACCTCAGACTGGGGCAAAGATTCACCTTCCAACAGGACAACGACCCTAAGCATACAGCCAAGACAACGCAGGAGTGGCTTCAGGACAAGTCTCTGAATGTCCTTGAGAGGCCCAGCCAGATCCTGGACTTGAACCTGATCCAACATCTCTGGAGAGACCTGAAAATAGCTGTGTTGCAATGCTCCCATCCAACCTGACAGAGCTTGAGAAGATCTGCAGAGAAGGGGAGAAACTCCCCCAATTCAGGTGTGCGTAGCTTGTAGCATCATACCCAAGAAGACTTGAGGCTGTAATCGCTGCCAAATGTGCTTCAACAAAGTACTGAGTAAAGGGTCTGAATACTTATGTAAATGGGATTTCAGCGTTTATTTTAAATATGCAAAAATTCAAAGAATCTGTTTTTGCTTTGTCATGATGGGGTATTGTGTGTAGATTGATGATGGGGGAAAAGTATTTAATCAATTTTTTCAATAAAGCTGTAATGTAACAATCTGGAAAAAGTCAAGGGGTCTGAATACTTTCAGAATGCACTGTATATTAGGAACATGTGGTAGCTAACTAGCTTGTTAACTGTTTACAAACAAATTAGTAAATGTGCTCAAAAGCTAAACAGCTACCTAGCTAGTTGATTGCTGAGGCTAGACAAAAAGGACTAGTTTTGAAAGTTGGCTCATCTTATCTTTTTGAACATTCAAAGCAACTGGGGAACATCCATGGCAGGCATTGTCACCTTAGTTTTTTTTTACAGAACTTCTGATTGATAGGAAGCATGAGCACCACCAATCAGCCTTAACCACTGTCCACACACCCGTCATTACTATGACAACTAGCGTAGCCATGTTAGCAAATGACTACTGTCTGAACAAAAACAAATCTGAGTTGGTCACTTGTAACAAAACTGTATTGAGCATTACGGTCTGCAGTGTGAACAAGGCTTTAGTACATAGATGTAGGCATCTGGATGGTAGACTTGTTCTCACTGAGGTGCATTACCCCTCATGTACCAGTAGGCAATGTTCTGGCAGGAACTGGGACTGTAGCTTCACATTTTATTTCAATATATCTCTTTATTTAGGTTGTTGGCATGACATTAAAATAATGACGTTGATTCAAACATACCATTTTACTATTAAAATATGGCCAAATCAAATATGCCTAATCAAATATGAAATTCAACAATTTCAACCACCCAATATAGTATGAAAATGATTAACGTTTCTACGTGGAATTTAACGCAATTTCAATGTATACACAGTTCTGATGATTATGTTGGAATTAGATTGACTGACTTAAATACATTGATGTAACAACCTGTTAGTCAAGTTAAGTTTTACCCTAATTTCAGTGTTTACAAGCTGGTTGAAATGAGATTGAAAACAGTAGTTTGATAACTTTTTTTGAAATACTATTTATTTCCACATATGCTTCCACGTCACAATACGTTGACAAATTACGTTGAAACAACGTTGATTCAACCAGTGTGTGCACAGTGGGGAGACATTTCACTTTGTACACCTGGCTGTCTCTAGAACAAAATGGATGACTATGACTGTCAAAGGACTGTACACTTCCCTTGGTCCTTCCTAATTCTGGTCAATGATGGGAATCAGCTTCTGACCGTGGGATCCTACAACTGTCTGCTCATGATTTACCTTTCTACAGGGCCATTATATTCACTCCTTTTGTCAAGTTTAATTTGCTCTCACTCAGGTACTGTGGGCTGTTGGGGAAGTCTGACAGTGGTTAGATATGGGGGTGGAAAACAAAACTTGCATACCTCTGTCTCTCTGCAGCCTTTTTACAACTTGAACCACGCTAAACCTCACCGGCTTCCCTCCAACAACCATCTGGTTCCACCACCACCCCACCCCCACACAAGTTAAAAACAACCCATTTTGGGAAGCTTCAAAATGGCATCTCATTCTGAGAAACAACCAAATGTGAAATGATTCCAAATGTCAACAGACCAAACATGGTGAATGTTGACTTGGGTCTCTCGTGCTTTAATTCAGGGAACTCAAGAGGGGGCTAAAAGTGGTGGCCCACAGCATTGCACAAGGAGAGGCCCTGTGGAAAACTCAACGACTGTTCGCTAGCTGCACACACTAACCCTCACTGTGCTATTCTTCTATGACTGCCAAGGCTGAAAACATTATTCTGAACACTTTTGGTCAGGACTGTATCGAATTACATATAGCCTAGCTCTCTTTTGGTTTTCCCCTCACATCCCAATATACTTCAACACAGGATTCAGGTTGGGCTAACTGATACCCTTTCTGACAGTACTGCCAAGATACACAGACCCAAAACATTTAAAACTGTCGCCAAAAGTGGATCCCTCATTTATAAATGTAGCCCACACAACTTTCAGCTAGCATTGCTTCCTCCCACTTGTTTTCACTCAGCGAGGTGGAAGGTGAGATATCATGCCATTTCAGTGATATCACACTGGCCGACCTCGTGGAGAGGGTTACACAGGGAATTCCCTCTGCAGTGCACTCACTCAGACAGACAACTCATGTTTTCCATGCCCACTTAATTTATTTACTCTACAAAATCTGTAAGAAACTACAGTAAAAGGTCAAAGACAAACATGGGGGAAAAAACAATTCACCCGCCCTTTGATGAACAGAGAAAGAGAGGTGGGGTAGGTATAAGTCAAACTAAAAAACAAATATACTTATACAACCTTACTAACTGCCGAGGTTTTAGTCATGATGGGTCCCTGGTTCTGCTCTCCCAGACATGGGTGGTGGTGGTAGGGTAGTAGGGGCCACAGAGGCAGGTATTTGGGAGGACCAATTCCATTTCAATTCAGTCAATTCATGAAAAGAACTGACATTTATTTTTAAAGAGGAATTTCCAATTCCATAATTGATGGAAGTTGAAATGGAACGGACCTCAATCCCATTCCTCTCCCATCATCGGTGTCTGCTCCTCTCCTTGTCTTTAGACTTCTTGGGTGAGTGACTACGGCTACTCTCCCTGTGGCCCTTGTCAAGGCCCTCCGGGCGGTGGTTTTCATGGGACTTGCTGTGCTTATGGTGGCCGCCGCCGTCGTTTCTTTCCCTGGAGTGAGAATGCTGCCAGTCTGTCTTTTTCTCCCGCCGGGGTTCCTCCCTGTCCCACTGTAGGTATAACATGGGAGAGAAAGAGGTTTGAGGAAGGTTAGAGAAAAATCTTTGGAGTTGCAGTAACACAGCCAAGTCATACTCCGCGGAATGACTGTATAGCTGGAGTGACTGGTGTCACAACTGTTGAAATAATAGGCCATACCCAAATCACATGAGCCATGCTTACTCATATTGTCACGATCGTCATATGGTGGAAGAGAGGAGGACCAAAGCGCAGCATGGTTAGAATACATTCTTCTATTTATTGAAGACGAAAAACGAAGTACACTTTATAAACTAAACAAAACAACAAACCGATGAACGTGAAGCTATATAAACAATGTGCTGACATGCGACATAGACAATCACCCACGAACTACCTAATGAATATGGCTGCCTAAATATGGTTCCCAATCAGAGACAACGATAGATAGCTGTCTCTAATTGAGAACCAATCTAGGCAACCATAGACATACATACACCTAGACTAGACACTGCCCCATAAACATACAAAACCCCTAGACAATACACATCCCCCATGTCACACCCTGACCTAACTAAAATAATAAAGAAAACAAAGATAACTAAGGCCAGGGCGTGACACATATATTCTTACTCTAATGCTCTGACTGAACATTATTGTGAAACAAAGAACATTTTTCACAAACAATGAGTTGGGGAGACATTTTCAGTCAACCTTGGATTTCTTGGACTTCCTGGTGTCCTTGTTGTCCGAGTGATTGTGCTTCTTGTCTTTGTGTTTCTTCTCAGCATGCCAATGGCTCGTTCCTTCTTCTTCTAAAAGCAGGTCGTACTTGGAGCTTTTGGGAACATTAAGTAAAACTTGAGGAAGTAAAGCGAGTAATTCTGTAAAAGGTTTTCCAAGACAACATTTCAAAGAGAAACTCTTTCTTCCAGAGAAATGTAATTTCCTCCAACAGAAACATCTTCACAATAGTTGACCTCTCTAACCTGATTGCTATGTGAAATGGTGCACAGAGTTTAGTTATTTTACACGGTTCTAACCCCTATCGTTCACTTCATATGAATAGCAAATATAAAACCATTTAAGGATACTCTGGCTTGGGTTTGACTTTATCCTTAAGAGCTCATTTGTATCCCACGTCTTTTTCATAGGCCTTGAAGTCATCCTTCGTATACTTCCCACCTAGAAAACCAAAAAATACCTTGTTAAGTTCTCTACTTAGAAGAGAAGGTAAATGGCACATCCTTTAGCTAAAGTGCCTGATTAAGGCTTAAAGTCTCTGAAAGTATATATAATGGAATTACTGAAAAACCCAAAATATTAAAAAGAAGTTAATGAGTTATGTTTTAATAAGTGAATACATTTGCTTTTCCATTTAATCTTTGAGACAGACTGGCTGAAGTCCACATGTACACGTCGGTCATCTATGAGCACGTTGTCCATCTTGAAGAAGGCCTTTTCACAGTCCCCCTCCTGTGGAGAGAAATTACATCAATTATATCTAAGAGGGTCAACTGAGCCCTTATGTGTATAGTGAATAAGGAAACAACCTATCAATTCAGTAAACAAAACCCTTTCAAGTGAATTAATGTGTACTCTCTCAATTTTGACTAACTGGTGCCCTCTATGTGTATTCTGCATAACTGCACTTAAACGATTCCAAAATGAATCGCTTTTTAGCTTAGTCTTGATTGGGACTTGTGAATCTGAGTGGATCATTTTTCAACGTTTAAAGAGGGCTAAAATAACTTTATGCTAACTCATGGTACATAGAAATCAAGTGAAAACCAAACAAATACACATCTTTTCAAACTCAATGAAAGCATAGCACAGAGACTCTCCTGACTTCAAGCCTCTGATGATCTCACAGCTGTACAGAAATAAGAACATGTTAATATAGGATAATACACCAATATTCTACCAAGTCTCCTTTCAATTTCAATATTGAAATGGTTAGGACTAGGTCTATTTCTAATTAAATATGTATCGTAGTGTCATGGAGGCCAGTATGTTGAAATAGACAGCGTGAAGGAGTCTATCTTACCATTTAATAAGTCCGAAGCGAGAGAAGATGATTTCCAGGTCTTCATTTGTGGTCACAGGGTTCAGCTTACACGCAAACAGAACATTCTCCGGAAGTTTCACTTCTGCATCAGGAAGATCACCCACCTACACAAGCACATATGCACATAAACACATACACACGGCAACATCTCAAACCACAAAACTCTCATAAAACCACCATATAATCTTTACAACACTAATATGTTTACCAGCTAATTAACTACTGTTGGGTTCTTCAACAGCAATCAGTACACAAAGTGGTAATGTGGAGTGTTACAAAATCTCCTCTGCCATCACACCTGAAAGTATGTGCATCCTCTACAAGGTTAGGTGGACAGAACCACAAGACCCCCATCTCACCATCTCCAGAAGGATGGCCCGGGTCTTCCTTCAGCAGCTCATCCAGCTCCTCAGCCTCCTTACCATCTGTGTTGTTGATCACTTCCTCTGCTCCAATACGACCACTCTGCACACCAATGAGGGTTTGACTTTGCAAATCAACAAAAGGTGTACAGTACATTCAATTCTATTCTAATTTACCCCTAACATTGCTGCATTTAAATATGGTTCAAGGAAATGAAATCTGCTGACCTGATATCCTGAAAAGGGATGAAGTCCTTATCAACGAAGGTGTCATTAATCTTATCCAAGACGCCAATACCCTCTGACACATCACCTAACACAGTGTGGACCTCACCAGTGGTGATCGGGAACTGGGGGGTAAAGAGATTGTTACAGCACAAGTAAGCTGACCTGAACATTTATGAGATTTCAGACGCTTGCTATCTATCCTGCTCGAATCAGTAGGCTAACTTTGTTGTTTTCAAACTGCAGTTAAATCAAACCTTTATTTAACTAGGCAAGTCAGTTAAGAACAAATTATTATTTACAATGACGGCCAAACCCAGACGACGCTGGGCCAATTGTGCGCTGCCCTACGGGACTCCCAATCACGGCAGGTTGTGATACAGCCTGCATTCGAAGCAGGGTGTCTGTAGTGATGCCTCTAGCACTGAGATGCAGTGCCTTAGACCGCTGCGCCACTTGGGAGCCCAAAATACTGAGGAGTTGGATGGCAGTTTTACCAACCTGAGAACCATGATGGTCACTGCCATTGTTTACCATGGACACCATCCCCTTCTTTCTGTTTGATCCATGGGTTTTTATTTGCATCAAAGAAGCGGGCCTGCTCTCCATAAAGTTTACTGGTGGTATAGAAAAGACATAATTAAATTTACATTTTAGTCATTTAGCAGACGCTCTTATCCAGAGCGAATTACAGGAGCAATTCGGGTTAAGTGTAGCCTCTTTTAGAAACCAAGAGTGAAATATTTACACACTCGTCTCTAACAGTCCCATTTGTAAGGAATTGTATTAGATATTGGTAACTTGTTTTAACAACTTCTCAACATTAGCTATGGTTGACACAATATACACACTCCCTTTTATATTGGACATAAGCTGGACTCATTGGACAAATGCACGACACCCACAACTCCCCTCCCCCATGACAATCACTCAGACACACACAACTCAGGGTTGGAGCTCCAGACAAAGAACTACCTCAGGAACCAATGGAACGTGGACACCAGGCCTGTACAGGACTACCCAAGACCCAGATCGTCCAATCGGAAGGCCAGACTCGCAGATCAACCTACTTTGCTTGTTGTCTATATATAAAACTGTACTACTGTGGAAACTCTCTCTTTTCCTGACGACCCCATACGGATCAGATAGAAAGAGCCGTGCTGCACGCTTTGCATAATATTTTTACACTTGAATAAACCTGCCTTATTATAAAATTATCCACCTCGTCCTATGTCTCCACTTGGTCTCCTGTCTCAAGTAAAACGAATTATCAACAGACTTGGTAGCAGAGGATGGTTAAAACATATTTGAATTCGGCCCAATAGAAAATTCATCGGACAGGAGACGAGAGGGAGAAAGATTCAAGAAGGAGAGGTGACCCGCTCGAGGGAGACGTCGGCGATTCAACTCACCCAGGAAACTGATCAAAGAGCTCGAAAATATTAAGGTAAGCAGAGCCGGTTTAATCAAAATCTGCATATTGTATTATAGCTAATATCTAAATTTAATGATCAGAAGTACTGAGGTGAGTGAATTGTTGCTAAATTTATGTGGAATTGTTTAGAATCTAAGGCATTGTGTAAAGATATTTGCGAAGTATAAAATCAAGTCGAATTAGTAATCTGGAACTAGTTGAATTATTCTTCAACTAGGAGTATCGGGGATAAATCTAAGCTTGAGGCTGATCAAGTCGAATTAGTAATCTGGAACTAGTTGAATTATTCTTCAACTAGGAGTATCGGGGATAAATCTAAGCTTGAGGCTGATCAAGTCGAATTAGTAATCTGGAACTAGTTGAATTGTTCTTCAACTAGGAGTATCGGGGATAAACCTAAGCTTGACGCCGTTCAAGTCGAATTAGTAATCTGGGACTAGTGGACATGGCACACCACTAGGAGCATCGGGGATAAATCTAAGCTTGATATAGGAGTAATGGTATTAAACTTGAAACTCAAAGTGTTGAAATGTAATGTAGCCTGTTCAAGTCGTATTAGTAATCTGAGGCTAGTGGATATGGCACTCCACTAGAGGCATCGGTGATAAATCTAAGCTTGGCGTATTGGGATTCAAGTCGCATTAGTAATCTGGGACTAGTCGAAATATTCTTCAACTAGGAGCATCGGTGATAAATCTAAGCTTGATATAGGAGTAATGGTATTAAACCTGAAACTCTCCAAATTAATGAGAGTGATTGAACGTTCCACGAGACCGATTGCTACTAATTAGCCATATGCTAGGTTGAGGCTGTGTTTAAGTGACCGCCGAGTGATGTTGTTTAATGATGGGGTTAGTGTACAGGCCACAATCTCATAAGTCTCGTGGAACGCGCCAATCAAATGTATGTGCAGGTTTGAAGTTGATTTGGGTTAAAGTCCTGCCCCTGGCGTTGCTGGCCATGATAGCCTCTCCAGGTGCAGGCACCCATCTCTCTCCTCATGAGACAATGGCTGGAGGAGTCATGCTGGGTTCACCAAGGAAGGGAGGTCATATGCCCGCCCTTGATGTACAACAAATTGTAATGTTTGATAATTGACGGAACTTTCTGCAGCTCTCTCCACACAGATTCACAAGGTCCAACGGGGAAGCAGAAGGGAGATCTGGCACACGGAAGGTAAAAATTGGTGACTGGGTGGGGTTAATGTCCACAAGAGAAAGTGGCTAGAACCCAGGTGGACTGGACTGTACGAAGTGGGGGAGGTTACTTCACACTCAGTCCAGGTCAAAGGTAAATCAGGCGCACCTTGGCACCACCTCACACATTGCACTCCAGCCCCAATCCCTTCTAGAACACTGACAGAAGTCAGAGCTGATTTAAACAGCTTAAATTCGATTCCAAAGGAAGACATTCCTGACTCAGGTGATGCGGAATCAAACTCCGTCTCCCCTGATAAAGGAACCTCGCCCAGTTAGAGGGATATTTCTCCCTCCCTGGGCAAGGCTAGGGATATCTGGCCCCTTATTTGTGATATTCCTACTGATATTTGGGGTGTCCCTGGGCACTTTCACATGGTTAATAGAATAGCTATAACCGGATCCCCATGGATGTATGTCACGGACACTCTAGTCTAACTAGGTAATAATAGATTAAAAAATTAAAAAAAATTAAAAAATTTAGAAAACAATAGTTAAAATAAGAAACTAAAATGGCTCAAATTGAGAAGGTTGAATAAGAGTGGGTGGAGAGCTGTGCAGAGAATGGACAGAAGATGGCAGTATTGCAGCACCCAATGGTCTCCCAGCCGACTGGTTGAATGCTGGTGACATAATTTTGTTTTTTGGAGTAAACATTAAGGTTAAGGGTTTCCGTGTACCCAGAGATAAGATATCTTAAAAGAATACACTCATATGGGAATAGGAGTTTTACTTTCTGAGTTTTATTTAGGCAAGGGACTTTGAGAAGATAAAGGGTTCTTTTGGTATGTTTAGATATGGAACACGAATGTAGGTGTAACATTTTGACCTGTTTTCTGTTTCCATTGCATTTTCCGGCGACTTGATCACTCGCGGGGAAATGTGGTGAGAATAATGAGATTGTGTCATTTGGGATACTAGTTTTGAGGTAAATTGATTATAATAGAGTTTATAACTCTTGACCATAAGGTAAGCATTTGTATTGGCCATTAGAAGATAGAGATAGGTTAATTAAGGTTATGTTAGGACTTTAAAGGTTGACACTATAAGACCTGTTGTTATTTTTAAATCCATGCAGATAAAGTCAAAACAGTGAGACACTTAGTTAATATTGTAAAGGAACACATAGAAAAAGGCAGACAGATGGGTCTACCCCGCACTGTTGAGACCTTGAAGGTTTGAGAGCAGAGTGGGGAGGGTGGACCAGGAAATGAGCAAGGTGGGCTGTGAAATAAGATAGGAGGGAAATGGGTTAACATATATAAGCAGCACAGATACATTTCAAAGTAGAAAGGTCACTTGACAGAGAATTGGAAAAGAATAGATATGGATGTGCGCCCAGGGGAGAATTGGATATGCGGGGAATAGAAGGGACGTTCCTATAATATGATGTACAAGGTTATTATTTAGAGTAGGTAAGGTTGATACCTGGCCAGAGCCAGGTATCAAACGAAGGAGGGTACATTGTGGACTGGGAAAGGATGGGGCCCATTGGATAATAAACTTATTTAAAATTAAACATTTATAGCTAAAAAATTAGGCATAGAAGTTAAATATATAATCAGAAAGAACAAATGAGGAACTGTTTGTTAACCAAACCTGTATGTCCAAGAGTTTATACATTGCAGGTGAATCAAGGGAGAAGGTGAATCACTCGACCTGGGGGCATATCGCACTTGGAGGGTGAGACACACTGACACTGCCGAATGAACACAGAGTTAAGGAGAAGAACCGTTGCTAATAGAGCTCGGGGATCAACTCCTTAATGAAGAATCCCTGACCCTGACCTCTCAACCCTGTGTACGTTCATAGAAGTGAAAGTGTTGCTTGATCTCTGGCTGATGATGTGTTCTCTGAGAGAGGGTGGGGTTTTACAGGACTGCTTGTAGTCCTGAGCTGTTTGATCAGGATACGATGGGGATGTTACCATCGCGGTGCTGCCAGAACCACCACCAGTTCCAACGGACCAGGGTTCAGCCGGTCTCCTCCACCACTTCAAGACCAAGTCCCACGCCATCACCTAAGCTCTCCAATCTGGTACAGATAATAAATATAAAAGACATTTCAGATAGTGAACATTTGGGGACTGAAACTGGTTATGAGGAAAGGGAGAATATGTGGTTGGCCTACAAAACACTTAATAGAAAGGACTGTGTCGTATGTGGACATGCCAGACCTATTCTGGCTGCTCACCCATTTGTCCTAAGTAATGGGGAAGGTTGGATGTGCATATTGGAAAAGTTCAAGCCAAATTCAACCCTGTGTAAGACTCTGAGTCTTGTGTTCCCAGTGGTCCCTCCCCAGAAGGTACCGTGGGGAGTTAAGGCATATGGGGGACATAACAGCTGTATCACTGGTACAGGTAGAGGTATAGACTATGGAAGGCTCCCTGCTACTACCTGCATCACTAATACCACTATTAACTAGAGGTGTTGCTGATGTATGGTGGATGTGTGGACCTGCCAGGCGGTTGACCCTATTTTTGAAAGGAAATTGTCGTTGCTCATGTGTTTTGGCCAGTCTGATACCACCATTGCCTATTATTATAGCTAATCAACTTCTGGGAGCTACACAGGACACAGAGGCTTGGGACCAACCCAGGAGACGGCAGAAACGTGACGCTCCTTGGTCCGAGGGTACAGATAACATGCACACCAACCTGTTGGGGGTCCCAATAGGGGTCCCCCACGAATTCCAGACATTAACCAGGAATGATGGCCTGTGGCATCTGATGCCCATCATTGGCCCAGCTATTGTTGATGCTAAAACAAAAGGTCTGGATCAATTATATCTACTATAATTAATGATGATTTGTCAAACACACCCACACAGGACTTACAGGGATGGCTGAACAATTGGATGCTGCCTCACAAACCAGTAGACACAATAGACTAACACTGGACATAAGTCTGGCCAACAAGGGAGGTGTAACAGTGTTGCACGTTTGTTCCTAACAATACTAGTCCGGATGGGAGCATTTCAAAAGCTCTGAGTGGGTTGGCAAGGTTATCAGTGGAGATGAAGGGTCTTGCAGGTGTGGAGGAGAGTGGACTGTTCCCCTGGCTGGGTGGTTGTTTTGGTAAGTACACTGCAAGGACGATTACTGGATTTCTGACACTAGTTGTGGTTTTTCATTTCTGTGTTGCCTGTATCATACCTTGTTTGAAGAAGTTTGTTACAGATGTGTAAGGGGCCTCTGGTTGATGCTCCAGTTGGAGAGGCTGATACGAAAACGAGCTTCCGCAGGAGAGTGGGCTGACAGAGGAGGACCCTTGGTTTGCTGTAGATGATGTTGTTGAATGAATAAAAAGTGATGTTTGTCCTCCCTGTTGTGAAGGTTTGAAGTTCCCGGGTGGCGACGAGCCCACCTGGTACAGGTTGTATAGAGGGATGGACCGGAGGGTTTAACATATTCTCGTTTTTTGGTTTACTAATGTGTGGTTGGCCACTCCAGGGGTAGTTATTGGAGTGGTCTCCTTTTTGGTCCTTGCTCATTTACGACTCAACTTACATTGATGCTATTGGTGTCCCTAGGGGGTGCCAGATGAATATAAACTGGTGGACCAAGTGAAAGCTGGGTTTGAATCTTCTGTCTGTTGGTGGTGAACAGTTAATAAAAATGTGGACAGAATTAACTACATTCATTTTAATGTCCAGAAACTGGGCAATTGGACTCAACAAGGCTTCGAGGCGGTCCATGGACAATTGGCAGCTACGTCCCTGATGGCATTTCAAAATAGAATCGCGGTTGATATGTTATTGGCTGAACGGGGGGGGGGTCTGTGCAAATGTTTGGTGAACAGTGTTGTACTTTCATTCCCAATAACACAGCTACGGATGGGAGTCTGACTGTAGCATTGGAGGGACTTCGTACCCTTAATGGTAAGATGAAACAGCATTCTGGAGTGGACACTACTATGTGGGACTCATGGATGGATGCTTTTGGTAAATATAAGACGCTGGTTTCCTCCATCCTAGTATCAATTTCTGTTTTTGCGGCCATTCTTGTACTTTGTGGATGCTGTTGCATTCCATGTGCGCGCACGCTTGCTAGCCGTGTTATAACTGCAGCCATAGACCCTAATCAGGAAAGGGCCCAAATGTTCCCATTGCTTGAGGATGGGGAAGCTGGACCTGTCTATCTATTTGAGGACTAAGATACTTTTATGTCACGTCTCTTGTGAGACGTGAAGAGAGGGAATTAAAAAATTTGTCCCTTAGCTTTGTCTTTTTATATACTTTTATGTCACGTCTCTTGTGAGACGTGAAGAGAGGGAATCAAAAATTTGTCTTCTGACAAATTTTATCCTTTAGCTTTGTCTTTTTATATACTTTTATGTCACGTCTCTTGTGAGACGTGAAGAGAGGGAATCAAAAATTTGTCTTCTGACAAATTTTATCCTTTAGTTTTGTCTTTTTATATACTTTATGTCACGTCTCTGGTGAGACGTGAAGAGGGGGATTTGTAAGGAATTGTATTAGATATTGGTAACTTGTTTTAACAACTTCTCAACATTAGCTATGGTTGACACAATATACACACTCCCTTTTATATTGGACATAAGCTGGACTCATTGGACAAATGCACGACACCCACAACTCCCCTCCCCCATGACAATCACTCAGACACACACAACTCAGGGTTGGAGCTCCAGACAAAGAACTACCTCAGGAACCAATGGAACGTGGACACCAGGCCTGTACAGGACTACCCAAGACCCAGATCGTCCAATCGGAAGGCCAGACTCGCAGATCAACCTACTTTGCTTGTTGTCTATATATAAAACTGTACTACTGTGGAAACTCTCCCTTTTCCTGACGACCCCATACGGATCAGATAGAAAGAGCCGTGCTGCACGCTTTGCATAATATTTTTACACTTGAATAAACCTGCCTTATTATAAAATTATCCACCTCGTCCTATGTCTCCACTTGGTCTCCTGTCTCAAGTAAAACGAATTATCAACACATTACAAGTCAGAATGTTGTTCTAACTTTTTCCGCTGATTTTTTCCCTATGTCTGAAGTACTCTGATATAAAGATCCACAGGGAAATGCTATCAACCCGACCTTCAGTACACTGGTCTGTATATCGGTTTGTATCCGGTTTTATTTTCAATACTGTTGCAATTCGCACATGACAAACCGAACCGCAGACACTTCCAGCTGATTATGAGGAAACATGCTTCGGTCAACTACGTTCAGTTACATTCGGCTATTGTTTACATATTGTGCATCACGTGCAATGAGTCTAGAGATTGAAAACACAAGGGACATACCGGCGCTGAAAAAAAGTTGAATAAACAACACTCGCCTGTGAATACCCTATATCCTGTTCTTACCGCCAAAAGGATCAACAGCATGTACAACTGGTAAAGTAAGTGTAAATATCATTGTATTCAACATTCTGGCTTGTAGAGACCATTGCGTATTTTTAAGGGCTACCTCGGTCAGACTGAAAATCAATGGAGTAACCATTGGAGTAAACGTTCAGGCAAGGTTAAGTGCTTTGCTCAGGGCACATCGACACATTTTTCACCTATCAACATTCCTGTAATAAATAAAAAACAGCTGTGATGATTTTAGACATTGATGCTGATGAAATGGACTGACCCATAGACAGATTCTCCACCACAGCCAGTCCCAGTTGGATCTCCAGTCTGCACAATAAAGTCTCTTTGGACATTGTGGACGAGGCAGTAGTTGTAGAATTTGATTTTGCATAACTTTAAAAAAGGAGATTATCAGCATTATGAGAGCAACACATCACAAGACATTAGGAATTCCATAGCCGTTGATCCTGACTCTCAGTTCCATTACAATCACACATAAGAATCATTGGAGAAAAAAGGTGTCTTCTGTATGGGGGAGTTTTGCGATAAGGTTTTGGATACACAACTTTATAGGGTTAGGGTTCCCACACTGCCATATTTCCATGTTACATTGCTTGTTTACGGAAGACAGAGTGGAGTACCTGTAGTAATTAGCTATCTGCATCTCTGAACACCTGTGCGTAAACAGAAGATGGACGCCACAAACGTGTTGTCACTGAAAAAATACTGTCAGCTGCAACTGTGTTAAAACCAGTCAAAACAGTATACAGCAGTGGAGGCTCTTCAGAGGAGGATCATCCTCAGTGAATTTCATAAAAATAGTGAAACATTTAAAGTTATTGTTCTCACATTAAAACATACTGTTTTGCAATAAAGGTCTACAGTAGCCTCAACAGAACTCTGTAGGGTAGCACCATGGTGTAGCCGGAGGACAGCTAGCTTCTGTTCTCCTCTGGGTACATTGACTTCAATACAAAACCTAGGAGGCTCATGGTTCTCATCCCCTTCCATAGACTTACACAGTAATTATGACAACTTCCGGAGGACATCTTCCAACCAATCAGAGCTCTTACAGCATGAACTGACATATTGTCCACCCAATCAAAAGATCAGAGAATGAATCTAGTACTGAAATAATAAGCTACTGCTAACTAGCACTGCAATGCATAACGTGGTGAGTAATGTTAGGCTACTCAGAGAGAAAGACAAGTTGAACAGGTTTGAACTAATTAATTAATAAAAAATGGAGGAGGGAGAGAGAGAGCTAATTATATATATTTTTATTACATTTTTTACTTTCACTTAAATTACTTAGCAAATGCAGCTAGCTAGTTTAACCTACTCAAACAGAGAGTGATATTACCGAAGTAAAGACAGTTTCAGGTTGGATATTTGCCGGATATTCGCCTGTAGTTTTCCTTACTTCCATCAACAGCAGTTAGGGACCGTCAACATATTGACAAATCTAATTTTTCACATTTCAATAGCTCTTTAACCATTACTCCTAAAACATTCAAAACTGGTTGTAGCTAACCCGATGGCATAGACACACATTTTCTTTTTGTCGATTTACATCTCACACTATTTTAAAATATTTATTTACATTTTTGAATTTCAATAGCTCTTTGGTCATATGACCTACTGACTTCAAACAAGTTTCAGAATGTACACTCAGTGGGCCTACACATTGCACACCCTTTAGTTTGTCCATTTTCATCTCACATTTTTTTACATAAAATGTGTAAACTTTCAAATTGCAATAGCTCCTTGGTCATGTGACCTACTGACTTCAAACAAAGTTCAGAATGTCCACTGACTACCCTTATGTATTGCACACCCTTTAGTTTGTCCATTTTCATCTCAAGTTTTTACATTAATTTTTCAAACATTCAAATTCCAATAGCTCCTTGGTCATGTGACCTACTGACTTCAAAACAAGGTTCAGAATGTCCAGTGACTACCCTTATATAGTAGTCACTATAGTTATTCCACTGTACTGGATCTAATACATATTAGCATTTTACATACATTCATAAGTGTAATAACTTTTTATAACATACTGTGAAAAACTCTCTTGGCTGCTGGCTCTGTCACTTTCAGACACTCGCAGAGCAGACTGAAAGGGAAAGGTAGCTCTTGACTTGAACCACAGGGGTTCTCTGTAAAGAGAGAGTAATCCAAAAGGCACAGACACACTCCTTGACTTTCAATTGGCACCCTTGACCTGTATGTATTCTCTCCTGATTGGTCTCCGTGGTGCTTAGTCAATGGGAACTCCGTTGCCGGCCCCATCATAAAGTTTTTACACAGTCTGGCAGTCTAACTAAAGTGCCAGAGGTATGAGGAGAGACATCCTCCTTTGTATTTATGGTAACAAATATTTCCTAACACTTTGGATCCTATTCTTGACACAATGCGTCAATGCAAAAAAAAAAAAAAAGACTAATTACTGTCAATGAGTAACCTCAACCTTGTGGGTGTTTGGGCCAATAAAATGCCAACTCAATTTTACCACTGACTAGTCTCTCATGCCCCTATGAACGGGGACACAGGGCAATAGTTTTTCATCTAAACCAGCCATTTTTTACTGGAGTACACTAACCACTAATTGGGGCTCTTTTCTTGACACACAGTAGCAGTTTACCAAATAAGAAGTCAAGAAGATCAAAAAGTAGATTGTTGTAAGGGTGTATTACGTCCTGTGCTGGTCCCATTGTCATACATGTATGTAGATTACATGTAGTGTTGATACATGGAATATTCCTCAACTGCATATATCATAAATTGCTATTGCAAATAGAAGTATTATGTTCAACAACTGACATTTTCAGATATTATTTTGACAAACACACTAACACACTTTGGTGCTTACAATTAATTCTCGATTGTCATAGACTTAGACTGGAAACTGTCATCTGTGATCTTTGTGATATGACTTTCTTTAAGCACGTACTGATGAAACTGTCACTTAATATTTTTTTCTTAAAGTCTACAAACACTCTACATTTATTCACTCTGTGATAGGTTTGGATCCTATATGCTACTTTTATTATTCTCCTGTAAATGGTTCAGTGCCTATAATTTACAGTGGGGCAAAAAAGTATTTAGTCAGCCACCAATTGTGCAAGTTCTCCCACTTAAAAAGATGAGAGAGGCCTGTAATTTTCATCATAGGTACACTTCAACTATGACAGACAAAATGAGAAAAAAAATCCAGAAAATCACATTGTAGGATTTTTTATGAATTTATTTGCAAATTATGGTGGAAAATAAGTATTTGGTCACCTACAAACAAGCAAGATTTCTGGCTCTCACAGACCTGTAACTTCTTCTTTAAGAGGCTCCTCTGTCCTCCACTCGTTACCTGTATTAATGGCACCTGTTTGAACTTGTTATCAGTATAAAAGACACCTGTCCACAACCTCAAACAGTCACACTCCAAACTCCACTATGGCCAAGACCAAAGAGCTGTCAAAGGACACCAGAAATAATTGTAGACCTGCACCAGGCTGGGAAGACTGAATCTGCAATAGGTAAGCAGCTTGGTTTGAAGAAATCAACTGTGGGAGCAATTATTAAGAAATGGAAGACATACAAGACCATTGATAATCTCCCTCGATCTGGGGCTCCACGCAAGATCTCACCCCGTGGGGTCAAAATGATCACAAGAACGGTGAGCAAAAATCCCAGAACCACACGGGGGACCTAGTGAATGACCTGCAGAGAGCTGGGACCAAAGTAACAAAGCCTACCATCAGTAACACACTACGCCGGCAGGGACTCAAATCCTGCAGTGCCAGACGTGCCCCCCTGCTTAAGCCAGTACATGTCCAGGCCCGTCTGAAGTTTGCTAGAGAGCATTTGGATGATCCAGAAGAAGATTGGGAGAATGTCATATGGTCAGATGAAACCAAAATAAAACTTTTTGGTAAAAACTCAACTCGTTGTGTTTGGAGGACAAAGAATGCTGAGTTGCATCCAAAGAACACCATACCTACTGTGAAGCATGGGGGTGGAAACATCATGCTTTGGGGCTGTTTTTCTGCAAAGGGACCAGGACGACTGATCCGTGTAAAGGAAAGAATGAATGGGGCCATGTATCGTGAGATTTTGAGTGAAAACCTCCTTCCATCAGCAAGGGCATTGAAGATGAAACGTGGCTGGGTCTTTCAGCATGACAATGATCCCAAACACACCGCCCGGGCAACGAAGGAGTGGCTTCGTAAGAAGCATTTCAAGGTCCTGGAGTGGCCTAGCCAGTCTCCAGATCTCAACCCCATAGAAAATCTTTGGAGGGAGTTGAAAGTTCGTGTTGCCCAGCAACAGCCCCAAAACATCACTGCTCTAGAGGAGATCTAAATGGAGGAATGGGGCAAAATACCAGCAACAGTGTGTGAAAACCTTGTGAAGACTTACAGAAAACGTTTGACCTCTGTCATTGCCAACAAAGGGTATATAACAAAGTATTGAGATAAACTTTTGTTATCGACCAAATACTTATTTTCCACCATAATTTGCAAATAAATTCATAAAAAATCCTACAATGTGATTTTCTGGAATTTATTTTCTCATTTTGTCTGTCATAGTTGACGTGTACCTATGATGAAAATTACAGGCCTCTCTCATCTTTTTAAGTGGGAGAACTTGCACAATTGGTGGCTGACTAAATACTTTTTTGCCCCACTGTAGGTTGTGTGTAGAATGGGGTATAAAGGAAATTACCTCTATTAGATTATAGTGATAAGGAAATCAGCATACAGTTTTGGCCTGCATATTTATTTGCCTATAACTAATCAGAATTCCATTATGTTTACATAAAAAAGAGAATACTTCAAAATGAGAAGATCCTGTCATGGAAAAGACAACTGGGTGGACTTAAAGTGGAAAGGATGGGAAATAACTCACACCATGCAACAGGACACCTTCAGCTGCGGGGTCTTTGTAATGCAGGTTTGATAGTTATATTTTCAATAATGAATGGTTCGCTGTTATGTGACAATTAGGTCAAAAAGTCTATTTTATTTTTTGGTGTAGATGGCCAAGGAAGTTGCACAAAACTTCCCCAACATCCCCTCCCAAATTGATATAGAACCTTCACAAAAAACACATGGAGCAACTGCGAAAAGAAATGGCTGAGGATATACTAAAAATATCTGGTATGTAATGACATTTAATTCAAAGTAAATGTAAATTCTTTATTTTTATGTAGTTGTGTGGGACAGCCATATGTTCAGTTCATGCCTATGATTTCAGAGTTCAACAAAGCCAACAACTGCTTCAGGTGTGCCACTGATAAAGAACCTGGATGTGGCCCAAAGACTGACTGGGTTAGTAACTTTATTTAACATGTTTATAATCTTTTGACAACAGTGACGGCATGCAAGACAATTTATTATATAACACAATGGATGGCTAATTCGTCATGCTGCATTGATATTTGATATAATTTATAACGTGTTACGCTTTGTTTTGTTTTAGATTGAATGTTTTGCATGCCAACGGTGGTTCCATGTGCTGTGCCTAGGAATGAAGACAAAAGAGTTCAGAGTGAAGAACACAAAACTGGAAGTGCTGTCTTTGTTGTTGAAAATGTATGATATACCCTATCCACACTGAAGAGGCTCTGAAATGTACACCAACCAGGGATAAAGAGAAAGTTAACACTGTGAAATGTTTTGTACTTATTTGAAGTAAAGTGTATGTTGACATGTTGGAAAAGATTAAAGGTCTACAATTTATGTTTAATTTTTCAATATTCAATTTTCATTCATTGATTTTCTGGCCACCATTACTGTGGTTACATGTTCAGTATATGTATTGACCAACAAACCCACTGCAGCCTACCTCACTAGCTCACTCTCCATCCCTGCTTTGGACAATTAATAACATGACTCTCGTACTTTGCCCTTTTCCTTTATGGTTGATATTAACGATGAAAGGAGATATTATCTGTCTCTCTCCTATTGTGTACCGCTGTTAAATACTGTGGCAAAATAAATAAAAAAAACAGGGAAAATAAGTACTTAGAACTACCAATTATTGTAGATAAATATTAAAGGAAAGGGTTAACACAACACTGGACCCCCTAATTGTCAAACTAATATTAATGTACAACAATATAGAAGATACATGACTAGAGGTTATGCAACATGGGTGTATATCCACTGCACGCTTCTTAGGTGTGTAATTTACATGACCAAGGAGCTATTGAAATTTAAAACTATAAAAAATGTATGTTATACTGCGTGATTTTATAGTACACAAACAAGTGTGCAATATATAAGGCTGGTCTGTGGACATTCTGAAGTTTGTTTGAGTCCAGTAGGTCACATGACCAAGGAGCTATTGAAGTTTTAAATTCTGAAAAATTCATGTAAAATCAGGTGAGATGGAAATGGACAAACTATAGGGTGTGCAATGTGTAGGCCCAGTGAGTGTACATTCTGAACCTTGTTTGAAGTCAGTAGGTGACATGACCAAGGAGCTATTGAAATTGTATTTTTTATTTTTTTTATTTAATGTACAAACATGTGAGATGAAAATGGACAAACTAAAGGGTGTGCAATGTTTAGACCCACTGAGTGTACATTCTGAACATTCTTTGAGTCCAGTAGGTCACATGACCAAGGAGCTATTGAAATCTGAAAGTTTGAAAAATTCATGTAAAAACATGTGAGATGAAAATTTACAAACTAAAGGGTGTGCAATGTGTAGGCCCACAGTGGACATTCTGAACCTTGTTGGAAGTTAGGTCACATGAGCAAGGTGCTATTGAAATTTTAAAAATGTATGTAGAAACGTGTGAGACAAATTAACAAACCAAAGGGTTTGCAATATAGAAGGGTAGTCAGTGGACATTCTGAACCTTGTTTGAGTCAAGTAGGTCACATTGAAATTCGAACGTAAACAAGTTTGTACTTTGTTTACGTTCCCTAACTAATTCAACTGGGAATACAAAATGCTGCTCACATTTCCACATGTTTATTCGTTTTGGAAAGCGAATTAATGTCCAAATCGTGAAAATAAGACCTGTGCAATGTTGTGCGAAATTTTTCCAGCATCAGGACACTTATTTGGAGTCTGTGGCTCAAGTGGTTTGAAAGCGCGATTATCCAACTTGAACCTGTTTTTACCTCGGTGGAACTCTTCCAAGTCAAGGTAAGCTTTTGGTTTTACAAATGTATTGCCACCGGTCTAACTGCTAAACTGTTTACGGACTATACTGCATGATTGTAGAGGGTTTACTAACGCGTTAGTTATTAGCTATGTTAACTATGAAGCTACTTTAGCTAATATGGTGACAACGATGTAGCGGTTATGATATGGAAAAGTTTTCGCTAGGTCACAGGCAGCTGATGTGTTGTGCATTGAAGTCCACCAGCAAAGGGAAAATGTGAGAAGAGGAGAGCACGTAGAAGCGAGAACGAATACAACAAGCTGTTTGTATGTGGCTATGAAAGTGAACTTTTTGTGCGCGATCAGGGCTGTATTCATTCCGCCGATTCTGTTGAAAAACGTTTCGTAAACGGAACGAAATGGGGATAAACATATGAATTTGTCCAATAGAAACTCTCGTTTACAACTGTTGGACTAATGACAACTACACCAGAGCCTAGACCTACTAGATGCAGGCAAGAGTATGCACCACTGTCTGTCACCTCAAATATTTCTCTCGACTACGTTGTGAACTTCTAGAACCGTACCGCAATTGAGAATTGATTCACGTTTAGATTGAGAATTTGGCTGTTTTGGCTTCCAAACCAATTCGCCTTTAAACAGAAAATGTACGGTCCTTGGACTTTTAAGGATTAACGTGAGACTCCTTTAGACCATTAATATTGGGCTAGGAATTCTCTCCCGGCCTTAGTTTCAGTGATCCACCACATCAACACAGAGTAACCTGTCATATTAAGCGTATCCATGGCAATCCTATGTTTCTGAAATGTTAGCGAGTTATCTGAAATATAATACTAACAAGTTAGCTAACATTTAGCTTTACTAGCTAGCTAGCAATATGCTATAGATTGTCAATGATTAGCAATAGAATAAAAGTTTAATTTGAGCAAATGCCATTATCAAATGTAGGCTGTGTGTAACCAGACATTAACGTTGGTGCATGTTTTCTTACTTTTAGGCCGTTCTGTAAATAAATAAATTACTATATCACCAAATGTTGTTTCAAGAAGAACCGCCATGCTTGCGCACGCGCTCTTGATTGATTTCGGTGTCACTTGGGCCGGGGGTGTTGTTTCCTCCACGATCATACGACAGCTAGAAGATGGCGATGAAACGAACATCAATTTATACTCTATGTGTACTGTTTATGTCATTCATTTTCGCTGAGTCTTCACCTCGACAATTGAACACGGTAGGAGACGACTCTACCACTAGATAGCTACATGAATTTGGGGGGCAGGTAGCCTGGTGATTAGAGCGTTGTGTCAGTAAGTTAACCGAAAGGTTGCTAGATCGAATCCCGGAGCTGACAATGTAAAAATATGCCGTTATGCCCCTGAACAAGGCAGTTAACCCACTGTTCCCCGGTAGGCCGTCATTGTAAATAATAATTTGTTCTTAACTGACTTGTCTAGTTAAATAAAGGTTAAAAAAAATAAAAGTAACGTTCATCTTGGTAGCTAGCTAACGTTATTTGGCTAATGGATGCTAACGTTACCTTTTGTTGCTATCTGACTCATTGCAGCTAGCTAATGTTTATGTTGTTAGCCAGGTTGCATGAGCGTAATACTAGCAAGCTAGAATGCCCTCAAGTATGTCACTCTCGAATGTTTTGGTGAATACCTTGCTGCCTACCACATTAGCTAACTTATATCATGATCATAATAATTAATGGCCGCTTTCCTATTCTTGATTCTCACACAGGAAAGTATTCTGATCAATGTGACAGCAGGGACATTGAATGATACACAGGTGCAGGAGTCCAACAACTTGCAGGTAAGCTATACTATGATGTAGTGGTCCATGATTAAGCCTGTCAGAATGGTATTGAATAACAACATAATGTATAGCTCAACACATGTTCATTTTCAGATCAACCTGAATATTTCAGTGGATGAAGAGCAGGTGTTCATCAATGACATCCCTGTGGAGTTGTCAGGGGTGACCAGGTTGAATTGCCAAGCCTTGCTGTGTGAGTAGTGAAAATGTTTCTGGTGCTTATAACTTAGCTACAGCACAGCATTCTGCACTTGATTTAAAACAGCCTTTCACTTTGTTTACAGTGGATACCACCAATGGCACAAGTGAATTTGAATCTGGTGACTATGTCTCCACTGTCACCCGGGTGATGGTGAGCCAGAATCGCTTGTGGAGTGATTCAGAAGAGGTGGTGGCTCTCCAAGTGTTCAGCGAGGTCATTGAGATGGAGGGGAAAAAGGTAAAGTTAGTTTATTGAGAAAAGGACAATAGAATAATGGTGTTAGGATATTTATGTAACAGCTAAATGAGCATATTTGCACCATGGTGGTACAATGATGGAAAATCTGTGCTCTTATGGCTTTGTATCCTTTTCTATCATTTAGGTCCAGCAGCCAGAAATGTGTGAAGTGAAGATACTGATGAGCCCCAATTTCCAGACGCTTGCTCAGTATACCAACACCTATCCCATTGGACACAGCGAGATTTTCAGGATCCCAAGGGAAAATGATGTGGTCATCACAGATCCAACAAATCAAAAAAAATGTATGCAAGAACAGCCATTTTCGTTCACTTTTCATACTCTCACATGAAAAGAACAAGATAACTGAATTCCATTGCTAAAGCAATGTTCCTAAATCAATTTGTGAATGATAATGATCCACTTCCTTCTGCTCAGCTGAATACCAAGTGATGTCCCAGACCACCAGTCATTACCCTCTGAAGCATGCGGACACCACCCAGGAGGAGACTGCTGCCCCAGGCAAGCTCCCGGAGACTCCCCTCCGCATGGAACCAGACCTACTGTATGATAACAATGATGAGCGTGATGACTTAGGAGGGCTGTTGGATCAGATGCAGACAGAGGCACCACTCAAAGAATCTATCTCTTCTTACAGTGTAAGTAAATTGGACATTGGATCCAAATCCGTGCTTCTACACCTGCATTGCTTGCTGTTTGGGGTTTTAGGCTGGGTTTCTGTACAGCACTTTGAGATATCAGCTGATGTACGAAAGGCTAAATAAATACATTTGATTTGAAATCGAATATTGCAAAATTCCTTTACTAGAATGTGCTCTGGACTTAAAATCTGTTTGCAGGCCATGTGTCGATGGGTGGAGGAGGTGAGGGACCGCCTGCGACGCTTCTGGTCTGAGTCCTTGCCCCTGTTCTTCTTGGTCATGTGGGTGGTAGTGATTGGTGTGGTTGGGTCAGCGGTCATTGTCAAGATCCTGGACATGTTCTTCCCAACATGCGAACACAAGTACGTTTTCACACAGGTCCTGTTGAACCTGCTTACATGATTGTTGTAGAATTAAATTAAACATTGCCAGGTCAGTGTGCAGGATTTTACCTTAGTGCCAAGACCAGTTAATTGGGCACATCTGTTCTCATCTTTTCTTAACTGTGATGCTCATGATAATGTACTTTTCCTCTAGGGGAATTTTCCATTTAAATCCTGTGACTCTGATGCCGGAAGATGAGAAACACACCCTGCTGGAGAACATTGAAATAGAGGTAGAGGAGGTGAAAAGGCCTTCAATGAAAACTGAAGAGGAGTCTGATTGCATCTGTTGAAAACACAATGCATTATGTGGTTAGAGAAACCATAATCTCTTTGTAGCACTTATTACACATGCATTGCAAACATAACATGTTTAACTTTATTTCTCAAACATTATACCCTCCTTTCAAAGAAGGAATCTGAAATGTTACTAATGGAAGCAGGGCTGCATACTGCATTACTTTTCATATTATGATTGTGTTACCTCACAGTGCCTCTGTAACCATTCAACTTTGCATTATGAAATACTGACTTCCTATTGGTTTATTTTTGATTGATAAAATATTATGAAATGAGCATTCTGACTGGAGGATTGAACTGAGGATTTGGTGTTTGTTTGCATGCAACTTTAAATCATAAGACAAACAGCTTTTATTTACTGTATTTGAACCAGTGCATAATATTGTCAGAGCCTCACCAATGCAACAAAACATTTTTACGTTGGTATTACATTTTGACTGAACTTGACTGGCCTCCGCTTAGGTTCATTAAAGGACAGGTGGTCCTAGTCTTGCACCCATCATTATGAGTGCAGTGTCGAACAGAGAATGAGTTAATATGAGATCTCATTACAACCATTTCAATTGATAGAGACGGCAGTTAGTTCTTATAGCAGAATGATCTCTGTCACAGAACATTGCAGATAGACCTGGAAAGTATAGAACAGACATTAACTGCTTTAGAGAGTCATGTCCTGTCTATACAGTCCATTTCTGTTCACTCTGAATATACTCCTGCTTTATGCCTTGAAATGTATGAATATGGTTACTGGATGTTCTTTGCAATGTGAATTACTCACAATGGCTGTGCACAGTCAACAGACATCTGAAGCTACACTGATAGGACCTTATACACTTTAGTCTCAGAATATAGTTAAATAGTCAAACCTACTCCTCTCCCAATAGCTTATTGGCTGGTTTGCCTCAAAGCAGGCTAGGCATGACCAAAATAGAATTGTATCAATGTGATTCTCAAGATTAGGCTCCTGGTTGACATATGGGGCCCTGGCACATTGACTTAGCCATAGTATGGAATGCAGTTGGCTGTCAATGAAACAACTTCATAATAGGAAACTGCATGCTGATTTGAACTTGAGTGGGTGAATTAGAACTTAGAAGCAAAAGGTAAAATAACTATGGTGCCTGAATTCAATTTCAATCTTGTTTTACTAAACGCATGGGAGCATGGCATGTGTGCATCATGTATTTTCATTCAAATCAAACTGTACATTGAATTCCCAAATCCTGCTCAATAAAAATGTTTATGTAAATGTTCTTGTGACATTCACTCAGTCTACACAAAGCACATGGAAGCCTTGTCAATGCTAGTCATATTTTACTTTAAACTTTATTAACAAAATTGTTAGTGTTTATGATTGTATAAACATTCAAATTTGAACCAGGTAGTCCCCTAAATACACATTAAGAAAATAAAATCAAGTGCATAAAATAAACGGTTTCAGGTAGTGTAACTTTGATTAACAGATATCCCAAAAGCACATCACCAGATAAAACCCAAAGACACTGGATACTTTGGTAGCAAAAGGTGTTCAAGGCAAATAGTAAGGATTATAGGATTAGCTCTGTGGACCCATAATAAAAACCTATTGAACACAAATCTGGGAATGTTTTCTACCAATTTTGTTATGCCCATGAGACTGACTAATTGTATATTGTAAACCATGTAGTTTGGGTCATGGATGCTGATTGGCTGAAACAGCATTTCAACCATGTGTATATCAGACTATACCACTGGTATGACATAAATATAAATGTTTACCATTCTATTTATGTTGATAACCTGTTTATAATCAATACAAGGTACCTATGGGTGTGGTATATGGACTGTATCCAGGAGGACATTTTCCAAGAGAAGCAGTTTGTTACCCTACTTTAAGGCATGTCGCATCACCTAGCCTAAAATATAAATCATTTACAAAGAGGAAGACATGAGTTAAAGTATTGTTCCCAGAACATATACTGAGCCTCCCACTAATTCCTCTGCAGATTTGAGGTGCTGCAGGCTTCCTGATTAACTTTCAGCAGGAGCCAAACTCTTCAATCCACTTCTCATACTTCTCCAGGTCGGAAGCTGATACAGACTTAGACACTTTCTTCAGAGAAGACTCAAAGTCCTCCATGGTGGTGGGCATGTGCATCTCGTCTCGGGAGATGTTACGGATCTCCTCTGGCGTCAGCCCCTCGATCCTTCGCCGCATGGCCATCAGAGAGGCGTCCCTACAGACGTCATGGAGAGAGGGTTCACTCAAGGTAATGGAACACAAATAACATTACTTTCCACAATTAGGTTAAGAGTGGTTCTTTATTTCCTTATTTGAGAGGCATCTCGTTTTCAAATCAGTGATAGTCTTCGCTGAGGTATTGGAACTAGCATACTTGACCAATCTAGGGTTTATTTGTGACTGGTTCTATTTGTTAAAGAAAAAACGAACCTAAACCTGAAAAAGTAAAGGCCTTACCTGCACACGTTGGTGATGTCTGCTCCTGAGTAGCCCTCCATCTGCTCTGCTATCTTGGCCATGTCCACATCATTGGCCAGCTCCAGCTCCTTTAGGTTTATCTTCAGCAGCTCCACTCTGCCCTTGGCTGCAGAGAAAACAAGCAAACATCACTTACGCCATTGTGAATGAATATATACAGTGCATTCGGAAAGTATTCAGACCCCTTTCCCACATTTTGTTACGTTACAGCCTTATTCTAAAATGGATTAAATAAAAATGTTTCCTCATCAATGTAAAACAATACCCTATAATGAAAAAGCGAAAAACAGGTTTAGAAATGTTTACAAATTTATAGAACAAATGTACTTATTTACATAAGTTTTCAGACTCGAAATTGAGCTCAGGTGCATCCTGTTTCCATTGTTCATCCTTTACTCAGTACTTTGTTGAAGCACCTTTGGCAGTGATTACAGCCTCGAGTCTTCTTGGGTATGACGCTACAAGCTTGGCACACCTGTATTTGGGGAGTTTCTCCCATTCTTCTCTGCAGATCCTCTCAAGCTCTGTCAGGTTGGATGGGGAGCGTCGCTGCACAGCTATTTTCAGGTCTCTCCGGAGATGTTTGAGCGGGTTCAAGTCCGGGTTCTGGCTGGGCCCCAAGGACATTCAGCGACTTGTCCCGAAGCCACTCCTACGTTGTCTTGGCTGTGTGCTTACCGTTGTTGTCTTGTTGGAAGGTGAACCTTCACCCCAGTCTGAGGTCTTGAGCATGTTTTCATCAAGGATCTCTTTGTACTTTGCTTCGATCCTGACTAGTCTCCCAGTCCCTGCTGCTGAAAAACATCCCCACAGCATGATGCTGCCACCATCATGCTTCACCATATGGATGGTGCCAGGCTTCCTCCCGATGTGACGCTTGTCATTCAGGCCAAGAGTTCAATATTGGTTTCATCAGACCAGAGAATCTTGTTTCTTATGGTCTGAGTCTTTTAGGTGCCTTTTTGGCAAATTCCAAGCGGGCTGTCATGTGCATTTTACTCAGCAGTGGCTTCCGTCTGGCCACTCTACCATAAAGGCCTGATTGGTGGAGTGCTGCAGACATGGTTGTCCTTCTGGAAGGTTCTCCCATCTCCACAGAGGAACTCTGGAGCTCTGTCAGAGTGACCATTGGGTTTTTGGCAACCTCCCTGACCAAGGCCCTTCTCCCCCGATTGCTTAGTTTGGCCGGGCAGCCAGCTCTAGGAAGAGTCTTGATGGTTCCAAACTTCTTCCATTTAAGAATGATGGAGGCAACTGTGTTCTTTTAGGACCTTCAATGCAAAAAAAATTGGTACTCTTCCCCAGATCTGTGCCTCGAAACACTCCTGTCTCGGCGCTCTACGGACAATTTGTTGGCTCTGCCATGCACTGTCAACTGTGGGACCTTATATAGACAGGTGTGTGCATTTCCAAATCATGTCCAATCAATAAAATGTACCACAGGTGGACTCAATCAAGTTGTAGAAACATCTCAAGGATGATCAATGGAAACAAGATGCACCTGAGCTCAATTTCGAATCTCATAGCAAAGGGTCCGAATACTTATGTAAATAAAGTATTATTATTATTTATTTTTTTAAATGTGCAAAAAATTCTAAAACATGTTTTCTCTTTGTTATTTTGGGGTATTGTGTGTAGATTGCTGAGTTTTTAATTTTATATAATCAATTTTAGAATAAGGCTGTAATGTAAATGTGGATTAAGTCAAGGGGCCTGAAAACTTCCCGAAAGCACTGTGTGTGTATATGTATATACTTTTAGATGTTTAACTGTATGTTTCAGGAAAGCAGTGTCAAGTGTAAAGTCCAGACTCTGACACGTGGTAGTCCGGTGTCCCATTGTGACATAGCTATGTGGCTCTGAGACAACCATCCAAAGGGGAACGCACAGCCCGAACGTGCACCACCCCACGATTCCCAACCAATGTGGTTTCGGTAAGCATCCTCTATTCATTTGAATGTGTTGACAGTTGGATAAATTGCTTGAGAATTCAAAAAGTATGAAAGCCTACATGTTTTGGACTACGATAGACGATTTACAGTGAGTAGTGTTTGTGGACCTGAAGGCAGAGGGATGTAGATTCTTTTCTCCAGACGTCGCCTCAGAGCCTCATCGATGTCCCAGGGGAAGTTAGTGGCTGCCAGCACCATCACCATCTTAGAGGGATCCTCATTCTCTGATGCTCCTCCCACACCTAAACAACAGCATAATATCCTAGGAACAATAGCATCAAAAACTATAGCAAAATTCGATCCCTGCTATGTATTTAGGGTACAATAATTTATTGGGCAAGAAACATTTTTATAGACATAAATTGTACATGTAATTAATTTGGCCTTCTATAAGCAGAGTAGCTGCTGTTTGTGTACCATCCATCTGGACCAGCAGCTCTGCCTTCACCCGTCGGCTAGCCTCATGTTCCTCTGACGTTCCTCTGCGGCTGCACATGGAGTCAACCTCATCGATGAATATGGTGGTGGGAGCACAGAACCGGGCCTGTCCAGAGGAGAAAAGAAACACTGACTAGAGCCACAACACCTCAAAAACACCACCCTTTCACATCATGTAATATGATACCACCAGTTTTTCTTCTAGGAAAAAAATATTCCGCCTGAGCAGGGAAGTTGACGAGGATCTTACCATTTCAAATAGAAGGCGGACCAGTTTTTCAGACTCCCCTCTGTACTTGGAAGTGAGAGTAGAAGATGAAACATTGAAGAATGTGGTTCTGCACTCTGTCGCAACGGCTTTGGCCAGAAGAGTCTTTCCTGTGCCTGGAGGACCCACCATCAGCACACCCTAGGAAAATATTACACATGGATACACCACATATTAGCAAAGCTTCGTATCAACTCTTCCAATCAAAATAACGTATTAATCAAGTGGGCCTTGGGCTTCCATGTATACCTTCCATGGTCTTCGTATGCCTTTGAAAAACTCTGGCATCCACATGGGTAGCACAACAGCTTCTTTTAAAAGCTTTTTTGCTTCTTCCAAATCGGCAATATCATCCCTACAGGCATTAAACAAACAAGTATTTCCTGTTAGACAATCCTTACAAAGAGAAACATTTTGTATGTTTTTAGAATTATCCTGTTCAGGACAGTTAATAAATCATAGCCAGTCACACACACCATTTAACATTGGGGTTCTGTGATATGATGTCTCTCTCCAGGGCCTCAATAAGGTCTTTGTCATATCCTTGCCCATCAAACTTCTTCACATCTTTCTCTTTCTCGGAAACTTCCAATTTGTTCTGCAAAACAAACATACAGGATTATTTGTCAGCCTTGAGGGGGCTCAATGCAGCCACGTGGCAGAGGTTTTTTCTAAGCCAGGAACCAGGTGATGATTTTAGGTAACAAGTAGAGTGAAGAATTTTTGGTCTACAGTCCAAATAGTTTTCAAGTTAAGATAGGGTAATGCCAACAAAGCATTTTCCCTGTGCATGTTCCTGGGACAGTAATACAATAAAAATATATATATTTTAAATTGTAAACCTAAGAAAATCTAGGAGGATTAAATCTGTATTATGTGAAAGGAGGGTGTAACAAAGGACCTTCCAGTCCATATTTTAATCCTTGATGGTACTTTGTTCACCTTGTCGTCTTTTGGTGTGGATAGGGCCTCTTTCTTTTCCTTGCCCTTCAAAGGTTTGGCTCTGTCACCATTGGGCCCGCGTGGTGACTGGCGATGCGGAGCCCGCACACCAGCCACATACAGGCGGTTGTTGTGAGGTTTGCTCTCTTTGTAAGGAACCGGGGGCCCCCTAACCGGAAGAGGAGAGGATCTTTGAGGAAAGAAGGGAATACTACATCGATCAGCCTAAGCAAATCAAATAACATTTGATTGGTTACGTAGATATACAATACATGACCAAAAGTATATGGACACATGCTCGTCAAACATCTCATTTCAAAATCATTAGCATTAATATGGAGTTGGTCTCCCCTTTGCTGCTATAACCTCCACTCTTCTGGGAAGGCTTTCCACTAGATGTTAGAACATTGCTGCAGGGACTTGGTTCCATTCAGCCACAAGAGCATTAGTGAGATCGGGCACTGATGTTGGGCGATTGGTCCTGGCTCGCAGTCGGCCTTCCAATTCATCCCAAATGTGTCTGTTTCTCTGTTTTTCATGGTTCGGGCTAGGCCCCTCAGTTCCAGTGAATGGAAGTCTTAACACTACAGCATACAATGACATTCTAGACAATTCTGTCCTCTGAATTTTGTGACAACAGTTTGGGGAAGGCCTTTTCCTGTTTCAGCATGACAATCCCCCTGTGCACAAAGAGAGGACCATACAGAATTGAATTGCTGAGATCGGTGTGGAAAAACTTGACTGGCCTGAACAGAGCCCTGACCTCAACCCCATCGGACACCTTTGGGATGAATTGGAACGCCGACTGCGAGCCAGGCCTAATCGCCCAACATCAGTGCCCGACCTCACTAATGCTCTTGTAGCAATGTTCCAACATCGGGTGGAAAGCCTTCCCAGAAGAGTGGAGGCTGTTTTTGCAGCAAAGGGGGGGACCAAATCCATATTAATGCCCATGATTTTGGAATGAGATGTTCGACAAGCAGGTGTCCACATACACTACATGATCAAAGGTATGCACATGATGTATAGAAAAGGTGTGCACAGCAGTAGTTATATAGGATGAGCCTCGACTAGAATCCAGTATATACATACGAAGTGGGTAAAACAGTATGTAAACAATATTGAAGTGACCAGTGTTCAATGACTATGTACATAGGGCAGTAGTCTCTATTGTGCAGATTTAAGTACCGGGTGGCACTCCAAATAATACATTCATGTTCAGCTATTTTGTAGGCCAAAACTAAAAGGTAACATTTAGCGCTGCAAGAAAGAGAGCAGGCTACTTACTATCAGGTACTCTGAGCAATAATCCCACTCATTAATTATTTTATTCAGACAAACAGCTTACTAACCAAACCAGATACGAATGTAAAGACCTGAAAACAACTTAAATATATTTTCCCAGTAAAGTGCAATATCCACTTATGAAAGGAGTCCATACAGTACCTGCATTCTACTTGTACAGGCCATATGTCACGAATAATATCTTTATTACTTGGTGGTTTAGATGGGGTGGTCTCCAGTTTAAAATGTTCTAGAGTTGTCATTATTTCTTCAACCTGTTTGTTTTCTTCCTTTATCTCTTGCCATACCTGTAAGAGATGTCAAGAGCAAGGGTCGAAGTGACATTTGCAGACATTGTCTGACCAAAACTCGGTTTAAATTAAACTTAGTTTTGAAAGTGAAACGTCTTATATTTTACCTTTTGCCATCTTTGTTGGAAGCTACTATCCCGTAATGTAAAAAGGTGTTTCTTAATTTGTTCAAGTACTCCTTGATAGCAAACAATAGCAGAACTGTAGTTCCCAAGTAAGGCGTACTCTCGAGCAAGTTTCACGTTTTCACTGATCTCATGCAGACTCATTCTAGGGGATGAAGAACATTAGTTGTTAGTACAGTTCTCTCCAGAAGGGATGACAACAGAATCTCTGTAAAACAAAACATCAACGGACATAAGGATGTGCCAGCTCTATCTGAATGTTAGCTTACTTAACATAACTTGGCTAGCTGGCTAACTAACTCAGCTAGCTAGCCAACACGTTTCAGATGAACGAGCAAACAGCACCGCGATTTAGAAAAACAATACCAGTAATACAACTGGCAAAAGTATTTGTCACAACGTTACTGGCACATAAAAATATAACTTCAAACTAGCTCCCAAACTTCTTTAGCATGCTAGTTAGCTCTAGTGCTAACGTTAACTAGCTAGACCCACCTGTTGCATTGTTGATGGGAAAGAAAAATACGACATAAAAAGTGTAGAACCGCACCCACGGACTGAAACACAAATTGATCCCCAAGGGTTTGAAAATGGCTAAAATATATAGAATACTGGTAGCTATATAAATATGGTTTATTTTCGTCTGACAAGAGAGCTACAACAACCACACCAAAGCCGCCTCTGTTTGAAGCTGTCAAAGCGTCATATCCTGAACTGAACTCAGAACAATAGCGGTAGCAGTACCACTACTGATGTCACTCTTTCATGTACCAAAAGTGTTAATAATATGGCTGTAAATTGTATTTCATGGGCTTTGACCCTCTTCACCAGACTCCACATTTGGGTGAAGATACTGGCATTGTTGATTTGTATAGCTAGTAGAGCCAGCCTGTATATTGGATAGTTCCAGGGGTGTCAGATGTGAAAGGGACAATAAAATGGAATTCGTGGAAGTGCTTTACATTGTTTATTAATCACTCCCGTTCCCTGCACCCAACCTCCCCAAAATACATTTACACTATAATCGAATTATGTAATCAAAACCAGTGCAGCAATGTCAGTGCTCCTATTCCATAATTACATTCATAGCTATCCAAAACACATAAAAGGCTAAATGATGGGATGGAGTGGAGACCCATCCATCCACCATGAGCTACTAAAGAGTGCCCGTTCATAATCCAGTTTCCCATTACAACAGTGTCAGTCCTTCAATAACAGGTCAGCCGTGTCAGTGAGCTCATACACAGCGTAGCCTAGTGCTTTGGTTGAGAGACTGAATGAAAGAAGTGATGAAAGCAGATGAAGTGGAAGTGAATGAAAGAGAATAACATTTACTGTACATAGCATAACAGAGCCTGTCGGCCCCAACTGTTTTTTTGTTGTTGTATTATTACAATAGGTACCTTTTCAGATTTTCCTTGGTGCTGAAAGGCCACATTAAACAAAATAAACACTGTGGAATGACCGTTACCAAAAATTACTGAGGAAAGAGATTTGAGGGGAATAATGAAGAGGGCCTGCCCTAATGAATATCAACTAACCAACAGAATAGAGAAAATATTTACAACAATTTATAAATACATTTGATGTATAAATTCAAAAAATACACACAATCCTAATTCAATCAACTCAGGCTAGTCTAGTTTGAAATGGTAGTCCCATATACAGTATTTGGTGAAAGAGCAGAAGATCAAAGGCACAGGAATTAATAATTCAAGAGTTACTTATCCCTGCAAATCCTACCAGTTATATCACTAATACAGTATATCCCCATTGCAAGACCTTAAAATATAAATTAGGAACATTTCCAATAAAAACATGTTCCAACAAAAAAAATCTCATACTTATATCAACTAGCATCACCAGTTTATAATATCTTGAATAAATTAAGGCTTAAAACAGGGTTTGTAATTCTTCGAAGAACCCAGATATTTTCTTTCAATTAATTTAAGTCTGTTCAGAGTCAACACATATGAACCTTACCATATACAACCCCATGAATACACTTGTAGTGTGAAAAGACTAAACCCTCCTCTTGTAGACTGTAGTGTAGAGGGACTATACTGTAGTGTAGTTAAATGTACCGTGTATCTGCTTGAATGGTACAATTATATCTGTTCCTAATTGTTCTGCCCCACAGAATATGCCACTGAATACACACACACAAATCCTGACCCGCTCTCTGACAAACCAGAAACCTGTTTCCCAGACCTATTATGTGCAAACAGTCCAGCAGAACAAACATGTTCTTAAACGATACTACACATAGACCAAATCACGGCCCTGTGCCCTGCTGCTCTCTTCCTGGTCTCCCTCCTCCTGTGTCAGGGCCTCAGAGTCTGCCTCGTCCCCATCAAAACCCTCCTCATACTCTATGCCAATGGGCTTGGGACAGCTGTAGGGGTGTCCGTTGTCATCGAAGAAGCGTCGGAAAGTGAACTCGTAGAAGGCGTGCTCGGGGTGCTTGCCGTTCCTGAACCACCCATTGAGGGTGTCGTTGTGGTTGCCCTCACCTTCGTTGTTGCTGCTCCACAGCTTGTCTGGATCCACCGGGTCAAAGTTGGAGGTGTCTGTGCAGTGAGCGATGGTGGGGATGTAGGGGGCCGGCTGCATTTGTCGCAGGTCGTTGGAGAAGTCGATGGTCTTGAAGAAGGGCTGCACCTTGATCTCGTCGGCACCGTTCTTGCCGAGGCGGTCCTCGGGGCCACGGCATAGTTTAATGATAAGGTCTGATGCCTCTGGGCTCAGCTTTGCTTGAGGGGGGATGTGCAGGGTGGTCTGCCAGTTTATCACCTGGGTAGAATAACGAACCAGAGCTTTAAACATAGAGCGGAGGACAACAGCACTTAACAAACCAGGCCAACATGAGATATGCTCAGTTTTTAACTGGTTGATTTACCTTGAGCTGGGTTTCCAGGGGTGTAGTTGCTAAGAAAGGAGGTTGCCCAACCACCATTTCATACAGAATGACACCAACACTCCACCAATCACACAGTTGGGTGTATCCTTGAACAGTGTGGTAACACAGTCACATGTTAGACACAATAACATGATACACAAGAGACAAATAATAACCTTTCAAAATTCCACTCCTGCACTGGTCATTCAAACATCACCAATAATATTTTCAACTTCAGAGCGGATTCAAATTTTCCCTTTCACAGGCTTACCCGTCCTTAGCAGCACCTCTGGAGCGATGTAGTTGGGTGTCCCCACCAGGGAGTGAGCCAGGCAGCGTTGGTGTTGCCTCGCCTTCCTCCTCTCCAGGGGCTTGAGCCGGTCTGCACAGCGACAGTTAGATGGGTCCTGCTCCCATTCCTTACTGAAGTCCATGCTGTCCTGCCGAACATGGTCTCCTGCAGAGAGACACGACACAAAGATTTGCCTGGCTTTACTGACAATGAAAAGGGGGAGAACAGTGTTACCCTAAAGACCAAAATATCCTCTTGGAAGGAAGCCGCAACAAGCGTCATAAAACATGGATCATACTAACCACTCTGGTAGTACTTCGAGTCATGTGTCCAGCGGAAGCCGGTGCAGAGACCAAAGTCAGTGAGCTTGATATGTCCGTCCCGGTCTATGAGGATGTTGTCTGGCTTGATGTCGCGGTGGATGAAGCCCATCCTGTGCACGCTCTCCACGGCGCAGGTGAGCTCAGCGATGTAGAACTGAGCCAACTCCTCTTTGAAGAGGCCCAGGCGGATCAGCAGACTCATCATGTCTCCCCCAGGAATGTAGTCCATCACAAAGTACAGGTTGTCCTTGTCCTGGAAGGAGTAATAGAGCCGCACCACCCACTCATTATCAGCCTCAGCCAGGATGTCTCTCTCTGCTTTGACGTGGGCCACCTGGTTCCTGAGGAGAACGTCCTTCTTGCGCAGCGTCTTCATGGCGTACAGGGCTCCAGTGTCCTCCTTCCGGGCTAGACACACCTCTCCAAAGGCGCCGATGCCCAGGGTCTTGATCCTCTTAAACATGGACTTGTCCATCTTGGCCCGCTTCAGTCGGATGTAGTTGGACTCTTTCTGAGACAGCATCATGCGCATCTGCTCCTGGGCATCCCCTGACAACTTGACCTAAATTGCAAAATATGACAATTTACATTCAGGCCCTTAAGAGAACCACAGAACATGAATTAGACACAAAATAAGACAACCACAGATGTATTAGCAAAGCAATGGATTTAACCTGGCAGAATGCTGGCCCAGGTCAAGGAACACAAAATAGTAAGCATTAAAACACATTAGAAAGGTAAGAGATAAAAAACAACCAAAGAGATACAGCAGACGTTCTCAATAAGGCTGGTTGTCTTGGCAAGCATAATTTAAGCTGGACAGAGCACTAAACATGGAAAGTGGATGGGAAGGCATGCATCTCCCTAAGGAGTTGGTGTGATGCGGTCAGTCAGCAGAGGGCTTCATGCTGTTCAATTAAAGTGGCCCATCTTTCAACAGCTGCTTACTTGGTCATTGATCTGTGTGGACTATTCAGGTCACAGCATTGATAGGAGATACCTTTACCTTCTACATCAGCTGTTAGTGACAGCAGGGAGAGAAAAGGAGAGAAAGAGAGACAGCTAAGCAGAAGGGAAGAATATAACATTCAAAAGAATGAAAATATAAAACGGGAAATAAATAGTAAAGAGTCAGGAAGATTGAAAGCCAGGACTGCATGACAACATATTTGAAGAGGGTGCCAGAGTCTTAAGGTTGACTGTCATTGGACATGCCAAATCCATTACAGTGAAAATGTAGGCCTTTCAGCTAATAAATAAATACCCTGTATCCCTCCGAATTGAATAGACCAAATGTATTTAGATTATACCATTGTTTAGACCAAATTTAACTCACAGGGACATTATAAGCAGTGACTGTGTACTCTCACCCTCTGCATCTCACTCTCCAGCTGTTTCTTCCTATGGATCCTCATCTGGTGGTTCTTCAGGATGTTCTCAACGTGCTGCTCCATGAAGAACTTGAAGGCCTGGGGAGAGTAGAGAGGCACTCTGGGGTCTCCTCGCCGTTCCTCGTCTTTCTTGTTCCGGCGCACAGGCACTGGAGATGTGGTGATCTGTTTATTCTCCTTCTCTGTTCCCACAGCAGCAAAGTCTGGGCCTTCTGGCCTGTCACTAGCGGTGCTGCTACAATCCTCCTCCTCTGCAGCCTCCTCTCTCCCAGAACTGGGCTTGGGCCCTGGGTCATAGGCAGGGCAGAGTGCAACAGGCTGCTGGAGGAGGTGTTTGGGGTATGGGGGTGGAGGACCCTGGTAACTGGGCACCTCTGCTACTGGCATGGGTACCTGGGGCATGGGTGCTGGTGGTAGCGGCTCCTGGTAGGTAGTGGGAGGTGCAGGGGGCTGGTGCATCCAGGGAGGGTGTGCGGGGGCCACGGCAGTGTGTAGCTCAGGCTTCTGAACGCGCATGCTCTTCACAGGCTGCAGGATGGGGGCCTGGGTGATGGCTGTCACTGTGGTGGCAGAGGGCTGGGAGCTGGCCGGGTGGCCCTGCCTGTTGCTCATCTGGTGGTTGTTGAAGGAGCTGGATCGGACAGGGATGCTGTGCTGCTGCCATGAGGGGGACACGTCCTGGTTACTACTACCTGGGGAGGACTGAGGATGGCCAGGGGGGGCTTGGGACCAGGACTGAGGCACGCCCATGTTGTACAAGTCAAGGTTGTGACTGTTCCGGTTAGGCACCATCATGGACTGGGGGAGGTTACCACCGTTGATGTAGGATGGGGAGGAGGCAGGACCTCCGGCCTGCATCTGTTGAGCGGTTGGGCTTTGTCTGTTGCTCTGATTCACTGGGTAAGGGGGAGGGGGTTGTCTGCTGCCACCACTCTGGTGTCCCATGTAGTCTGGCTGAGGGGAGCCGTTCTGAGACCAGCTGGAGGGGAAGCTGAACTTGTTACCCCCAGAGCTCTGCATGATGATGGGCTGACGGCCCATGGGCACTGGGCTGATGCCCCTCTGGTTCTGGGGGGCTGAGTAGCCTTCAGGCCAGGCCCCTTGGGGAACAGGAGAGATGCGGGGCACGAGGTAATCCATGTTGCCAGAGAAGCGCTTAGTGGAGAGGTTACTGTCCCAGGAAGGTGGGGGCGGGGTTGCACCTCTGTTTGGGGGAGGGGTGACACTGCGCACCTGAGGGGGTAGGGGAGGGTTGACCCGTTGGTTGTTGCCAGGGTGACCCTGTGGGAAAGCTGGGGGTGGGCCTCGTCCTGCCAGGTCACCCTGGGGTCCAGGGCTGTCTGAATGGTAAATCATCCCCTCCACCATCATGGGGCCATGTCTCTGAACCAGAGACTCCTTGGAACCCTTCCAGCTCTGCCTCCTCAGCACAGGCTGCTGAATGTGAGATGAACCTGCAATGATGGGAAGAAAAACTACAGTTCATGGCAGCATATAAAAATGAATAATTATGTTTGCGATAGACATTACTGAAATATGAAAGAAAGCAAACCAGTGCCTTGTACAACATTCTCATTTGAAACACACTCCCTTCCCCCAAACCAGAGTTGTTCAACAGAATCTTGTTCCCTCATTGACAATTGATTATATCTCCAGAGATAAATAGTATAGCCAAGTCCTAGATCCTGGAACAATGGTAGCCAGGTTTCCGTGAACAACCCTGGGTAAAGGAGTGGTTTGGTCCCAGAGGACAGACACCTACCGGGGGCTTTCATGCCTGCATTGACGGGGCGGGCGGCGGCAGCCACCATCTGCTCCCTCACAGGATCCTGGTAGCTCATCTTACTAATGTACTCTATGGCTGCCTCCACACTGCGACTGTTGGTTTGCTTCAGAGCACGGATCACCATTTCCTGCACACAATACATTTACTAGCCATTAATACCTGAAATAAAAAGGTTTCTCAAGGCGCTATTAGACAAACATATCAAGTTTACAGGAACTACTTACCCACAACTCTCAAATACAATGGAATATATATATATATATATTTTTTTTAAGAACCAGACATATCCTTAGCTTTTTGACATACTTGGTTTCATTGATCTCTGCCTCAGGGCTGAATATGAAATGTATTTGTCACATTCGCCGAATACAACAGGTACAGTGAACCGTACAATGAATGTCTTACTTACAACAATGCTTTAAGAAAAAGAAAAAAACATGTTAAGTAAAAAATAGAAGAAAAAAATATATAATAATTAAACAGCAGCAGTAAAACAACAAATGAGGCTATATACAGGGGGTACTGGTACAGAGTCAATGTGCGGGGGCACTGGTTAGTCGAGGTAATATGTACATGTAGGTAGAGTTAAAGTGACTAAAGGTCACAGACAATCATGACACCCTGAGCATGCAGCTAAAGCTGGTCATTCCACATTGCATAGCTTTCATATTTCACATCAGTCTCCTGTCATCCACCAACAAAGGGAAAACATTCTGCAATAACTCATTTTGTGCAATAGCTTGAATAATTCAGAGTTGTTCATGGTATAAAGTGTTTCCCCTAAGATGTTTTTTTCTGGCGGTGGCAAAGTTAGCATAGTGTGTGTGTGTGGGGGGGTTGTGGTAATGGACAATGGCATGAACCCCTGGCAAATATTTTTGAGTTCCTCCTCTTGCTCGCAGAGACAAAATGTTGCTGTTTTAAATCTAATTTCATGAAATTCTACATATTTTGCCATGGCTTATGCTGTGTTCTTATGCTATCTGAGTGACTCAAACATAAAATCAATGGGGGCCCCATGCCAAGACATTTTTGGAATTTTACATTCTCCCTGACTGTCTAGTTTTTATTTTGGTGAATGTTAGTTCTCAAAGGTTATCTTAATTTTTTTATATATACATATATCTCCATTATCTTTTCTGCATACTTTATATCTAGTTTTAGTCTTTAAGTTTACACTGAAAGCGTTGCACCATCCGAATAAAACATATTTAAAAATATTCTAAAATATAATAATTTGTTAGAATGGTGGCGACGATTTGAACGAATATAGGGGAAACACTGGTATAATTCAGATTACTCGACAACTGTCAGTATGGATGTTGCTTGACTGATTTTAAACATCTGATTTATTTGAGTTATATTCATAAAAATGAAAATAACTTAATTTACTACACAGTACTAATGTGCTACCTAGCTGAAGTACTGTTTCCACTTTTACATTCTTCCTCCTTACCTCCTCAAAACCAGCAGACAGCAGCTCCAGCAGCATCTGTTTGTTAACCTCTGCAGTCCTTCCAGAAGAGCTGGGCTCATTGGCAAAAGGCATCAGGGACTTGCGAATCTCCTGCAAGGCCTTGTGGTATGGGTTTTTGGGGTTGCTGCAGCGCCCTTGCTGCCTGGGATCTTCAGGCATCACCTTTCCAGCGCCCCCCATGTCCACCTTAGGGAGGTCAGAAGGCCGGGAAAGGTTACGGAGACTCTCCCGAATTTCCTGCAGCATCTGGTGGCTGTTGCCACTGTAGTTGCTGGCGGGGAAAGTCTTGGGTCGCATCTGTCGATATCCTTCGGGTTTCTCCCCTCTCTTCATGTAAGAACATGTAGGTTGGCAGCCAAAGGAGAGAACAGGATAGAAGCACACAGCAGTGTCACTGCGAGGTTATCTGTGGCAAAGAGATGGTTCAAGACGAATTACTTTACATCTGCATCCTGCTGAGTACCTGGGGATGACAAAACATAAACATGGTGCAGCTAGCTAATAGTAATGAATGCAACCTCTCAGCAGATACTGAAGCAGTGAAATGACCCTACAGATTTAGTCAATTAATATATTCAGACAATTCATTATGGAAGATAAGTGTAATAGTTTACTTTTGTAGCTTTAAGTTACAACCTTATTAATGGAACTAACGTTTACTTGCAAACGTGACCATGAAAACGAATGGTGTTGGTGGCTAACTTAGCTAGCTTACAAAAGTTAACGTTAGCAACCAAAGATGGTTAAACCTGTATCTATAAACGTTACTGACTGTAGAATGTTATGTAAGTAGATTCGTTTTCCAACCAGCTAATTTACAAAGCAAAAACTTATCGAAGAATACAATTCAATGTTTTATCTAGTTAACGCTAAAAAGTAACTAGCACCTGACTCAATTTCAGTTAAATAGCTAGCTAGCCAGCCAACCAGCCAGCTAACGTTAGCTAAACCAGACAGCAAAGCCCGACCACAGATATAACAAGGCCCGGCTACTGCGGGTTGTCTTCACCGTCGGCGTCGCAAAACAACCACTAGCCATCCAAGTTAGCTATAACTAGCAGGTTGTTGTCAATGAATTTACCGGCAGCAGTGTTATTCTCCTAATCAGATCTCCAGATTTCAAATCAACTAGAAAGTGCGATCAACTATGAGTACATCTACTGATTTAGACGTTTGAAAGTAATTTAAAGTAACTTTAATGCTACTCCGTGTTAGTCCCAACTGTGGCTTGAATATTCCTGTGATGTCTGACAGAGACAAGTTTCCCGGATGTGCTGGTTCACTGCCTTGTTTCCCCCCCCCATCATCCCTTGTGATAGCGCCCCCCCTCCAAGTACAACATAAACAAAATGGATTCTATAAATAATCTCTCATAAGACTTAAAATGTGGTCCATATAATGGTTCTTTGTCATACTGTATATCTTGTCTGTTATGAAAAGTGACACATAATTGGATAAGTGAGAACACATTTTTATGCAGACATTTTATTTCAAAACACCGGAGTTAAATGACATGAACACAACCAATATGACTTACCCACAAATCAAGCACAATTTCCTGTACAAGAGTAATATTTCAGTGGTAATAAAAGACCTCTGTATGCTTACAATTTCTTCAACCTCCTTCAGGACTATCAAAAACAATTTCACCCGATTGAGGTTATCTAATCCTCAGAAGCGAGACCTTTTACTGAAAACAGATTTTAACAAACAGTTAAAGGTAAATAAAGTCCAGCCAGCATGTCTATTAATGTTAATAGCAAAACAGCTTTCTAAATTGGGACCCGTCTGTTAACATAAATAGCCTCTCCGTCCGTTCCACACACCAAGCATTGTCCCAGCACATCCAGACTGTTCACAGACAGGGTCTGACTGGGCAGCATGTGAGTTGTCTCAAGGTGTCCCTTACTTGAGTCTCCAGTGAGCCAGGAACTGATGAGGGACTGGTTCCCACCTGCTGGGGCTATTGCGCTGCGCGAAACTATGCTCGTGTTCCGTCCACCTGGTGAACAGAAAAAGTACAATTTGGATTATGAATGATTGGTGTTACAGTAATGTTATCCTGCCAAATAAACAGGTTGATATATCAAATACTTTCATTTGGCAATATACACAACCATCCTGCTCTGTGAGTTTAAAAAAAATCTTTCTGATGACTTGCCTTGTAAGAAGGATGGTGTGTCTGAATTTGAGGAAGTCTCCCAATGCAACAGTGATCCATCCTCTGAGCATGAGAACAGGTGGTCTGGGTTTGATGGATGAAAATGGACCTCCCACACTGTGAGCACAAAAAAACTGTTAACCTGTGAACCAAAGATAGATTTGCTGTTTTAGTAAATAAATCACTTCCATAAATATCTTACTTTCAGCAGAGTGTGCTTCCATAAGTGAAAAGGGCATGTTGCCTTGTCTCACATCCCAGATACAGAGCATGCCATCCTGCCCCCCTGTGGCCACAATGTGTTGTTGGTTGGGGTGCCTGTCCACACAATGCAGTGGGACTCTGTCCCCAGTTCTTGCAGGCAAAACAAAATACATTAAGGACATTACACAACAAACTTGTAGGACCAGAAAAACAGATTAACATTAGCTCTTCAAATATTTAAACAGCTTACAGTGAAAGAATCTGCGATGGTTCATTGCCCTGCTGCCGGAAGTCCCATATTTTGAGCTGGCCAATTGAATTGACAGTAAGGATCTCCGTAGTCCTTAGGAAAGTCACATCATGGATTGTGCTACTATCAGCATTTTCTGACAATTAAGAAAAAATAGTATGTCAGTATTATCTTGGCTAAAGGGTGGGATTTTATTTGAAGTTCCAGATGACTTTTGGAAATTAGCATGTAGGCCATTGCAAGTTCAAAATGCAACCTTGATGAAAACAATGTCCACTGCCCGGGGAGAATACAATTATCTATGAGGTATTGTTACTAAAGTATTGTTTCATTCTCAGACCTATGGTGCGCAGCACTCCTTCCTGGTCCGCTCTGAAGAGGATGATCCTTCCATCTTCCCCGACCGTGACAATCTCAGGGCTGTTACACACAATTCCAGTACATGGAGCGTTGTCGCAGGGATAATGATGTGCTCTTTCCCACAATTGAGAAACAGACAATGTCTGTTGAGAAGAGAATACAGGTGCTATTGAACACAAGGTCCTCCACAAGCTACCTTGACATTTGTAATTGTGTATCCATGATTGTTGGTGTATCTTCATTATGATGATGTCTTGTGAAATAACATCCATACCTGGCTGTTGTGGTGATGCCGAAAGATGATCACTGCTCCAGTCGATGATGCTGTTACTATTCTGTCTTGATCCAGAAACTAAAAGTGTAAGATTGACATTCAATTATGGCATTATATTTTGAAAAGAAGGACCAAGTACAACAATGTCAGTCTAATATCCTAGACCTAGTTGATAAACTTACTTGAAGGTCCAGAACATCCCCATTATGTTTGTGTTCACACACTAATTGGGGGTCTCCCTCAAATTCATCGTCCAAACCGGAGATCCCATTCTCTCCGATGGACCAAATGGAAATTTTGTTGTCCTTAAAAAGAGATGTATGCAATCAGACAAAAATACATGTTCAACAGCTGATTGATGATAGCTAAGTATACTAGTTAGCTAGTAGCTAACGTTAGCTATGCATAAATTGCCCTAACGTTAGTGGCAGCACACTGGTCTTCTGTAATGTAGGTAAGTAAAGTGACATGCTTGTTATTATTGACAGAGAATAATAAAGCAAACTAACGTTATGTGTTGACAGTACCGACAGTAGCTAGTTAACATTAAAGTTAGCGGTTTGGCTAGCTAGCAAACCCACCTCGTTATCCCAAGACCCAGTAGCAAAGATGTCTGGTTGCTGTAAAGACGAAGATGAGACCGGTCTCCATCTCGTTTTACTTATTTTCTGTGACACGTACTTTGCATTGATACCCTCCATCATAATAATCTTAAACGTAGCTACTTGTACTTCTGTTTAATTCTTTTATTAAAACAAGTCCCCTTAACATGAATTTTCCTGAATCCCGCCAGGTCTCATATGGTGGCCCATTAGGACAAACTCAACTAAATTAAACGTTAAACGCCTTGTAAACACGTCACCAATTCATTAAAGAGTTAAGTTCTCGCGCCCCTCTAGTGGGTGAACGTGGAAGATAGCTACATGCTCGGGCAATCATATCTGAGTGGTCAAAAATCAAATAAAATATTAAATATCGTATTATTTAACTAATATGTCAACACAATTTATTCAGGGAGTAACCGTGTGGAAAAAGCTGCAAACTGCGAATTATTTCGCGTGACGTATCCCCTCCATCTTTTTTGGAGGTTGTCAGGTTCATAGGCAAAGGAGTTGGCGCAGTCGCGGCACTGACATAGGCTCTCTACCTGCTTCGCAGAGTGTGTGTAATAATGGCCTGGAAATCAGGAGGAGCCAGCCACGCAGAGCTTGTAAACAACCTTCGCAGTAAGTTTACTCATTATATAAAGTGGATAATTAAGCATTTTGGTTTAGAGATCTAATGGGGAAAGAATAATTGCTGCTTTCTCCAAAGCAAGGTGGCAACGGTCGGGCTAGGCTAGAAATGGGAGGCTACTAAAGTTTTTACCGCGTTAACTAGCCGTTGGGACAGCACACTGTTTCCATTAGTTACCACAGCCAATGTGTTCCTCTAGTCACGCTACAGTAATATCAGGCGGGTGTTAGCAAATCTGCACATGTTAGCACAGTTTACTAGTTAGTAATTGCGTGTTAACAGTAGCTAGTGGCTTCATTTAATTCAAGGCAGTCGTATTTATAGAGCCTCCGATATTTTATGTGCGTCATATTGTGCTATGCCCACAATGCAATAATGTACATAAGGGGTTTCCCCAACCTCTTTTGTTGGCTTGGTAGTAGCTAACGCTAGTTACCTACCTACAACAGCAGTGTTGCGGAACCAAAAAATAAACATAGCTAATTTCCTAGCTAGCCAGTTCATGGGATATGTATGGCATATGTGGAGAAATGTGAATACCGAACCCGTTTATTAGTGAGCTAGCCTACTAACTACATACATGGGAAGTTCGACTGAGTAGATATGTCTGTTTTTACAACAGCAGTGAAGATGGACAGCAATGTAGTAGTTAGCGAACAAGCTAACCTGTGTGCGGGGCATCCATGCGTTACATGTTGATCCGCTGTACTAACCGTAGCTTCTGTACTGTAGGATATGCCATTTCTTGGGAGAGAGGCATGATCACACCCTGTTGTTATTATAACAGACTACTACTACTGGTCACAAACTCAGCACTTCTAGGTAGTTGTGCAATATTTCATTCAATTTGTAGTCACACCTGACCACTGTGGTAGTCTTGCTGTGTACCAGCTAAGATTTGTTTTTCGAATGTCTGTCTGTTTTCTTGTGTGTGTGCCATACAGTAAGGAAGTGGATTAGCTGATTTAGATTGAAATCTAATAAATAAGTACATATTGCTCAAATTCACCCATTTACTAGGAAGATATTTTTGTTAAAAAACGAGAAAGATCTCCTGAAGACTTGGTGCAGAGAGCAGCTGGTTGGCTTGCCTATATCAGTGTCCAACATGATTTGGCAAGCAGATCTAGTTGGCTATATTTACACGGTCAGTGTCCAGCAAAGCACTGCAGCAGACACTTTGGTACTAGGGTGGGTTTGAGCGTTTGGCCAAAATCCCTTTGGGTGAACATGCACCTTATTGTTCCTTGTTTACATTTGTGATATTGTATAGACATAAAAGGGGACATATTTCATGTTGAGAACATAACATGCACAACACTGCATCCAGGGATACTTAAGTGGTGGAATATTTTATTCCCAAAAGTTGAGTTCTGGGTAAATTTTTAGCAACACCCATCCTCCCCTGTTGTCATGTGCATGCTGACCCATTTAGACCTACTCACCAGCTGCAAACCTTTAAGTTAGCCTAAGCCGGATTTAAACGGGTCAAACTCACGATGCATGCTAATTCCTGACTTTAGTGTTCATTGTATCCTCCAGGGTTTCTCTGAGCTAAACGATTATCACACACAGTGGGTTCAGAACATGAAGTTTTTGTAAGAGTTGGTCTTTCAAGTGAATAAAAAAACAACAACATTAACCTACTAGCCTATTGTGTGCATATACAGTGCATTCGGAAAGTATTCAGACCCCTTCACTTTTTCCACATTTTGTTACATTAGACTTATTCTAAAAATTATTGTTTTTCCCTCTCAATCTACACACAATACCCCATAATGACAAAGTAAAAAACAGGTTTAGACATTTTTGTAAATTTATAAAACTGATCACATTTCATAATTATTCCAGACCCTTTTCTCAGTACTTTGTTGTAACACCTTTGGCAGTCATTACAGCCTCGAGTCTTCTTGGGTATGACTGTATATGGAACACCTGTATTTGGGGAGTTTCTCCCATTCTTCTCTGCAGATCCTCTCAGGCCCGGTCAGGCTGGATGGAGAGCGTCGCCGCACAACGCTATTTTCATGTCTCCAAAGATGTTTGATCGGGGTTCAAGTCTGGGCTCTGGCTGGGCCACTCAAGGACATTCGGAGACTTGTCCCGAATTCACTCCTGCGCTGTCTTGGCTATGTGCTTAGGGTCGTTGTCCTGTTGGAAGGTGAGCCTTCGCCCCAGTCTGAGGTCCTGAGCGCTCTGTAACAGGTTTTCATCAAGGATTGCTCTGTACTTTGCTCCGTTCATCTTTCCCTCGATCCTGACTAGTGTCCCAGTCCCTGCCGTTGAAAAACATCTCCACAGCATGATGTTGACACCACCATGCTTCACCATCGGGATGGTGCCAGGTTTCCTCCAGATATGACGCTTGGCATTAAGGCCAAAGAGTACATTCTTGGTTTCATCAGATCAGAGAATCTTGTTTCTCATGTTCTGAGAGGCTTTTAGGCGCCTTTTGGCAAACTCCAAGCGGGCTGTCATGTGCTTTTTACTGAGGAGTGGCTTCCGTCTGGCCACTCTATCATAAAGGCCTGATTGGTGGAGTGCTGCAGAGTTTCTCCCATCTCCACAGAGGAACTCTGGAGCTCTGTCAGTGACCATCGGGTTCTTGGCCACTTCCCTGACCAAGGCCCTTCTCCCCGGATTGCCTAGTTTGGCCGGGTCGGACAGCTCTAGGAAGAGTCTTGGTGGTTCCAGACTTCTTCCATTTAAGAATGGAGGCCACTGTGTTCCTGGGGACCTTCAATGCTGCAGAAATGTTTTGGTACCTTTCCCAAGATCTGTGCCTTAACACAATCCTACGGACAATTCCTTTGACCTCAAGGCTTGGTTTTTGTCTGACATGTGTCAACTGTGGGACCTTTTATATAGACAGTTGTGTGCATTTCCAAATCATGTCCAATCAATTGAATTTACCACAGGTGGACTCCAATTAAGTTGTAGAAACATCTCAAGGATGATCAATGGAAACAGGATGCACCTGAGCTCAATTTTGAGTTTCATAGCAAAGGGTCTCAATAGTTATGTAAATAAGCTATTTCTGTTTTTTTATTTTTTTTATTTTTTTATTATACACATTTGCAAACATTTCTACAAACCAGTTTTTGCTTTGTCATTATGTGTGTAGATTGATGAGGGGGAGAATGAATGTAATCCATTTTAGAATAAGGTTGTAACATAACAAAATGTGCAAAAAGTCAAGGGAACAGAATTTTTACTTGTTCATCTAAAACTGTTGGGAATGCAGGTGTAATGTATCCTTGTGACCACTGAGCAACATAGTGGTAAGGTTGGGGCCCGGGGTCTGGGGGAGTATTAATGAGAGCAGCAGCACCGGCTGTCGTGGGCACTTCCTACTGTTGGCACCAGTTGTCAGTGGAGCCTCCTGTGGGGGGATTAGTCTACTCTGAAGACACTGCAGTGTTTGTGAGTCTGTGACTCTCCATTGTCCACTGTGGAGAATCACACTGTTTTCCTGTGTCCTCAGAAAATGGGATCATCAAGTCAGACAAGGTCTATGAAGTCATGTTGGCCACAGACCGAGGCCATTTCTCCAGAAGCAACCCCTACATGGACTCCCCACAGTCAATAGGTGTGTGCTTATTTCTTGTAGTACAATAAAGTAGTGTAGTGCAAATTCAATAACCCAGCCGTTGATGACTGTTAGAAACTAACTATCCCTCACTTTGCACCCAAAGGCTATCAAGCAACCATCAGTGCGCCACACATGGTAGGCTAAGCTTTTACTTTTATTTGTTTAAATTGTTGTGTATCAAACATTGATCGCCTTGCTCTTATAATTTATACCAACTGAGCAAAACCCAGATGTTTACATGTACAGTGTTGACAGGTGGTGATGCAGTTGTATGTTGATCTCTCCCCCAGCACGCCTATGCGTTGGAGCTACTGCACGATCAGCTGTATGATGGGGCCAAAGCTCTGGATGTTGGGTCTGGCAGTGGAATCCTATCTGCATGCTTCGCACGAATGGTGAGCTACACATGATGATGGGTAAACACATAACATATTAGGTAATGTATTCTGGTGGGAGAGTTGTTAAATTGTCCATTTCAGGTTTTGGGGATATTTTGGGTTCTGTGTAATGTTCGATGGCACAGACCTTCCTAATTTATTGTATTTAACAGGTAGGTCCCAAAGGCAAGGTGATAGGAATTGACCACATCAAGGAACTGGTAGATGATTCTATTAACAATGTAAAGAAAGATGACCCCAGCTTGATAACATCTGGTCGAGTCAAACTAATAGGTAAGTCCCAAAAGCAACAAAGCAAGATGGGAATTTTTCTCTCCAATTTGGTGACTTGTATTGCTGGGTTATTAAAATGTATTGTACAAATGTGTGTGTCAGTTAAATATAAAATAATCACTAGTGAAAGTCTACACACCCCTTTGTATAGTCTTCACATTTTGCTACCTTAGAATCCCTTTTTAGAATACATTTTATTTGATATTTGTCCTTCCGATCTACACAACCTACTCCACATTTCTTCAAAGTGAAAAAGGTTCCAAGTTAATACTAAATGAAGATGTATTGATTGCATGTTTCCACACCCTACAGTTAACACTTGGTAGAAGCACCATTGGCAGCCATTACAGCTGTGAATAATTTTGAATAAGATTCTACCAATCTGGCACAACTCTTAGGGCAACATATATCCATTGTTTTTGTCAAAAACATCAGTAAATTTGGTTGGGAATCATTGATGGACAGCATTATTCAAACCTTCTCTGACTTAAATCTACTTTAAAATGTAGACTTCCACTAGACACTGTATAAGCTTAAAACAGGGTTGGCAATGCACTGACTGTCAAATAAGGATTGTTTCAAAGGAGTCTAATGAATATTGGTCACTCCTTGGGAGAGCAACACAAAGCAACTTAGTTGACGTGGGTGCAGCACTCTGCTGAATTATTGAGTGTCTGCTTTCGACTGCCCTGCAGTCAACCAGCGTGTCCTGCAGTCAAAGAGCGTGCCCTGCAGTCAACCAGCATTAGCTTCATAGGCCAGAGACGAGGTCGAGCCGTCATCTCACAGCTCTGCTGTGTGCCCTGGCACTCTGCTTCTCAGTGTGCAGCCTGCTTGGCGGGTATAATGCTAGCACTGCGGGGCGGCTGGCAGCATGTGAGTGACAGCTGCTGACTGTTTGTTGTGTTCCAGTGGGAGACGGGCGGATGGGCCATCCAGAGGAGGCGCCTTATGATGCCATCCACGTGGGCGCGGCAGCACCCAACGTGCCACAAGCAGTAAGTTCCCAAACCACAGAAAAACACAAGGCATCAAAGGGGTCCCGGCTAATAGGAGCCACATCACCTAAATCCACCATCATCCTTAGGAATGCTATGTTCAGAGTAGAGATCAACAACAGCACTGACTAATAACTCTGTTAGATGAAACGTGTCAATTTGTGATTGTGGGCTTTGGTCGGTCTCAGGGAATGTTGTTGTGCTCTATACTGTGCTATTTTGTCAAACAGTCCCCTGGTCTATTCAGCTGTAGCTACTCAGGCTAGACATTGCATGTTAAAGAGCGACTGAATGGAAAATCAACTTCTGTTTGAAAACGGTGGTATCGATATGAGTCGGGGGGGAAAATTCTACTGTCAAAATTTATTACAATGTGTAAATACCGTAAAACTTCAATCAAATGCAGAGTCTCAAATAGCTGCCTGTCCCTTTTTAATAGCCGGGTAACGGAACACATTAAAGAAAATAAATGCCTCTCAAATCAACGCCTGGTCTAAATCAATTGTTTACAAGATTACCATGAATTGTTTGATGTTTAATGTTTGATTTGTTGCATTATATAAAAAATTATGGCTATCATCCGTTTTTATCGCCAGTAAGAAACTGCTTTCCATTGGCTGAGAACTGCTATCTAACTGGCACGCACAAAAACATTCAACAACTTCGGGAGTACAGAACCCTAGAAATTGGCAGATCACCCTCTAGTGGTGAAAATAAGAACTACTGAAAATGCAATTTTATGGAGGCATACTAACCCAAAAGAAATGTAAATGATAACACATTAGTGCAGGAAATGGATTCAAATGCTGGAAGGAAACTTAACTATGCAAATGAGCAAAATCTCTGGACATTAAGGAAATGGAAGCCTTTCTGTTCAGTGATTTAAGCAATTAAACGCTCGGCCTATTAATTGCCGTTTTACGGTAGGATAATTTTTGTCAGTCAGTCTCGTCTAAAACTGAGATTTGCGAGATGATTAGGGTGAAAAATTGTCACGCCAGTCGGTTAGGACATCTACTTTGTGCATGACAAGTAATTTTTCCAACAATTGTTTATAGACAAATAATTTAACTTATAATTCACTGTGTCACAATTCCAGTGGGTCAGAAGTTTACATACACTAAGTTGACTATGCCTTTAAACAGCTTGGAAAATCCCAGAAAATTGTCATGGCTTTAGAAGCTTCTGATATGCTAATTGACATCATTTGAGTCATTTGGAGGTGTACCTGTGGATGTATTTCAAGGCCTACCCTCAAACTCAGTGCCTCTTTGCTTGACATCATGGGAAAATCAAAAGAAATCAGGCTAGACCTCAGGGGAAAAGAATTGTAGACCTCCACAAGTCTGGTTCATCCTTGGGAGCAATTTCCAAACGCCTGAAGGTACCACGTTCATCTGTACAAAGAATAGTACGCAAGTTTAAATACCATGGGACCACGCAGGCGTCATACCGCTCAGGAAGGAGACGCATTCTGTCTCCTAGAGATTAATGTACTTTGGTGCGAGAAGTACAAATCAATCCCAGAACAACAGCAAAGGTCCCTGTGATGATGCTGGAGGAAATGGGTACAAAAGTATCTATATTCACAGTAAAACAAGTCCTATATTGACATAACCTGAAAGGCTGCTCAGCAAGGAAGAAGCCACTGCTCCAAAACCACAATTAAAAAAGCCAGACTACGGTTTGCAACTGCACATGGGGACAAAGATCGTACTTTTTGGAGAAATGTCCTCTGGTCTGATGAAACGAAAATAGAACTGTTTGGCAATAATAACCATGTTATGTTTGAAGGAAAAGGGGGGAGGCTTGCAAGCCGAAGAACACCATCCTAACCGTGAAGCACGGGGGTGGCAGCATCATGTTGTGGGGGTGCTTTGCTACAGGAGGGACTGGTGCACTTCACAAAATAGATGGCATCATGAGGATGGAAAATTATGTGGATATATTGAAGCAACATCTCAAGACATCAGTCAGGAAGTTAAAGCTTGGTCGCAAATGGGTCTTCCAAATGGACAATGACCCCAAGCATACTTCCAAAGTTGTGGCAAAATGGCCTAAGGACAACAAAGTCAAGGTATTTGACTGGCCATCACAAAGCCCTGACCTCAATCCTATAGAACATTTGTGGGCAGAACTGAAAAAGCATCTGTGAGCAAGGAGGCCTACAAACCTGACTCAGTTACACCAGCTCTGTCAGGAGGAATGGGCCAACATTCACCCAACTTATTGTGGGAAGCTTGTGGAAGTCTACCTGAAACGTTTGAAGCAAGTTAAACAATTTAAAGGCAATGCTACCAAATACTAATTGAGTATGTAAACTTCTGACCCACTGGGAATGTGACGAAAGAAATAAAAGCTGAAATAAATCACTCAACTAATATTCTGACATTTCACATTCTTAAAATAAAGTGGTGATCATAACTGACCTAAGACAGGGAATTTTTACTAGGATTAAATGTCAGGAATTGTGAAACTGCATTTCAATGTATTTGGCTAAGGTGTATGTTAATGAGATTTACAGTTGAAGTTGGAAGTTGTCAGTCAGGATTGAAATCGGGGCTAAATCAGTAATTTCAGCTGCCCTTTAATGTGAACAGCTTGTCTGAGAAGACTAGTCTGATGGGGTGGGAAATTTGAAATGTATTGCCTTGGAGGGTATCTAATTCTGACCCAGTGAGTCTCCTTAAATCTCCTCTCCCAGCTCCTGGACCAGCTGAAGCCAGGCGGCAGGCTGATTCTGCCCGTGGGGCCGGCCGGAGGGAACCAGATGCTGGAGCAGTACGACAAGCTGGAGGACGGCAGCACCAAGATGAAGCCCCTGATGGGGGTGATTTACGTGCCTTTAACAGACAAAGAAAAGCAGTGGTCCAGGTGGAAGTGACTTCCTACTCTCTCTCCCCCCTCTCTCCTTCATACAGTGGGCAAAGGTGAAATGGTGTGGCCTGGAGTAGATCATGGATCCCAAGGGGCTGAGTTTCCTGCTTGTCATCATTATTTGATTCTTCCATACTATGGCAACTGGCTGCACATTTTTGTTTTGTTTTAATCCAATAAACCAGTATGCTATTAAAGCTGTTCAGCTAATCACGTGTGGTGTGAAACAAACCATGTGTGGATACTTTGGAATTATAACATTGGTTTCTCGGAGTTAATCTCATGTAAATACTATTTGATATGGTTGGTATTTGGCTGTGATACTTCTTGCTTGAGAGCATGTCAATTGTATCATCCTTGTTCTTGAGGGGAAGTGACATTTAGCCTCATTATAGGGAAGAGTGGGGTAAGTTGAGTCACCCTTGTTTTCTAGGAAACCATACACAAAATGTATAATTTGATCAAATATTTAGGACAGGTCATAATTTCATGGAGTCTGTGAAGGAAGAAACCACATGGAAAATGTGGTAAGCAAGTTAGGTCCAAAAAAAAGTCTATATGCCTTTGTGTTAGAGGTGTCATGAGGTGCTTGTATCTAAACCAGCGTAGATAATTTAAATTGTTCTATACATCAGATGGGGTCTATATAAGCTACAATACGAGGTCCTAAACCTAGCATGAAAGTGCATCCTTGGAGCTGTGTGGGCTAATATAGTCAAAATGTTTTCCTTGGGGGAAAGTTGAGCAAATTGAAGTGTTTTCTTCCCAGGTGTAATGCAAGGCATTATCACTAGGATATAAGCCTGTGTTAATATGCTTAAAATTATTAAAAGACAAAAAAGCAATTGTGTTGAATTGTGTTTGGGAAATAAAGACAGGTTTTTTAAAAGGTAGTAATATTTTATTCAGTACAGAATTAACCCCATACCCGTGGTAAGTTGTGCCAAAAGAACAAGCAATGTTTTCAGAACTTTTGTTTACATAAATGCTGATTATTTCCAGTGAAACCCCATCCTGAAATATGTAGATATATATCTTTGTTAGAAAGAATACTATATTCCCCTTGACAGAGTGATGCTGAATGTAAAAAATGGTTCAACTTACCCACTCTCCCCTACTGCATAATATACTACTTCTTCATTGGTTAAATCTGAAGAGATGGAGAAATCAAATAACCATAGGGACATTTGGATTTTGCACATTGGTGTGGGGCATTCTATAACAGTTTGTGCATGGGAGTGTCTAACCTACAGTTGCATGACAAGAGGTGGATATGATTTGACATAGTGTATTTCCTCTTTATGTCCATCTCTTAATGCTTTGCCTCTTTCTCACAGGGATGAACTTTGAGGCGACAGACTGTCCATATTCCACATATCAATGTGAACCTGGAGGAGACTACTTTGGGTTTCAACAACAGCCATTGGATTTCTTTGAAAACAAACCATGGTGATTTAGTTTTTTCTCCTTTAACTCTACCTAGAGTATCATGCTGAGGAATAACCCCTGAGGTCGGAATAACGACTGCTGGAGATTGAACAGAAGAATGTGTCGGGGGTTGTTTAAAAAATATATATATATTTGCCTGCATTCTTTTGGTTGTGAATTTTCCTTTTGATTTGCTGCAAGATTGAGTTTTTGTGGTTACATCTTGATTTGCAATCAACCATTTCTACAATAATGCATTTCAGCTCCAAACAAAGCTGAGTGTAAAGAGGTTGCCAAACTGTTCTGATGAGGAAAGCCTGAGTTGAAGAGATTATTCAGCCACTTACTTTGAGTGCATCTGAAGATCTGACTAGATATCTGTACTGCTGCTCTGCTAACATATATCAGCGTCGTCGCCTAATAGGAAGTGAATGGGCAATGATGTATTGGGTTATTTATGAGTCACTTTTATTGTAAGTAAGAATAGAAGATTTTTCTGAACAATTCTACATTCATGTGGATGTTATGGGTGATCTTGAATAGTGATGAGTGAGAAGGTTACAGGTACAAAGACCCCCCCCCCCTAAATTATAACCTCTTATTGGTGATGGTGAGAGATTAGCATGTTTTGTTGCAGCCTTTGTAACCTTCTCACTCATTCATGATTCATTCATGATTTTTCTTAATCATGGCATTATCAGGATTAATTTAGAAGGGTTCAGAAACATCTTCATTACTCACTTCGAAAGAAAATTACATTCTTCATTCAGTTTCTATTGGGCAAAACATAACCAAAACAACCTGCAAATGCATCACAGGTTTGTCACAAGCTTGATGTAGTCAAGCGTTAGGAATAATACTCAACTTTTGACTATTTTAATACACTATAAGTCCATTTGTCCAAATACTTATGACTTCTTCAAATGGGGGACAAGATACATAGTGCTTTCCTTTCTAAACTAGTAAAACAAATATGAAAACACCCTAAAATAAACAGTGACATTCTATAATGTTGCCTCATATGAAACATTTGATCTCAGATCCAAAATGCTGAAGTACAGAGCCACATTTAAAATGTTAGTTTCACTGTCCAAATACATATGGGAGTGAGTGTGTATATACACGTGCACACGTTCAGGGTTGTCCTTTCCCCTATGATTTATCGTGTGCTGCCTCTGGTGTCCATGACAAGACTGTGCAAGCTTTACTGATTACCGACACTAAACAAAGCAGAGCCATACATACATATATATATATTATATATATGTGTGAGTGTGAAACAAGGTAGCCGGTGCTTTGCCAAAATACATTTTAATGCAAAGCGATTGAATGAGCTATGGCTTTCACAATTTCTGGAATGGCAAAAATGAAAATAAAAAGATGCTTATGTTTTTGTGCTATGGTGTGTTTATTGCTACAAGCTGTCTATGTTGTTGAAGATGGCTTCTATACTGCCATTTCCTAGCCACTCTAAAAATCTGTGGTAGAGCAGGAATAATTTAGTCTGGGTACCAGACTTTTTAGCTAACATTCCACTTTGACAAATGACAGGAGTGGCAAAAGGTGGAATATAATAGCTGAACAGAGATGGAAGAATCCACACTGTATATTCAGATTGCATCTCTTACCAATTTAAAATACTCCTAACACTTTGGCACAGAATCACAAAAGACATATTGATCAAGAGTTAACTTTACTATCTCACACAAACTATGCATACAGACTTTTGAAATACATCTACACATCAACATTGAAACTACATAGATGATAAAGAAAAGCAACATACCATATCAGACACATCCTAGAATGCTTTATGGCTTGATATGGGCTTTCCTGGAATTACTTGGTGTTATAACAATACAAATTTTCAGTAATGATTGTAATTTTGGAATTGACAATAAATGACATATCTTGCTATCCCCATATTTCAAAGTAGTCTGGTAAAAAATTAAATTCTAGGCCAAGCCTAATAGATATACAGCATCATGGCACAAATAGCACAGCAGTGCCACTCAGTGGCAGAAGTATTACATAATGGATAAAGTACTATATATCTCCACGAAAATATACATCCATGACATTGACATTTCGTTGTAATATTAAAATAACATATCTTTGAGGGTGAAAGAGAAATCATGAAAGAAAAAGGAAAGCATCTCTTTCCAAACCTAAGTGCAGACAAGCATCAGTTTGTACACCAAGTGAGTGTACAAAAGTGGCAAAAACATTTATTTCCTGTTAAAAGCTGTTTGATTTAGCTCACCTGTGACCCTGGAGTGCTGTGTGGGTAGAGTTAGCACTTTTGGGACTATTCCAATGGGACCATTCCAAAGAGTGATCTCCGCCTACCTCGCACGTCGAGTTATCTAAATCAAGTACACCTGAAGAAGTTGTACACAATCGTGATGTAGAAAGTTTGTTCGGTAATCATGAAGACTCCACCTGACCAACAGTTGACTGACAGTGTTGGGGTTTCTGCCTGAGGGGATTCTGTGCGGAGGGTGCTTCCCATATAAATAGAATGAATTGAAGGGACTTGGAACCTCTCATTCTAGTTCTGTGGAGCATTCATCCCTGTCTGTGCTGCTACAGGTACATGCCGTTGATGAGGTAATCAGACTCCTCAGTGGTGAGGGGGCGGGCCTTCTTCAGCTTGTGCCGGACCAACCGCAGGCGACAGCCAATCATGAGCAGCAGCAAAGCTGTGATGATCAGGCCTAGAGCCAATGGCAGTATAGCACCTGCATGGGAGAAGAGAGAGAGAAAGGCAAGTCACAGGCACTGTCAAATACTATCTGTATTTCTGCATGTATAATATTACAGAGTTATAATACATTGATAAGGATGAAGAACAGATCAGAAGAGAACCATGGCGCTCTCCCAGAGCTTGGCTGGTGCGTAAAACCCGCCAATTCAGACAAACAAAGGGATGTAATGGGTTCGGACTCAAGAAGATGTTGCATAAAAGTTCCTTCATTATTCAATGTTTTAATTATTTAGGGATAGCATACAGACATTTCGGTTTTACAGCCTTCTTCAGTGTGTAGGTAAAATGTTATTTGAATTCAAAACAGCCTTTGTAATAAAGATCAACAGATAAGCAGCAGGTGCTGAACAGACCTGACTCAGGCCCTGGGTGTCCTCCCATTACTGAATGTGGTTTGGATATTGGGAACATGTCACGCTCTGGTAGTGGTTTGATCTCTGGCCACTTCATGGTCACTTTAGGAGCCTCTGCAGGAAATGTACTGGGTAAGACTGAAACAGGTGAGAGATTGTATTAAGCTCATGAATGATCATGTTCAGGAGTAATTATCACAAGATAATTAAATGTACCTGTCTCTGTGTGTTTGGTGGTGGGGGGAGGTGCCAATGTTGTTTGTTTGTTAGCGGGACCTGAATAATTTTGTTTCCATTATTCGTTTGCATTATCCTATTCCTACATTTTATACACCTCATACAATATGTAATGATGATGCACATCAGAATCCAGATAATTCTTCAAAAATGTACTCTACTAGCAAAATCCCACCTGTTTTTTTTATACATTCATTGACGCAGTCTGCCACCTGCAGGAAGTTGTTATGGTTGCCCTTGCAGCCTCCGTAGATGAAGTGCTTGCACTCTTCAGCCACAGGGTCATAGAACCAGCGTGGGAAGATGCCTTTACATGGCCCCACAGCAGGGGGCGCTGCACAGGGCTCTGCTGGGACAGAGAGAACAGAGAGAGGGAGAGATTTGGTCTGGTGGAACATAGAGAGAGCAAGAGGGAGGGAGAGATTTGGTCAGGTGGTCTCTGAAAAGTCTGTGATAAAGTAACATGGGAAGTACCTTGCCTCGTCTGTCTCAGGCTAGCCTAACCCAGGGATCAGATGGCAGAGGACAGAGGAGTGCTTTGCTCCAGCGCTCAGGGGGTACATGGGAATGAAGGACCCGTCAGGCTCACTCCTGTCCCAGCCCTTCATGTCTCACAGTGTCCCTGTGGCTTGCATTCTGCCTTGCTCCAAAGTTTCCAGATCAGCTTTGTGTGTTTGGTGGTGGGGGGAGGCTCAATGGCTGCCTGCAGGGGAGAATCTGCATCTCTCTGCACTTACTATCACACAAAGGCCTTCCGCTCTCTGCTAGCACAGACAAAACTGGCCAACCAGAATGATGTGCAGACATGCCAAATGGATTTAATTCCTTCACAGCTGTAGTTGATGTTAACCATTACAGGTTTGTGTTTAAATCTATATATGGTGTTTTGATGTGCATGAAATTGCCTACTGGGTTATAGCTAGCTAGGTAGTAACTACACAATAGCTAGCTAGATAATAGCTACACAATGAGAGTACCTTGACGGACAGGGCTCTCCTGTTCACTGTGACTTGGCTGTGGTAGGACTCGGGGCACTGCCTTGCTCCAGTCACCAGACTGTGGAGTCTGTGGGGCTTGTGGTGGAGTTGGTCTGGCCTCCTCCATGGTCTTCCTGGGTCCACCCTGGGCCATGGAGTGGTCCTCAGTCTCCTCTGGCTGGGCCCCAGGCCTGTGTGGGCTGGGTAGACCTGCAGGGTGGGTCACTGACTTCCTGTTCCCATCAACTATAGAGAGGACAGGGTAGGGTCATCTTGGGCTCTCAGACCCAGTATTAACACACATTCACCTGCTCATCATTAATTTACTGCAGCCCTCCTTGCTCTGATATTCCAGACTGCACAGCATCCATACAAATCCATCCTAGTACACTTAAGTCTCAAACTACACTCCATCGTAGTACGATCAAGTCTAAAACCACACTCCATCTTAGTACGATCAAGTTGAAAACTACAATCCAACCTAGTACACGCAAGTCCAGACAGGAAACCTACAGCCCTCTATTTTATTATTATTTGTATTATTATATTACAATATGATCAACGTTTCATTTATGTAGCCCTTTACACTGGTATCCATATATACGGGTTGAAAATGGCAGATTTGGGCACTAATAAGCGCTTAAATTGGAACGCAGTGGCTGTACGGTAACATGGGTTTTTACTGACAGTTGCTGTGTGGGTTTTGAGTAACAGATGTTCTGAACTTGAACACCGCTCGCGACAAGTTATCCCCATCCCTCCCGGTAGTAGGGCAACTTTTTTTTGGTCTGAGGGAAATGCTGTAAATTAAGATGACTCTATGTATTTTGAAAGATGAGATGTTGAGGATTATAATAAATACCGCTTTGATGTCATACAAGCAAGCCAGACATCCTTGAATCCAAATGTGTACTTCACATCACCAAATCATAAAAGTCATGTCATATACAGTGTCAACGTTTATGATCACTAGGTTTGATGTACAGTTACAAGATGACATGTCGTTATACTGGGTTGTTCTGAACAGAATGAGCCTGTTTGTTTATTGTGAAGACGATTTGCCACAGCGCACACACCTGAATGCACTCATGAGTCCTTTCTATGTGCACCAAAATGATGATCTGTTTCTCTGAATTGCCCTGTGAAAGCCTAACACAATAAGATTGTTTTGAATAACTTAGCTAGTCATGTTGACAATAGAACAAGCTTTAAAATCATGCCCACCTGACCCAGATGAGAATTTATAATGGAACGTTTTTGGGAATTGCGTAAACAATCATGTGATAGAGGAGGATGCAGGGTTGTGTTCCAAACAAAACAACTACAAGTGTGCTTGCTCTAGTTCCTCAACTGCACAGCTAGGAGAGCTCAAAAAAAGTACCTTATAGTTGAAAACTCTTCTTTGAGTCATAAAATGCATTGAAATTGCTTAGGAACTGTGCACAATGTGGAGAGGCCACATGGAGACACCAGTTAGTCCTCTCACTCAAACCCTTGTCATTTTTTGTTCTTATGTTGCACCTACCCCACATTTTCCAGGAGAGGTCTTATCATCTTACTGAATGTATCCAGAAGATTTCATTATCAACAAATGTGGGGAAAAAGTACAGTAAATGTAAAATGCACACTTGTGTCATGTGAACTGTTGTGTCCTCACCTTTGGTCTAATCATTTTCACCATTATCTCCAAACTGTTCCCTTTCAATTGCTACCATGGTTATGCATATGCTTTTCATATTTATTCTGTAAGAAACATTTCAATTTAGCCCTATCCATATCGGCCAATTCCCAGGGTTAACCTTCCCGAAGTCAACCACTTCCAGGAGCTCCTGCCTCCCTGTGGCTATCAGTGTGAGGAAGACAGACTGAGTGACTCACAGCTCTGGCAGAAATCCTCGTCCGAGCGGTCTGGACAATTCTGCTTCCCGTCATGGTATGACAGTCCCCAGGTATACTTGAAAGCCTTCCTATGGTTGCTTTGTTAAAGTGCTGTTCTGTGTATTCAATAGGTCACCCATCTTATGTTTGTTGGAATTTGGGATAACACAGAAAAAAATGGATAACAATAGTACATTGTACCCATTACGTTACTGTAATATCTGTCTTTGAGGATATTCATGGCTTATAGGTTTAGACACATCTTATATAGGCTGTGTGACAGTGATCTACAGCTCCAGACAAGTTTTAAAGCTCATTTCCTGCAATTCTACACATTTTGTCATGTCTTGTGTGTGTTCATGTGATATTTCAGTGACTCAAACATGACAAAAAAATGGGCTAAAAAACCTAGCTGAAAAACGTTAGCTGACATGGGCTAGTTGATATGGACATTTCTGACAAGTTTAAATAGGTCTCTAAGGTCTGCAATGACTGACAAGAAGAAAACTGATGATGCACTACCCAATTTCGAAATTGCACCTTGTGCATTCTACTATTACAACTTTCATGAGTAAGTTGAACGCCAGACTGAGTTCCTTATCTCATTCATATGTGCATATCTCATCCATGGCCCCTCAATGCACTGAATAGATTACAATTATTCCCTGCCTGCTCATATGAATGGCCATATCAGGCAGCCAGACATTTGACTAGGGGAGCACTGCTCAATTCGTTTGAGCACTAAATAGCAGGCTCGCTTTCATTATCCAATGGATTCAATCCATGGAGGCAAGGATTTAATTGCAGTGCAAAGTTCATTGTCTGTAATGCATTTGTACTCATTACAGGCAACAGGATCACAGAAAAGCACAAATCAATTTTACCACAACAACAAAACATTGCTATTGATGTTAGACAGAAATGAGGCGAGATCCACTAATGAATGATAGATGAACATGAGGAAGCACATCTGGCTGGTAATAACTTTCAGTGAGAGAGAAGATTGAAGTGTTTGTCACCTTCAGCTTGGTGTTCTGGAGCCAGCACTGTCACAGTGACATTGTCTGAGCTCTTCTGTCCCACGGTGTCTGTGACAGTCATCTGGAAGGTAAAGGAACCCTCCTGTAGACTACTGATTTTCAGTAACCCTGGCTGGGTCACCTACAGAGGTAAAGGGATAACATTTTAGACAGAAAGCAAAGACACAGTCTACTGGAAACAATGGGCTGGTTTCATGGACGCCATGTCATAATGACACAAAGCATTTATCGGAGCCAAGTTTGTTAAGAGAGTCATGTTTATTACGAGTTTTCCACAATAACTAAAAACTCACATCACTTCTCAGCCCACAATAGGGCTCTTGTCCCTGGGTCAGGTTGGGATACCGACCATTTCGAATCCCACCATACCTTCTCCGCTATGCAATCTGGTTTCAGAGCTGGTCATGGGTGCACCTCAGCCACGCTCAAGGTCATAAACGATATCTTAACCGCCATCGATAGGAAACAATACTGTGCAGCCGTATTCATTGACCTGGCCAAGGCTTTTGACTCTGTCAATCACCACATCCTCATCGGCAGACTCGACAGCCTTGGTTTCTCTAATGATTGCCTCGCCTGGTTCACCAACTACTTCTCTGATCGAGTTCAGTGTGTCAAATCGGAGGGTCTGTTGTCCGGACCTCTGGCAGTCTCCATGGGGGTGCCACAGGGTTCAATTCTTGGACCGACTCTCTTCTCTGTATACATCAATGATGTCGCTCTTGCTGCTGGTGAGTCTCTGATCCACCTCTACGCAGACGACACTATCTGTATACTTCTGGCCCTTCTTTTGACACTGTGTTAACAACCCTCCAGACGAGCTTCAATGCCATACAACTCTCCTTCCGTGGCCTTCAATTGCTCTTAAATACAAGTAAAACTAAATGCATGCTCTTCAACCGATCACTGCCTGCACCTGCCCGCCTGTCCAACATCACTACTCTGGACGGCTCTGACTTAGAATATGTGGACAACTACAAATACCTAGGTGTCTGGTTAGACTGTAAACTCTCCTTCCAGACTCACATCAAACATCTCCAATCCAAAGTTAAATCTAGAATTGGCTTCCTATTCCGCAACAAAGCATCCTTCACTCATGCTGCCAAACATACCCTTGTAAAACTGACCATCCTACCAATCCTCGACTTCGGTGATGTCATTTACAAAATAGCCTCCAAAACCCTACTCAATAAATTGGATGCAGTCTATCACAGTGCCATCCGTTTTGTCACCAAAGCCCCATATACTACCCACCACTGCGACCTGTACACTCTCGTTGGCTGGCCCTCGCTTCATACTCGTCGCCAAACCCACTGGCTCCAGGTCATCTACAAAACCCTGCTAGGTAAAGTCCCCCCTTATCTCAGCTCGCTGGTCACCATAGCAGCACCTACCTGTAGCACGTGCTCCAGCAGGTATATCTCTCTGGTCACCCCCAAAACCAATTCTTCCTTTGGCCGCCTCTCCTTCCAGTTCTCTGCTGCCAATGACTGGAACGAACTACAAAAATCTCTGAAACTGGAAACACTTATCTCCCTCACTAGCTTTAAGCACCAGCTGTCAGAGCAGCTCATAGATTACTGCACCTGTACATAGCCCATCTATAATTTAGCCCAAACAACTACCTCTTTACCTACTGTATTTATTTATTTTGCTCCTTTGCACCCCATTATTTCTATCTCTACTTTGCACTTTCTTCCACTGCAAACCAACCATTCCAGTGTTTTTTACTTGCTATATTGTATTTACTTCGCCACCATGGCCTTTTTTAATATTTTTATTTATTTATATATATATTTTGTTTGCCTTCACCTCCCTTATCTCACCTCACTTGCTCACATTGTATATAGACTTATTTTTCACTGTATTATTGACTGTATGTTTGTTTTACTCCATGTGTAACTATGTGTTGTTGTATGTGTCGAACTGCTTTGCTTTATCTTGGCCAGGTCGCAATTGTAAATGAGAACGTGTTCTCAATTTGCCTACCTGGTTAAATAAAGGTGAAATAAAATAAAAAATATATATATATAATAACCTCTTATCTGCATATATGCAGCAGTGTATTATGGATCTCTGGCTGCACCATGCAAACATCCATGTTGACTAACTACACATGACTAACTAAACACATCAGGTTAGTTGCTAACTGTGTGTGCTCTAAATTAGACCTGTTTTATAGCCTAGCCTACACCGGTTTTCTATTGCACACAGCATCCATACTCTATACCTCAAGTGTATGGCCCACTTTATAACAAAGAAACAGCCGTGATTCTCAGACCTACCATGTCAGAGCTACCTACAGTGCAACATTATGACGTTCAAGATTACAACTCTGAGGAGAACGTTTTTCTTCTAAACTATGTTTTCCCGTCTTTTAAGATGAAGATCACTTTATTGGTCAATTGTACACAAGGTCCAACCGAAATGTGACTTCTGCTTTATCCCAAGCCCTCAGAAGTACACGTACTTCTTCTTTTTCTTCTTTGGTATCATGGCTTTGGCACATTTGTTTGTACATGTCGCCATCTACTGAGCGGGAGTGTGTGGTCGATCCCGTTACATTTTGTGATACAAAAATAAAAAGGAAGGGAAGAAATTGCACCAACAAACCCTACACCTATATATCACTATTTAGTAAAAAAACAAACAAATAAAAACCACCCCATTCCACTACTTTCGTTCAACACACCTTGTAACTTCTGCAGTAAAAACTTGTACACCCAAGTCTTTGCAGCTGCCACCACATCATCTATTCTCTGTGATTTACGTTCCATTTCTGCAGTACAGTTGATAACCATGGCAATGAATGCTAAGAAGCCATACCACTCTGTATTGGCCTAGGCCTACTACTCACCCTTGGCCCATCATCCTCTACTCTCTTCACTGCCTCAGTATACGACACCTTTTGTTCTATTCTGACGCTGGCAACCTCAACTTGTCTCTCTCGCATCAGGCATTTCTGATCCCCAGCAACATTGGCACACACTGTTTTTTCCACCGTTACTACATATTCCTTTGTTCCATGCCCTTCCATTGCATACTTCTTACATCTCGGAATCGCCCTCCTACACACTACTGCAACATGACCATAAGCTTGGCATCTGAAATACATTAGTGGGTTCGGCATAAATGCTATCAATGGATAACTGACATATACTAACACGACTTTCTCAGGTAAAGGCTCTGCTTCAAAACTCAAAAGGACAGACAGTGTCTTCTCAGTTTCACCACGCTCGCCACCGGGTCTGCGTCGCACCAAACGGCGGGCATCACAGACACAGACACATTTCAGTAACTCCACCTAAACACTTAACGCCACCCCAGTAACCACTCCGTTCAAAGGCGCCCTGCTCCGGAGAGCAAAGCAAGTCACAGGTCTTGTCACGAGGCGTGTGACACGAAGCGCCCGCTCCCTCTAGGTGGAAGAAACACAGAACATCATCACAAGTCTACTTCAAGCTACCTTCACCGATTTAACAGTAGCCTATTTATTTTCGACCCAGTCTGAGACTACATATGGGTCAGCCAAAAGGCAGGGATCAACTTTCCCACAAAATCTCGCTCCTACTGGGCCAGAATCATCCTTTGCATGACCATCGAGACGAGTCCCGGACTCGGAGGTCTTCACCACACCTGCCACCGCAGATATTCATCCTCATTTCGTCAGGTTCAATTACGGAGCCATCAGAGACAGCAGAGTACGGTTTGTAGTACTTGGCACCATTCTTCCTCAACACACATCTTCCCTCCACTCAGCTCTTCTCCTTCTTCCTCGCTATCCATAATCACGTCTATCTGTTCACCACGCTCATGCCGCGCCTTCATCCACTGTATTGTTTGCAGAACATGCACTGATGGCATTTCTACAAAACCTAACTTCTGTTTGTTAGCCCAATTTACTAGTCTGGCTATCTCTGGCATCTCCATGCTCACAAAATGTGCCACAATCGTCAGCCAGGTCTCCTCCTCGTCATCCATCTTCAGACAGGACACACATACATACCGGCATACCGGTTAGAGTGGAGGTTGCGACACTGGGCGCCCGTGGAGCTGCTGTTGTGGGGGGTTAAGTGCCTTGCTCAAGGGCACACCGGCAGGCAATTGCATCTAGGATTTGATACCAGCAACCCTCCAGTTGCCAGCTCACTTGCCACCAATTTTTTCGGGCAGACCCGGGCCACGCTCCGGCTGCTGGATAGCCTCTTTAAATTGCTAGGCTACCTGCCCCACATTTTTAACCAATGACACCTGCTTCATTGTTTTCAGTGCACTCTTCAGTGTTAGTGTTTACCTTCATGTTGATGGCTGGGTCACCCTTCACCAGGGCCCATTCATAGCGGGTGACCCCATGGTCGTCCACACTGTCCC